>NC_052150.1:78438693-78738693 GCF_902713615.1 Scyliorhinus canicula
AGCAGGCAATCATGCTTTGATTCTCAGAACTAATTTACTGTTGAAGATGCTAAAAGATAAATGTTATTCTCCCCAGTGTAATCAGATTGGGAAATAGAAATGCTATTTATTGTGGCGGTGGAAAATATGCTGGCTTGGTGCACTTTTCAAAACAAGTGCAATGTTTACCGAATTATTCCAATTATTTTTTCTATCTTTATTTCTTTTTCTTAAGGTGTGGTTCCAAAATCGCAGAATGAAGGACAAGAGACAGCGTTTGGCCATGACTTGGCCTCATCCTGCCGATCCTACTTTCTATACTTACATGATGAGCCATGCGGCGGCCGCTGGGAACCTGCCCTACCCCTTCCCATCCCATGTACCTCTCCACTACTACCCTCACATGGGCATGTCTGCAGCATCAGCCTCAGCAACCAGTCCCTTCAGCACCCCTCTGAGACCCCTGGACACATTTCGAGTTCTTTCCCACCCCTACCCGCGGCCAGAATTGCTGTGTGCATTCAGACACCCCTCCCTGTACCCTTCTGCCACGAGCCATGGAATTGGCAGCGCAGCCAGCAGCCCTTGCTCATGCCTAACGTGCCACGGCAGCCAATCGAACGGGGTGGTCCAAAGGCCGGCAGGGACAGACTTCACATGTGCGTCAACCTCCAGAACTGACACATTCCTCGCCTTCACACCTTCTGTGTTGAGCAAGGCTGCTGCAGTATCCCTGGACCAGAGGGAAGAAGTTCCTTTAACGAGATAAGGCAACAGCGTGCAGCATGCCAAACCATCTACCTTCCAAATGTGCACACGTCTCTTTCTTGCAAAAGGGGGTTGAACACTTGCGGAAATGTCGGCTCTCTGGATGTCTCGAGCTTGCTTCAAAAGCTCCATTACATTTCTGCGGGACAACATCTCACCCTTTAAACCCATAAAGTGGATTATAATAATTCTCTTTCCTTCGTTCTCTGCCAAATATGTCCTTTGCTGATGAGAGTGTCGTGTATGTGTATTGTTGGGGTTTTAATAGTAAATGTATGATAATATCCTCATCATAGAAACCTGGTGACAAACGTTTAACAAGCCACAATGTGCTGGGGAGCTGAGGAACTCCACTTCACAATCATGTTGTGAGACTGAAAATAGATCGTTTCTCTTTTTTTTGCGTTTTAAACAAATCGCTGATTGATTTGCATTGGTGAAAGTCACCGAGTCTTCTGAGGGCAGGGAAATCTGTACAGTTCTGGAAGCACAAGGCGATATTTAAGTCATTGTATGGAGAGTTTCGTTGGGTGCCATAAGTATCATGTAAAGTAAAGCAGTTAATTCATTTGTTCACAAGCGGTTGTCTTCCAAGTTTTCGAGTCTGGAAGTTGCCACAGCTGAAACGCTTTGGAATTTGAAAATAAAAAATTGCAAGGATTACTGTTTCTGTGTTTGCTTTGCTCTGAATGTGCTGCATTAATGTTTCTACAGCCCCCCTTTTGCTTTGCATTTTCGAAATTACCCCCCCCCCCCCCCCCCCATTGTAAAATGAAAAAAAATGAGAATCACCATAGGTTACCTGGCGTGAAACTTTGTATTCAGTTTTCATAATTTAATTTTGTCATTTCGTGATAAAATTAATAGAACTTCAGGAAGTCAGATGTGGCTTGTTCTATGTATTTTTTTTTAGATAAAAAGGAACTAAAATGATTTGGGATTCATTTGGCATGCAATGTGTTCGATGCAGATATAATTATTTTAACGGAGCCATAACTTGAAAAGTATTTCATAACTGTTCAAAATGTACCCAAATGCAACCACTTTCTTTTTTATAATCATTTAAGAGTATGCAATCTATATAAATTGTTCAGTCGCTGCAATGTTCATGTCACATATCCGATTACAGGATATTGTCCACACAATTATTTCTCACTGTTGATTCAATGTAGCCTGACGTCCACCTGGTTCGCTTTAATTTATGATTTAAACACCCGGATGGTTAAATATGTGCGTTATTGATGATCGTCACTGTGGTACAGAGACAGTGTGCCTATAAATAAACATGCATTCCTTTCAAAAAGGAGCAATTTATATTCAATTTATTTTCACAAATTGCCAATAGACATGTACAGTTAGAAATTGCAAATGGGCGCAAAAGGAAACGTCCGCCTATTTTTGTAGGCCATGCAACTTTTATTGCGACAAATTAGTCCAATTAAAATGCTCATTTGTATAATTATTGCATCGGGCAAATATGAGGATATTTATAATATTTATGTAACCAATTAACATGTGCAATTTGAAGTAGCATTGCTTTTGATTGTGCAGGTGATTGAACATTTCTTAATTTATTCTTGACGTGTGATTGTAAGGAAATGCAGTGAATCTGTTAAAATTCAAACATAATTTAAGCAATTCCAATCACGTATTTTTTTTGTTTCATTTTTCGATCCCTCCCTTCTTCCTATTTGTTTGACATGTAATCAGTAAAACAAATAAACCACTTCGATTAATTACAGTTCTATTGTTTCTTTGAGTAACTTCTAACATTGTATACGAATCGTTTGCAGATTATTGGGAATTCGTTCATTTGATATTGGCCTCTTGCCTTTTTTTTTATTGTTTTCGGTTTTTCTGAGAATGCATGGTTGAAAATAAGGTTGGGTTAAAAAGAGAAAAAGACTTCTGGGGAGGAGGGGGAACAGTTATCCCACTCAGTCCTCCATTTGCCTGGTCAGGCAGTCTTCAGTAGGGCAAGAATAATTTTGTGAAGCTATGGATTTTGATCATGGCGCTGAAATTGTTTTTGACAGGTAAATGGCCCCGCTGTTTCTGTATTGTAAGCCATATTTTCTTTGAGTTAACGGCTAATAGGGAAGCAAAATTAGATGTCTGCAAGTGATGCTGGAATTCAAAGATTGATGATGTCAGCCTCCTGTACAATCAGCATTCTTTAATTGACTGTATTTGCTGGGTAATTGAACCACCACTCTTTGTCTAAATTGAAGTTTCATAGGAATAACAATATATGTTGGTACACGAAATGTTCTCCAGCGTTGATTCAGAATATCCCGATCATATGTGTTTGCTGGATCCTGGTTCCACCCGCCAATTGCTGCTCCAACAGAAGCCCTGATTGTTTAGCTGTGATTGATTGCCTTATTAACGCGTGTTCTTGTAAGTGTGACCAAGTTGATTAGGATGCATATGCTTAGAATAATGTTCCATTTAAGCAAGTGAGTAGAACCGAGAAAGATTTAGATCGCCAGCGAAATGTGAATTCCCAATCCTTGTTTTAAAGATTAGGACTGACAAAAAGGGGAAAGTTTAGATGACAATAACTTAAATTTTTCTTTAAAAAAAAAGTAGATGCACCTATAGCCCTACAATGCAGTCCTGGCTCCAGCTGTTTTCTCATATCTTTGTGAGAGGATATAGATGCTGATGATATATCGAAATGTTACCCTTACTATTGAAACACTTTTGCACCAATTTAGAGAACCACATCTCTCATGTGAGACAATGATCGTATCGGCTGCCAAACGCGTAGAAAATTACAATCTCATTGATTTATAAAGTGCTCCCATTAATTTTGAATTAAAGTGAACAGTTGTTTCTAAGTCAAAAAGGAATAATTTGGGGGAACACTCTGTAGGTAATGCAGCATCTGTTTATAGAACAGCTCAGTTAACTTTCCGGGTGACGACACTTCCAAACTTCTTTCTCAGTACTGCGTAATGAACAAGTTGTCTTAAGCGCTACACTTGTGTCACGTACATCTTGGCTCGTGATCAATTTCAACTCTCGTGCACTTGATCTTCTACACTGGCTATTTGGCCTGTCGCCGTTCATACTTGTGTGCATGTCTAGACATGTGTTTAGGCGCCTACACGTGTGGGAGCTGATGGAAATAAATGCACGTAAGCATTTATGAAGCAAACTTCATTTCTATCATTACAGTTTAGCTGCATTAATCCAGCGTTTAACGTCCCTGTCATCATCTATCGCTCAAGAACCGGCAATGATCCTGCAATGTTGTATCTCAGCAACATCACTGCTGGCTAGCTGGGTGCTGCTGCAAGACAATTAATGTTTGCCCTTGTCATCAGATGCTGGAGTGCTTCCCACCTCCCGTATGTCAGTCAAGTCCGTCCTTTCAAACCCAATCCATGTTTACACACTCTCAGATGAAAAGTCTACTTGATATAAAAGCACCAAGGTCGAAAAATGACGGGCTACCAGAAATGTGCAACAATTAGGCGGCTACATGCTGAATTTGGACCACTGAAATCGCCACTGCCCTAAATTATGTTATATGAATGTAGGTTTAGTTCGTTACAGCAGGGCGAAGAGCTTAAATGGACCCATCAGATGATAATGATGATGAATGAGATATTAATTCAGATACAAGCTAGACAATTTACGCGTTCATCTGTTTAAATAGCCTTCCAAAAATCATTTGGAATCGCGGGTCACAAATTCAATCAATGGCACCATCTTGTAAACGTGAGAGGCTTATGTGTTTATCATACATATTTATAGAATCAGCGCTTTAACTGCCGATCTGGGCCACAGCTCTGCGCCGGTAGAGTTGGCAATGCATTTCCAAACATTATAACCGTACCTAATCCCCGCTTTACAAGCGTTTAAACAAATATCTGAACAAGTGGCAGGTTTACGTCCAGCACTCCGCAATTACTGCCCAGTCAGTTTGAGAAACACAACTGCATGATGTATGTGAAATATATCTTCAATTTTCGTCTCAGGCAACCGTTGCAAAAATGAACTTGTCACAAAGGACAATGTTAAAGGCTGCACCTATAAAGAAGTGGCCAAACCCACTTTAAATCTATTAGCGGCAACATTATTGAGATATATGAATTTCAATAAATAGGGTGTACATCATATCTTGGCCTATTTTAAATATTCATTGTTTTGTGTCCAAACGTATTGTCTTGATGTAACTTCAATATATAACCCAGTGTAAGGATTGTTAGATGTGAACGCATACATAAATAATTCGTATTTTCTGTATCCTGTGCTAGTTGCCTGTTTTATTTGGGGCAGCAAAAATATACAACGGGTTCTTCAGCTACGTATGTGATTTCCGGGCTGAATCTATCCATATCTCGATGTAACGCGCTAGGGTGCATAATGTAATGCCTGTAAGTACGTAGTGCTTGCGTTAACCAATGCATTGTGTGGAGCTTTCCAACTCTTCGGTAATTTTCATACGATTTCGGGATTATTTTATTAATCTGTATTGGAACAACGTTTAATGATGTACACTATCCAAATCTCGACTAGAATATTCAAGCGTATAATAAACAGCAACTCTGCATGTATTTCTATTTTTTCTGTGTAAATAATATGGCCTGTACGAGTGTACAAAGGAGATTAATGCCGTTGTGTGGTACAGGTTAGAAATATTGTACAGAATGCATATACATCCCTTCGCACACGTTATACATGCGAAATAGAATGCTTTGTTAACATCATTTTTTTTTTTAAACAAAAAAATGTCTTCAACTGTGTTGTGGAGATTCTGGAAAGTGCCCGTCAAAATGTGACATTGATGTATTGCTGTCCAATTAGTGCGTCTAATTAGTGTCCTGTGGGAGAGTCCGACCTGGTGCCAGGGCAGACTGAGCACAGTCAACACCAACCACAGAGAAACATTAATACTGCTATACAGACTGCATTTGGATAGAAAATAATACAAAGAGATTTCGTATAGCAAATGCTTTTACCAAAGCCACAGGCAGATCGCACTATGTGATGGTAAGATCTCACTGGAGTCCAGCAAGTTCTCTAAACGTACCGTGGCTACATCAATGCGAATTCATATTGTCAATAATTTAAGTAAAAATTAACGAAATGTACCCCGTTAAGGCAAGTCATTTAAATCTGCCTGTACAATATTGGGAAGTAGGATTTAAGTGCTGAGGGTGCATTTTTTTCTCTCTGTCAAGGTACAAGATATTAATTTCATATTTTCCCAAGTGCTGACTTCTAAGAATATGATAAACTATTAGCATGCAAGTGCACAATTCCCATCTTTGGTGGACTTTAACTTGTTCATGATCAACAATAGAAGGAATAGTGTCATCTCTGATGCAAATGCAATTTTAAAATCCCGATTGTATGACCTAATTTTCAAGAACACGTTACAGTGCAAATAGGAAATCATAATATGTAACAAATAGATCGCATCTGCCAACTATTCGGATTAGTGACCGCGGATTAAATTACTCCTAACTAAAATGTCAAGTATGTATTCGAATTATAATGTATTATTAAAACTTTAGCGATAATTGCACGATGTTAAAAGTCTTCAAGGCGCACTTTGCTTCTTGTGGTGTCGCACGTCAGGCGTGAGAATTCAGAATAAATAACAGCAATCGTCCTCAGTTGGCATAATGATCAAATACTGGGTGTAAACGTACTTAAGAATTAGAGAACTTCTGAACTTCAAAAGTTTGACACTGTTGAGAAACCTCGAGCAAGGTGAGCAAATTTTCGAATCCCTGCAGATGGTATAAGCTTGAAATGTGAAACAATTTATTTCCTCATGATTAGCAAAACAGGGACCCGTGTGAGGTTTGGCTGCAAAATATCTTGGGACCGGTTTCTGTGCAGGCGCGAGGAGTATAAATGGGTAAATTTCCGCTCACATAAACCTCACCAGGTGCGAAAAAGGATAGAATCAAACGTGTAAATTGGGGCTCTGAAGAAGTCATATGGGCTCGAAACGTTAACTGCTTTCTCCACAGATGCTGCTAAATTTATCCAGCATTTCCTGTTTTAACATCAGATTGGTAATTTTCCTTGAGGTATGATACAATAAGGGGCATAAAATGTTAATATGGAACCTTATTTCAATTGAATGAAGCCTGGTTCATCATAGTGCTATTCCCAACGTTACAAACCGAATGGTGGGCAAGTGGAAACAGTTGCTAAATCTTACCAACATAATTTTATGATAAATGGTTGCTGCACCTTTATCACCCCTTGTTTGATGGCTTTCATTTGGTCCTTAAGGCGAGCAATGTTTGATTCAATCATTCTATTTAAGAAAACAAAACTGTTTCAGTGTAAAAAACCTTGAATAGGCGGAAGCTCCTTTTCTTGCATTTCATAAGGGCACACCTGGATATTGTGTCCAATAACCTGCAGTATGCTTTAAGTGTAACAGTTGTATTTAAAAATGAATGGGCAATTTTCAATAAAGAAACAACAAGTACCTCCAAATTTGCAGATGATACAAAGTTGGGTGAGCTGTGAGGAGGATGCAGAGAGGTTTCCGTGGGATTTGGACAGGCTGAGTGAGTGGGCATATGCATGGCAGGTGCAATATAATGTGGATAAATGTAAGGTTATCGGCTTCAGTAGCAAAAATAGGAAGGCTAATTATTATTTGAATGGGCGTAAATTGAGAGAGATGGATACTCAGCGATATCTGTGTGTTCTCGTACATCAGTCACTGAAAGTAAGCGCGCGGGTACAGCAGGCAGTAAAGAAGGCAAATGGTATGTTGGCCTTCATAACAAGAGGATTTGAGTATAGGAATATGGTTGTTTTACTACAATTGTATATTGGTGAGGCCACTCCTTGAGTATTGTGTGCAGTTTTGGTGTCCTTATCTGAGGAAGGATGTTCTTGCCATGGAGCGAGTGCAGCAAAGGTTTACCAGGCTGACTCCTGGAATGGTGGGACTGTCATATGAGGAGAGACTAAGTCAGTTAGGATTATATACACTGGAGCTTAGAAGAGTGAGAGGGGACCTCATAGAAACTTATAAAATTCTAAGAGGTTTAGACAGGGCAGTTTCGGAAAGAATGTTTCCGATACGGGAGAGTCCTGAACTAGGGGTCATAGTTTGAGGATAAGGGGTAAATATTTTGGGACTGATGTGAGGAGAAATCCTTTCACCCAGAGAATGGTGAATCTGTGGAATTCACTACTACAAAAAGTAGCTCAGCCAAAAAGTTGTGTAATTTTAAGAAGGAATTAGATATAGCTCTTGGGGCTAAACGGATCAAGGGATAAGGGGGGGGGGGCGAAAGGCAGGATCAGGGTACTGAATGTGATGATCAGCCATCAACATCACAAATGGTTAATTGTGAGATGAACAAGTTTATAATTCAACCAAATTTATTATCAAACAGTAAAACAGTTACCCCCAGGTGGCACGGTGGCACAGTGATTAGCACTGCTGCTTCATAGTATTGAGGACCTGGGTTCGATCCCGGCCCTGGGCCTGTCCGTGTGGCGTTTGCACATTCTCCCCTAATTTGCATGCGCCTCACTCCCACAAGCCAAAACCATGTGCACTGTAGGTGAATTGGCCATGCTAAATTGCCCCTAAATTGGAAAAAATTTTTAAAAGCAGTTACCCCATTAAATTATCCCAATTACAATAATCCCAAGATTCAGCTGTGTATCCAATTCTCTGAGTCTCGGTTGTCTTAGTCTCCACCCGCAAAGGTGGGTCTTGCTCACTGCTTCCTTCCTTCCTCTGGTCCGCTGTCAACTCTTCTCTTTGCCTCTGCCTTGCCTCTCTTTGCTGAGGAGGGTGCAGGTGGTCAATTCCTAATACCCTCTTCGCACCTTTTCTCAGCCAATTGGCCCTCAGCCAATGAGTTTTCGGGTCAGGGGTCACAACACACAATGGAGTTGCCAATTGCAATTCTGCAGGACACCAGGAACCCCGCCCCAGGGGTCCATCTCCAGGTATTGTCTGCACATAATCTTACTCCATCTATGGTAACGGTGGGAGATCTGGGTGCCAGAAAAATCTAGCTTTATCTGGGCAATCCACAACAATCGATCCATTTGACTGGGTCCGATTATATCCTGATGTCCTGTTTACAGGGCAGACCCGGACTTGTCCCAACATGGTAGCATAGTGGTTAGCACAATAGCTTCACAGCGCCAGCGTCCCAGGTTCGATTCCCGGCTTGGATCACTGTCTGTGCGGCGTCTGCACGTTCTCCCTCTGTCTGCGTGGGTTTCCTCCCACAGTCCAAAGATGTGCAGGGGTAGGTGGATTGGCCATGCTAAATTGCCCTTATTGTCCAAAAAAGGTTAGGTAAGGTGGGGCTACGGGGATAGGGTGGAAGTGTGGGGATGGGGCGGAAGTGTGGCCTTAGGTAGGGTGCTCTTTCCAAGGGCCAGTGCAGACTCGATGGGCTGAATGGCCTCCTTCTGCACTGTAAATTCTGTGATTCTATGAACTGTTTGTCACTGCTCAGTGGATTCGAACTTGGCTGTTCGATTCCCATCAGGCCTGCCTGTGGTCTGACTGTGGATTAATTTAAAGTGTCCAATTCCATATCAGACCTAGAATCCAGACCATTGTCCATTTTATCACATAAAATATGTGATATGCAAAGATCGTGGAAGATCTGGCAACCAGACCGTTGTAACTGGAATTTTCCCTGTGCCCATTCATCAACACAGTGTGACTGTTGCCCCAGTTCCAAACCCATCACTTGAATTTCCACTTCTTCCCCTCTCTTTGTAACTACGTTCATCTTTACTCCCACCCTTCTGCTGTTATATCTCCTTTCACTTCTCTCCTCTCAGGTACTCATAGGAACATATCCATCCTCTCAAATCACCATCCCCAACTCTTCAGAATTCCTCGACCTTCATTTTCTCTTGTCATAGTCACAAGCTTGAATCCTTCTTAGATTAGCCTGCAGTATCCCTCACTGCCTCTATCAATGTCATCCAAAGGGCCCATTAAGGCATGGCTTTGCCTCACAATGAACAGTAATCCCAATCATCTATTCTACTGTCTTGTAAATTTCCCACCCAGTGCTTTTCTGGGGGATAATCTTTCTTATCCTCCAGCCTGGCCAGTTCACCTCTCCAACAGCAGACCCTGCGGTCTGCGCAAGCAGATTAACTCTCACTGGCACTCATCCCTATCCCCCATTGTATGTTCCCTTGTGTAGAATGCTCTCGTCATTCAGGGAATTATTGTGGATGATTATATCAACATCATTGTCTTGATGGAAACCTGGCTTGGAGGTGAACACACCTTCTCCCGAGAAGCCAGCATGTGTAACTCGGTCACTGATTGAATGTTGAAAAAAACAGGTGGTCATGTAGCTAAGCAAGAAATTTGAATGCAGCGTCATACTTTACTGTATTTCTGATCCTCAGTGTGTGTTGAACAGGTTCCCTACCCAAGGATAGTGACTCATCTTTGCAGGTAATGGCAACCAGACCAAAAATTGCAAGGGCAGAGTGAATGAGTAGGAGGAAGGGAGCAGGGTTGAGGGGTTGCTAAGTGGGAAAGGAGAGGGGTTGGGAAGAAGGGTGGGTATATGTATGTGTGCATGCTGCAGGGAGAGGGCATGATTACAATGTATGTGGGGGAGGTGGAGGGGAGAAGGGCTTCATGAATCTTCTGTCACCAGGAAAGAAGGAGTCCTTGGCTGAATTCTACATAAGATAATATTTTTGTAAAATAATTTAAACACCCACACTTTCATATTTATATGATGTACAATTACATTTTGACCATAATATTCAGACTGTAATAATTAGATACTGAATGTTACTATACTGTGCGATGAATGTAGAAATTGTTCTATATCCAGCAGAATTCTTCATCAGCGGGCTTCTCCAGTCCGCCGGCAGCACACCCATGTCCGCAGGTTTCCCGACAGCTTGAGGTGTCCACAATGGGAAACCCCATTGGTCGGCTGCAGGAACTGAGAATCCTGTTGGAGCGGGGGCGTGCCACGCCAGAAACCGCAGCGGGCAGACTGGAGAATCCCACCCATTATATTTCACAGTCACGGCAGTAATGTTATTAAAAACGCTGGTTTGAAATACATACAGGCAGTATGTATGCTACAACTGTATTTACGGAGTCAGAAAAGGTGAGGCAGTGATTGAGTTTAATCATTTGCTTGTTGACACATTGGTTGCTTTTTAAAAATAAATTTAGAGTACCCAATTCTTTTCTTTCCAATTAAGGGCAATTTAGCGTGGCCAATCCACCTACCCTGCACATCTTTGCGTTGTTGGGGTGAGGCACGCAGACATGGGGAGTATGTGAAAACTCCAGACGGACAGTAATCCGGGGCCGGGAATGAACCCGGGTCCTCAACGCCATGGGGCAGCAGTGCTAACCACTGCACAACCGTGCCGCTCAGAGAGATTGAAAATGGGATATAGTTTTGATTGCTGCCGATTTCCTGGAGAGTAGATAACTGATGCGCGATTGTATTTAGTCCTAGCTAATCAGGTGGTGGGACATCTTAGTAGAATGCAGATGATGTAATTAATGGGAGGATCTAGGTCTGTCTGTAATTTGCATTTTTGCCAAAGGGTCAGACAGATAGAAAGATTTTCAGGTTGTTCCTGAAAAGGGTATCTCTCCCCAAAGGTTTGCACAGATGTTGGCAGCACGGTAGCACAGCACTGTGGCTCCACAGCACCAGCGCCCCAGGTTCGATTCCTGGCTTGGGTCACTGCCTGTGCGGAGTCTGCACATTCTCCCCGTGTCTGTGTGGGTTTCCTCCGGGTGCTCCGGTTTCCTCCCACAGTCCAAAGTCGTGCAGGTTAGGTGGATTGGCCGTGCTAAATTGCCCTTAGTGTCCAAAAAGGTTAGATGGGGTTATTAGGTTACAGGGATAGGGTGGAAGTGAGGGCTTAAGTGGGTCGGTGCGGACTCGATGGGCCGAATGGCCTCCTTCTGCACTGCATGTTCTATGTTCTATAAGCAAGTAAACTGTTTTGTTAACTTTATTTATAAATTACATTTGAACTGTACTGGGTTGCTTAATTGGAATTAGTGGCTGGTGTAATAAGTTAAAGTTTGTCCTTTTATTTAAGAACTGTTTAGCTGATAATTGTAAAGCTATTTATTTGTTGTTGATGTGGTTAATTCTGTGTTTAAATTAAAGCTTGTTTTTACATAAAAGATACCTATTGGTCAGAGCCATCACTCCTGGGGTGAAGTATTTCTTCCACACAATTTAAAAAAAGAAAAAGATGGGGTTGGTGCGGTATTCTGACTGCTGCTTTATTGCTGTTTAGTTTTACTGGTATTTGAGGCCAAGTTAATGTATAAGTGTTCAAATGGAGTCCCATCAGAACCACATAGTTTGGGAAGTAGTGACATAGTCATATCTTGAAGCGCCTCTCTTGTCCTCTGGCACCTCATCTCCCTTTGAGCGCATGACCTTGTTCCACATATACTCAGCTCTTATTTTAAATCATTGCTCTCTGCTTAAAATTTTTCTCATCAACATGTTTTCACTGCTTCCCTCGCTCAGCTTCTGCACTGGGTGACTTCACATTCTTGGCAACATCAATATCAACTCATTATGTTTGCTCTCCTCTGAGTTCCCTGTCTTTTTATCCTCACTTAGTCTTGCCCTCTATGTATACTCTCCCACCCATATTCACATGGCCACACCCTTAACCTTACCATCTCAAGTGGTCTTGCTTCTCCCACTGTATCAATTACAGATAAGGACATTTCTGATTACTTCTTTATATCACTCGACATTCATATTTCCCTTCCATGTCCCAATCCTACTTTCTTGTGTGTCCAATCTGGAAAAAAATCTTCACCTGCCAAATGCACTTTCAAAAGCCCAACTTTGTAACTTAAAGCCTTCTTTCATTTGAACATTTTTGCAGCAACTGATTTTCTGAACAGCAATCTCATTTCCACCTTGAATGCCACAGTCCCGATTAAAGTCTCTCACCCTGTTTGTGCAATATGTCCCTCATCTCCGTTCTCTTAAATCCAAGGAATGCAGACTTGAAGGGATGTGGCTAATTTAACCATCATAACCAGTTCTGCTGGACCACATAAAATACCAGTCCTGCTCTCATCTACTAAAACAGCTTCCAATTCCAGGGTCCTTTAGAATGCACAGAAAACTCATCGGCTACTTTACTGCAAATGATTATCTTAAACCTTCTGTCCTGCCTCCTCAGGCTCAGCCAATGAGTGCAAGAGGCTCACGGATCCTTTGTCACTCAGATTGAGACTATTCGATCAGCTAAACTTTCCACTTATCTCCCTTCTCCTGGCCAACTGGGCCAAACTTCGTCTAAATATTTCCCTTTTCCTAGCCCTGAACTCACATCTTTCTCTAGGTTCTCTCCTATCTATCATCACGCCCCCTCCGGGCCCACCTTGTCCGAGAGATGTGCCTCCTGCTCCCTCAATCCTATTACCAGGAAGCTGTTGACCACACCACTTCCCTTCTTCTTCTCTTTTATTACTTGACATTACTAACAATTTTCTCTTTTCATGTACAGTCCGTCTCCCCTTCAAATCTTCCACCATTACCTCTCTCAATAAAACAGCCAGTGACCCCACCATCCTTGTAAGTGTCTGTCCCGTTTCCAATCTCCTTTGCCTGTCTGCGAACTCAGTGCCTGTTTTCCCCAGACTTCCATGTTTGAATTCCTCCAAACAGGATTCTGCCCCTGCCAGTTAGTTCAATAGCTCTTAAAGTCAGAAATTACATCCTGTATGACTGTGACAAATGGTACATCATCCTTCCACATCCTTCTTGAACTGTCTGCAGTCTTGGCACAGTTGACCACACCACCTTCCTCCAACACTTAATCCTGCATTGTTACTTCTGGTGACCCCAATGGGTCCAATGCTGACCTTCTTCTATTCCTTACCTATATGCTGTCCCTGGGCAACATCATCCAAAAACGTAACATTCATTTTCACATATACATTAATGGCACCCAGCTTCACCTCACCACCAGCTCACTCAATTCCCCAAACTTCCTCCATATTAGCACACTGCTTGTCATCTGAATGTGAAGAACTTTCCTCCAATTAAATATAGGAAAAACTAAAGCCATTGTCCCTAGCCACTGACTCCATTTCTCTTCCTTGCAACTCTCTGAGGTTAAACTAGGCTGTCTGCGCTAATTATTCGACCCTATGATTAGCTTCTCACCACATATCTGCACCATCACTAATTCTGCCTATTTCCACCTCCATCACCCAATTATGCCCCTGCTTCTGTACCTCTGCTACTGAAACCCTCATCCATACCCTTGTTACCTCTAGATTTGATTAGTACATAGCTCCTGGCTGGTCTCCAATATTCTGCCCTCCATAAACTTGAAATCATCCAAAACTGCACTGCCCATGTTATTGCATACATCAAGTCCCATTTACCCATCATACCTGTGCTAGTTGAATAACTCTTGATGCTGTTTAGGCAATACCTTGATATTGGAATTCTCATCCTTGTTTCTTCATAGATTCAAACCTCCCTATCCCTGTGTCATCTCCCAACTCCACAAGCTTCCCAGCTGTCTGCGTTCATCCAGTTTTGGCCTTCCGAACATTCTTGATTATAATTGCTCCACCATTGGTGCCTCTGCCCTAAGTGCGAGAAATCAGTCCCAAAATCTCTCCACCTCTTTAGTTCTCTTTTCTCCTTTAATACACTCTTTGAAACCTATCTCTCTGGCCAAGCATTTGGCCTCTGCATCGATATCTCCTTCCGTGATTTAATGTCAAATGTTGATTTTAATGATCTTGTTAAGTAAGCACCCGAAGATCGTTTATTATGTTAAAGGTACCTTCAGCCAAGGGCAGATGCATGGTTAAGTATGAATGCCAGATGTTGCTGTCCAAAATGCATCAGCCTATTAGCTCCAGCATTTTGTTGTCTGCTTTAGTATTGAAAGGCATTGAACATTGCGAAGTTCCTGTACTTGCATGGTAGATACAAACTAAACTTGTCACAGCAGTTATGGTATTTTCATTTTAGTCCAAGAACCCATTTTAACTGCATGTTAAGTCTTAATTACTATCACAAAGCCACCTTTTTTCTCTTTATTTAAATTTAGTGTATACACATCTTTATTTTCTGATTAAGAAGCAATTTGGCGTAGTTAATTCAACTACCCAGCGCATCTCTATTTGGATTGTGGGGGTAAGACCCACGCAGACACGGAGACAATGTGCAAACTCCACACAGACAGTGACTTGGGGCCAGGATTGAACCCGGGTCCTCAGCGTCGTGAGGCAGCAGTGCTAACCACTGCACCGCAGTGCTGCCCTGTAAAACCACTTCAACACTGAAATTAACTATGACAACTATAAAGGCTCATTTTCACAGTTTTCAGCTTTGCTGTTGAAGATTTAAAGAAATACATTTGGATATTGTGTTTCTGACTCTTTTTCTCTCATTCTCAATCCAATCTTCACTCCTTCTCATTATCTTGCCTTCTGCATCAGATTTGACTTTGAATTGACTTATGCAATTACATTTTTTGGTTCAGACTCTGTAATATTCAATCCTCAATCCTTCAATCAGATAGGTTGAGGACATACACAGTTATTTGTCCCATGCAGATAAGTCTCAGAAACCACAGAGCACTGTGCCATTCACATCTCCCACTGACGGCATTAGTCGGGATTTAGTTGGGTTGACAGTGTCTCACCCACTGGTTGGAGAACTGGTGGTGAACCCCTGTCAGTTCAATGGGAAAAGCACAAGGGAATAAAGTGTCCTTCAGGCTAGTAACTGGTCACTGTCAGGCCTTCCATGAAATTGAGGTCCTTGGCAACAGAAGTACCACCTGTCGAGTGCTGTTGGCTAATTAGAGACTGTTGGCTCATCATTACCAGCAGTACCAATGGGAGCACTGGCTGCTGGCACAGTGTGCCTAATAATGAGGGACCCCTCAGTAGCCACTGGAAATCCTGACAGGTTTAGCTGGTGGCCTTGCAAGGGTGAGGGAGATCAGTACAGCCTCCATTTAATCCCTGAGCCGCCACTCAGCTGAGGTGGGCTCAGGGATATTGGGTGTCTATTAGCTCAATAAGCCAAATTGATATCCCGCTGCTGGCGGTTGGACATCTGTTTGGACGGGGCTGTTTAGCACAGGGCTAAATCGCTGGCTTTGAAAGCAGACCAAGCAGGCCAGCAGCATGGTTCGATTCCCATAACAGCCTCCCCGAACAGGCGCTGGAATGTGGCGACTAGGGGCTTTTCACAGTAACTTCATTTGAAGCCTACTCGTGACAATAAGCGATTTTCATTTCATTTCATTTTCATCCCATGTCTGTCCCTTCCACCCTCTGTTAGAACTCAGTGAGATCTTCCTGCTGTTGGGAAATTGAGTCCGGACCTCTCCCACAATTGAGTGGGCTCAGTTGCTATGTTTTCTGCTGCAATGGACTGCATAAAACCCAACCCTACATCTGAAAAGTTTCATGGAAATTAAACATGCAGGGGCAACTGTAATGAACAGCAGGCATATTTGAGTGAGCTCAACTCCACTTTCTCACCCCATTCGCATATTTGCTGCTTCGCATAGTATTCTGAAACCCATCAATCTCAGTTTTAACCATAATGAATGACTGGACATCAACTGCCTTCTGGTGTAGAGAATTCCAAATATTTACAAGCCTCTAAATACAGAAATGTCTCTTCATCTCAGTCATAAATGGGCAACCCCTTGTCATGAGACTAAGGCCCCGGTTCTAAACTCTCCAGCCAAGGGAAACAATGTCTCTGCATTTTTATGGGTGGAATTTTTTGGCTCCCCGACGGTTCAAAACATATTCAGCTCTTCTATTTTTCTTACCAAAGGGGATAATTCTGCATTTATCCACATCATCCTGCAACAACCTCCCTAACAGCATTGGGGATGTACTTATACCACATGGACTGCAGGTGCTTAAGGTGGCAGCTCACCACCATCTTCTCAAGTGCCATCATGGATGGGCAATAAATGCTGGCCTAGCCAGCGATGTCCACATCCCATGAGTTAACATTAAAAAGACTTTTCTATCCAGATGGTATTGTCAGAAAATTTGCATACATTGGACTTGGTTCTTATCATCCAAGTCTTTGATATAGATTGTAAATTGATTTTTCTCAATCAGCTTTCTACAATGGATAATACGCATTTGATGTACAAACTGTGGGAAGATTTGCAGATTAAATTACAGTATTTGCCATTCACATACTTAACGAATTCCATGTCCTGACTTGGTCAGCCTGCATTTAAGTTCTCTGGTTGTGGACAAATGGGACATGCCACAATGAGCAAACAGTAAGTTTAAAAGTGAGCATAAATTTCCAAGCAGCACATTTGGATGCCCTTAAAAAGCAATGAGTTGCAAAATATATCAGACTCTCTACCATCGAATGAACCGTATGTAACAATGCATATGACTCCTAAGCTAAAAGAAAGTCTGTCAATGTTTGATGGAATAATAACTAAAAATTATAACTATGCAATTGTTGCAGACTGTGTATGTACACAATTAACATTTTGAATCTAATGTATGTCTAAACAGAGTCCACCCCAATTTATTGGATAAAGTGTCTGTTACATCTTAGAGTTCAAGTTAAACATCAAAGTGCATGTAGAACAAAAAATCATTGTAAGCTGAAGTAACAACCATCTGTTAAGTTCAGTATATTGAGTGACTCAAGTTTTCAATTGATTAATTGCAAAGCAGTCAGAAGCACTTCTGTTCACTAAATAAGTAGGAAAAACTATAGATCAGCATCCTGTTATGGGCCAGGGTTTAGAAACTCCAAAGTATATTATGAAGTCCACCTGACCGACAACTTTTATGTTGAATTTGGTTAGGATGAGCACAGGAGCCTCCCTTCAGGTGAAGGCTTCCAGGACACTTTAATCAAAATAAGCTTTATTCTAAGAACTTAGTTAACATTTATATAAATGCACAGCAATAATTTTTATCACTTATAAACATAAAGACACCACCCAGCTGCAGTGATCTATGTATAACACTTAATGAATTCCCGGTTAACTGTTCCAATGCAAAAACAAAATCCCATAAATAAATAAAAAACCCTTTCAAGGCCATGGCCCAGCACTCTGTATTCTCACTTGAATAAGACTGGCTTTTCCTGAGATTCTGACCCCATACACCAGCAGGTTTAATCCCTTCCGGAAAGCAAACTATATCTTTTAAATTACCAAAGCAGGTAGCTGTAATCCAAGTTTTGTTTTACTGGAACGGATATTTAAAATGAAAATAGAGACAGGAATAAACACTTATTTTCTCTGTAGTCAATAGCAGTCAAATCTGAAAATGAAAGTATAACAAACCTCACAGAGCCACAGCCCAGCTCCACCCACAAAATGACATCACTGAAGCCATGTGATAAGACAAAAACCTTTCGTAAAGGGACACTCACATGACAATCCAGCAAGCAGCTCAAAACTTGCCAATCAAATAATTTCCCTTTTTTGTAAGGCACTTTTCAGCAACCAGCAGAAACAACAAAATTAAGTAATCAAATTGCGATCAAATCAAATTTTTCAATCACCATTTTGCTCATATGACCCGCTGAATATACGTATGCTTCAAAATTATGCTTTTAAGATTTCTGATTTTATAATTATCAATGTACATTGTTGTTTGTTTGTGGTGATGCACAAACCATTTGTGTTGGTTGATGTCAGTTAAGATTTTTAGTTATGATTGCATAGTGTCCAACATATTTTGTTACAATTTAATTTATCAACTTTATTCAATTAAAAGGGCAGCACAGTGGCGCAGTGGGTTAGCCCTGTTGCCTCATGGCGCCATGGTCCCAGGTTCGATCCCGGCTCTGGGTCACTGTCCCAGTGAAGTTTGCACATTCTCCCCACGTTTGTGTGGGTTTCACCCCCACAACTCAAAGTTGTGCAGGCTAGGTGGATTGGCCACGCTAAATTGCCCCTTAATTGGAAAAAACAAATTGGGTATTCTAAATTTATATTTAAAAAATCTTTAGTCAATTAATGTTTTAATCTCCATGTTATAAAAGGTGAAGCTTCTGTTGTTCACTGTTCTTGATTGTATTGTCATCACATTCTTGGAAACATTGAGATAATACTTTTCAATACTATGGCACATAACTTCCTCTGCGAACCCTGACTTAAGTTGCTGGACTGCAGAACATGCGCGGTGCGTGTGGGCCACGGCATGCATGCTGGAAGCGCACGGTGTTCAAACTTCCGACCAGTAGGCTAATGTTTTATATTATTAGTATTTAGTATTTATAAATGTACTTAAAATGCAAATAAAGTGAAAGGAAGATATATATTTTTTTGAACTTTGATTTGTCATGTGGCTATTATTACATTAAAGGAACTATAACGGATTGAATGCGGTGATCACTCGTGAAAGCATATGATTGTCCACCTAAGATACTCCGTGTTACTGGTCACGGATTCTGTGGGTCCTTGCACGGCTGATGAGGCTGATCCTAGTGCTGCATCTTCAACTGACTTGGCAAGGGTTTCCTGCAGGTGGGATCGGCCCTTAGACGCTAGTCAAAGGTATTCCTTTCTCAGGCTCCTTCTCCAGGCCTCCTCTGGCCGTCAGGTGTTCTCGAAGAATTGTGTCCCTGGAATCAGGAGGTTCCTCCAAGGAGGTTTCTTCTAAGCAAAGGCCTCCTAGAAATTGATGTCTCTGTTCCATTTCTTGAGATAAGTCACCAAGGTGTCTTTCAAGCGGTTCCATTGTCCTCCTCATGTTCGGGATTCTTCCTTGAACTGGGTGAAGATTTGCTTTGGCAGTCAGGACTCTGGCATGCTTAGCATATGGGCGGGGCAGCGGAGTTTGTTTTGATTAATCTCGGCCTCGATACCAGTACTATTGACTCCTTCACGGACATTAACGTTAGCACGCCTGTCCTCCCAGCTGATTCAGAGCTAAAATACATTTTTGCAATCTATTTTACGCTGTATTATCTAAGAGTCTCCCTGATATAATGTTTATTCTTACAAGCCTTAGTAATTACTTCAAATGCTTTAACAAAGTTTAACGCCCTAGTTGATGTATGCAAGCCTCCTGTAAGCTAACGTGAACTAATTCTCCGACAGGTATTGCAGAATCCAGTGCAGATTGACATCTGTAGCCATGCTTCACCTCCTCTGGGCGCACTTTTGAGGTATCAACATATGCACAGGGATCATGAGAGACGAATCAGGCATCATCTCCCCCAGATGACACAAGGACCATTTGAGATCGCTTAGCGACTGCTTCTTTCGGACATTGAGCTTTAAAATTAATAATTGATATGTCAAACCTCTCCCTCCCCCTCTTCTCTTCATTCCCTTGCCCCCTCTTTCCTCACCTCCCTTTTAAAAAATAAATTTAGAGTACCCAATTCATTTTTTCCAATTAAGGGGCAATTTAGCATGGCCAATCCACCTAGCCTGCACCTCTTTGGGATGCGGGGGCGAAACCCACGCAAGCAAGGGGAGAATGTGCAAACTCCACACGGACAGTGACCCAGGGCTGGGATTGAACCTGGGACTTCGGCGCCATGAGGCAGCAGGGCTAACCCACTGCGCCACCGTGCTGCCCTCCCTCGCCTCCCTTTTACAAATAGACAGAATGGTTGTGTTTATGTGAAAACATATATTTTATTGACCATTGTGTTAAGTGAGAAAATACATTTTATTGCAAGAATTATGCAAAAATGTAGGTCGTTCTATGTCATTGTTCAGCTGATAACTTTTAACTTCACTTTTAAATTCAACTGGTTTCAAAGTTTTGTATTTATAAAATTATTTTTATTAATAAATATTTTTCATTAAACATTACACGACCCTACAAATGTCTTATTGAAACATTAAAACACAACATTTAATTATAAGATTATTATAAATGAATTAGACAATTGAAGTAAACAAGGCAGAAACACAGGTAACATAGTGGCACACTAGGAGCAGCACTGTTGCTTTGCGGCGCCAAGGACCCAGGTTCAATCCCGGCCTCAGGTCATTTTCTGTGTGGAGGTTGCACATTCTTCCCGTGTCTACATGGGTCTCACCCCACAACCCAAAGATGTGCAGGGTAGGTAGATTGGCCATGCTAAATTGCCCCTTAATTTGAAAAAGATTTTTTTTTAAAAACATGGTGGCACAGTGGTCAGCACTGATGCATCACAACACCAGGTACCCGTGTTCAATTCAGACCTTGGGTGACTGTGGTGTTTGTATATTCTCTTCGTGTCTGCATGCGTTTCCTGGAACCACAGGATGGAACCACAGAATTCCTACAGTGTAGTCTGAGGCCATTCGGCCCATCAAGTCTGCACAGAGCCTCTGAAAGAGTATCCTACCTAGACCCATTCTCTCACCCTATCCCCATAACTCCACCCAACCTTTGGGCACTAAGGGGCAATTTAGCATGGCCAATCTACCTAACCTGCACACCTTTGGACTGTGGGAGGAAACCGGAGCCCCCGGAGAAAACCCGCGCACACACTTAGAGAATATGCAAACTTCAAACAGACATCCGGAGTTGAGGCTCTGCAGGCTTCACTCAGGGTTCAGGCTCTCCGGGTTTCACTTAGGTTTTGGGCTCACCGGGTAACAGTCCTAGATTTGGGTACCGGGTTTAAATGCGGTTTTTGTACTCTCTGAGTTTCAGTCTAGGAATTGACCTCTCCAGCCTTCAGTCCGGGATTTGTGCTCTCTTATGATTGCATTCGTGGTTTGATCATTTGATCATTTCAAATTATTCTAAGATTATGGCTAAGGGATTGTTGACATGCACTGGCAAGTAATGAAAGCGACAATAACCTGCATTAATGTAGTGCTTTTAATATAGTAAATTGTGCCCAAACAATTTATTGCAGCACATTCAGACATAAATTGGCACAAATAACAGGACAGGTCAAAAAGGTAGGTTTTAGCCAGAACTACGGGCGCGATTCTCCGCACCCCATGCCGGGGGGGAGTATCACGGGAGGGCTGGGCGAATCACGCCACGCCGCCCTGGCATCCCCCGCGATTCTCCCACCCCCCCCTCAAAATGGCTTGTCGTATATTACGACAGGCCGCTCAGAGAATCGCTGCTCGCCGTTTCTCACGGCGACCGGCGATTCTCCGGCCCGGATGGGCTGAGTGGCCTGCCGAAGCCGGCCGGTTCACGCCAGCGCCAACCACACCTGGTCACTGCCGGCGTGCACAGCGCGCGACCGGTGAGTGTGGGGCCTGTGGGGGGGGCGGAGGGAGGATCGAGCACCACGGGCGTGCTCAGCAGATGTCTGGCCCGCGATCGGTGGCCACTGATCGTCGGGCCGGTGTCTCTGAAAGACGCACCATTTTCCCTCCGCCGCCCCGCAAGATCAAACCGCCATGTCTTGCGGGGCAGCGGAGGGGAAGACGGCAACCGTGCATGCGCGGGTTGGCGCCGGCCCACCTGCGCATGCGCGGCTGACGTCATTTCGGCGCCGCCGACTGCGTTATTCCCAGCGCGCTGCTTTGATACAAGTGTCAAGGCCCAGCGCGCCGAATTCACGCGCCGCCGCTCTGAGCCCCCTGGGGGGGGGGAGAATAGGGGGCGAGGAGCGGCCTCCGACGCCGGAGTGAAACACTCCGGGTTTCACTCCGGCGTCGGCTGTTTGTCTCCCGATGGGAGAATTCCACCCTACATATGGGGGAGATGGCCGATGCCCTGGCCTTTGCTTCCTTGATCACGTGCTGGAGAATCCTGCTCGCCTGGTGATCAGCAGCACCACCCACGTCTTCAGACTGGCTTGCAGATGTGTCGGAATTTCCCCACCTAGAGAAGATCAAGTACACCATCCGAGGGTTGGACGAGGGCTTCCACAAAGCGTGGGGGCCATTCATCAGCCTGTTCCAAACCTGTTCGAGGCCAATAGTGATGAGGAAGGAAAGGGGTACGGGGGGACGAAGAGGGTAGACAAGAGCGCACAGAGCAGAGAGAACAAAGGGGGGGGGGAGGTGGTAAGGAATAAACCCAGGGAAGTATCAGGAAGGGACGGCATGGTAGCACAGTGGTTAGCACTGGTGCTTCACAGCACCAGGGTCTCAGGTTCAATTCCTGCTTGGGTCACTGCCTGTGCAGTCTGCAAATTCTCCCTGTGTCTGTGTGGGTTTCCTCCAGGTACTCCGGTTTCCTCCCACAAGTCCCGAAAGACGGCCTATTAGGTCATTTGGACATTCTGAATTCTCCCTCTATGTACCCGAACAGGCACCGGAATGTGGCGACTCGGGGCTTTTCACAGTAATCTCATTGCAGTGTTAATGTAAACCTACTTGTGACAATAAAAAGATTATTATTATTAGGTGTGGTGATTCTCTGGTTAAATCTCCACCAGTCAGCTCTCCCCCTCAAAGGGAAAAACAGCCTATGATCATCTGGGACTATGGCAACCTTTTAGTGCCTCTACTTTTGTGACTTAGAGGGTGGGATTCTCCGTTGCCCGACGGCGATATCGTAATCGGCGATGGGATGAAAAATTGACTCCGACCCCCAAATCGGGGCTGGCGCAGGTTTGACACCAGTCAGCCATGTTCCCCCCCTCTCGGAATTAGCGTCATCACATCCCACGCAGGGCGTTGTTGCAATGGTGTTGCCGAGTCCTCGGTCGGCCCTCCTGCAATGCTCCGCCCCTGATGGGCTGACTTCCTGATGGCCTGGGACCCATGTGGTCCAAGTGGTCGGGAACCCGGCGTGCCGGCTGTGGACTGTGTTCAGCGCTGCCACACTCGGCCGGAATCCGAGCCTCTGGGAGGGGGTGTTTTTGCGAGGGATGGGGTGACCGGTGCGGGGTGGCAAGGGGGTGGCCTGTGGGGTTGCGGATGGCAGGTCGGGTACACGCATGGCCGGTGCCATGTTGTATGGCGCGACCGCTGCAGGTCGTCGCCTTACCCATGCGCAGCCAGGCACCCTGCCATTCTCCAGCCATTTTCGACGCGGGAGCCAGGAGTTTTCACCCAGCACAGTTGCTAGCCCCTCAGCAATTCCGGAATCGGTGAGGGGTCAACGCCGATTTTTCCATCATAAATCTCCCGTGGATTTTCCTTTTGAGCCGGCACTTAGCCGCTGAAACGGAGAATGCAGCCCAGAATCATTAATAGCAATCAAATTCAATTAAAGTAGTAATGCCTATGTTCAATCTCCTGTACGTTATTATCCACTAACGATTACACAGTGAATAGCATTGAAAATCATGGATGATTGAAGAAACTACTTCCTTGCAGGAGTTTGTGTGGAGTCATTTGCTGCAAAATTCATGCAGGTGAGCAGGGAGAGGGTCTATTATTTAGAACGGGGTTCAGTCAGGAGGTCTCTACCACATTCCTCCCCAAGACCAAACATTGCGATGAGAGAGATGCTTTTTTAAGTTAGTTCCCCCTACATTCTGATATTGAACAGAGGTGGGTTGTTGAGAAGCTGTGCCCTGCTAGAAATTCTCTAGTCTTACCTTGTCCACAGCCATTGTAACGTATATGTTTGCACAATGCAGGGACACATGGTGCAGCAATGTGTAAGTGTGGCCCACAATATTATTTACCAACAGTAATCAATTTCAGAGCAGTTGATTTCCTTTAGGAAACCCACAGCAGTGTACTGGAGATTTCATTTTTACATGACTACTCTCTTTTGAGCTGTACCAGCTTGCCTCTCGCTAACTTTAACACTCCTGGTCCTATGTGGGGTGGGCTCACCAAAGGAGGCATTACAAATTATATGGGTGACTGCCTTCCATCATGTTTCCAGGATTTGGGATGGGGGCCAATGCCAGAAATGTTTAGCATTTAGCATCTTGCTCCACCCACTTTGCTTCTGACACAAGAGTAGAGTCTCAGGAATATCCATCCCATTGCTACCATTGCAGAGTTGTTTTTAGAGAGAAAGTGGGCAAATTTCTCCATTGTTTTTGCGTGTTCATCTGTGCACTGTTGCCTATTGACTTTGGGCGTTCCATTTCCTCCTTCATCATTAGCTGGGAAACTCTTGGCGACAATTATTTAAAATACATTTAAGAAATTTAAAACTGAGAGAGATAAATTTTCACAAAAGGTTGGGAACCATTTTCAGCCGGAAGTGTCAAGTGGATGGTCTATCTTGGTCTCCTCCTGAGATTCCCACCATCACAGAAACCAGTCTTCAGCCATTGTGATTCCATCTACATGATACCATGAAACTCTGAGATCACTGCATACAGCAAATGTCACTGTCCCCGACAACACCCAATTGGTAACTCTAAAACCAACCTGGTCTCTAGTCAAACTATTTCAGTACAGCTACAATACTGGCTATAATACTATAATACTGGCATCTACCTGACAAGGTATCAACACAGTCCCGCTAATTACTATCCCATCAGTCGATCAACTGACTCCCAGTTGTCAGCAAAATAATGGAAGATATCATCAAAAGTGCTACCAAATATCATTCTCACCAATGCTCAGTTTGGTCAAGATCGTGGAACTCCTTACTGAGGGAATACCTCCACCACACAGAATCAGGTAGTTCAAGAGGACAGCTCACCACAAACTCCTAAAGGGCAACTAAGGATGGACAATAAATCTTACCAGCGCTCTAGCATTCTGTGAATGCATAACAAAAACAGACTCCTAATCAGTGAAATATGATTCCTGAAACTGAAACCTTCTTATTTAATCCCATTGCACCAACGCCTCGTCCACTTCTTAAGAAATGATGAGGGCAACAAGTCAGAATAAGACTTTAAGTAGTAAAGCATAGCTATAATGGTAAATTTAAGTTCTTTGCACCAATTGGGAAACAAATGACAGGAAAATTCTCTGATTTAACAAAACTGAGTTTGGATCCATAAACCCTGTATCATTTGTGAAAGTTTGCTTTCTGATAATTAGCTGCCACATTTGCTACACCTCAACTACACATCAAACATCCACAAATGGAACCTCACCAGTCTGACAGAGGAAGTAAAAAAGGACCTGCCAAGATGGAACACACTCCCACTCTCCTTCGTGAGGAGAGTCCAGATGATCAAAATGAACGTCCTGCCCAGGTACCTCTTCCTACTTAGATCCATCCCAATCTACATCCCCAAGGCATTTTTCAAAGCACTAGACGAACTAATCATGGCATTTGTATGGTGGGGGAGGGGGGGTGGGGTGGGGGGGGGGGGGGGGGTGGGGGGGGGGGGGGCGGTTGTGGGGGGGTGGGGGGGGGGGGAAGAATGCTAGGATCCCAAAGAAGGTCCCACAAAAAACAAAATCTTGCCCTCCCAACCTACAATTCTACCACTGGGCGGAGATGGCCGAGTGAATAAGGGGATGGATCAAGGAGCCAGAAGCCGAATGGGTGTGCGTGGAAGAGGTCTCCTGCAAGGGGATCTCCCTCCGGGCCCTTGCCACAGTGGCATTCCCATCCCCACCCAAAAAACATTCCAGCAGCCCGGTGGTAATAGCCACCCTCCAGTCCTGGAACCAACTGCGGCAGCAATTTGGCCTGAACAAAATGTCGGACAAAGCTCCCATCTGCAACAAACATAGGTTCACACCAGCACTGACTGACGTCACCTTTAAAAAGTGGGAACAGGACGGGGGGACACTGTCAGTCAGGGACCTATACACGGACGGCAGGGTCACAACAATGGACAAACTGACAGAGAAATTCCAACTAGCCAGGGGGAACGAGCTAAGGTACCTGCAACTCAAAAACTTCCTACGAAAGGACACAAGGACGTATCCACAACCGCCACGACAAACATTACTGGAAGAGTTACTGGATGCAAGCATCCTAGATAAAGGGAATTGTAGCGACATGTATGACCGACTGGTAGAAAGGGCCGACACCGTACTGGACGCAACAAGAAAGAAATGGGAGGAGGACCTGGGGATTGAGATAGGGTGGGGACTCTGGAACAAAGCACTGCATAGGGTCAACTCCACCTCCACGTGTGCGAGGCTCAGCCTGACACAACTAAAAGTGGTAAATAGAGCCCACTTAACAAGAACTCATATGAGTACATTCTTCCCGGAGGTGGAGGATAGATGTGAACAGTGCCGAGGAGGCCCGGCCAACCACGTCCACATGTTCTGGTCTTGCCCCAGACTTGCGGGATACTGGACAGCCTTCTTTGAGGCAATGTCCAAAGTGGTGGGGGTGAGGGTGGAGCCATGCCCGAAAGTGGTGGTCTTCGGGGTATCTGACCAGCCAGATCTATTCCTGGGGAGGAAGGCGGACGCCCTTGCCTTTGCCTCCCTGATCGCCTGCCGTAGAATCCTGTTTGGCTGGCGGTCAGCAGCACCACTCAAAGCTGCAGACTGGCTGTCCGACCTCTCAGAATCTATCCAAATGGAGAAAATCAAATTCGCCATCCGAGGGTCAGACAACGGCTTCCACAGAACGTGGGAGCCATTCACCCAATTGTTCCGGGACCTGTTTGTGGCCAACGAACAAGCAGAAGAGTAGCCAGGTAGCCAAGAATCAGGGGAAAGTAGCCGAAGTGGGGAAGGGAGGGATAGACCAGGGTGGGAGGGGGGTGGGGGGGAAAGCAGCTAAACCTTAGAGAAAAGAAAGGCGAACAACAGGAGAAGGGGAGAGGGGGAAGGGGAGGGGGGGAGGGGGTGGAAGAGTGAGGAGACAGGGAACAATAGAGGTGGGGGAGAGGCAAGGGAATGACAGCCGGAAGGAGGGCACGGGAAACAATAACAAACTTGGCATCTACAGGAGCAGAGAACAAGGAAAATCCGGGCGAAAGACAGGACAAATGGCTGAAGCGGAGGCGATCGCAAGACGACCATGGCAGCGAAACCAAGCGGCAGGGGGAAGCAAGCGACAACACCAACACCAGATCCATTCGCGTATTGCCCTCTGTATTTGTTTCCGCGACACCCAAATGTATACGTACCCCCCCAGTTTCCTCCGCCCCATAAACAGATGCCTACTTCTGTGCTAAAAACAATATTGCCAGTTGTACAGAGCTGCTGTTGTTGAGCTAGCGCATAATACCCGAACCAGTTATTTTATTCTAACATTTTTTTTGTGGTTGTTTGTTTTGTTTTTTTTGTGCGTGTTACCTTCTCCTCTAATGTATTCTGTTTTGTGTACATAACGGTAAATATACTTTGTTCAAAAACCCCAGAAAACATTTATATTAAAAAACTACACATCAAACGTATGGTATCTCTATATCTACATTCGTATGGTAGCAGCAAAAGAAAACAAAGTATCAACATCTATGTTAGTGATCCATGTCAAAGTTGTTAGGATAGTTCAGATATCTTTAGGCTGTCTGTGAATTTCCCCAGAAGGAAATTGTTCAATGAAATGCTCCAAGACCTGATTCGGAGCTCCACAAGCGCATGATGGAGATGCTTTAATTTTCAATCTATGGAGAAAGTGGCAACATCGCTTACAGCCCCCTTCTGATTGGGGCACCCTCCCTGTCGGGTCCAAAGACCTGCAGATCCCTCCCACCGCCCCCCCCCAAATCAGATTGGCTGACAGCCTCCAAGGCGGTGCTACTTCCTGGTGACAGACAGAAATCCTGCCTTCTGTCAATCAATGCTCATTAGAGCATGAAGAGGCATCCACCCTGCTGGAGTTGGTGGGAATTGGTTCCCCTCCCAGCCTGAAAATGCAGGCCAGAGGCCATTTTAAAACATGTTACCTGCAAGCTTGGTGACTACTCCTTTAAATAACGCTTGCGATGGGACCCTCTTGCAGCTGAGCGCATGTTTTTTAGTGAGTGACAATCGAGATGTTGAATGGACCTGCATGGTTCAAGTTTGCAATTAGGGCTGAGTGACATCATGACAACACCAGGGCGCAGGCTTCCGGTCCATGGCTCACCCAGGTGAGTGCTCTTTCAAGCATGAGGTGGCACATGGCCAGAAGCAGTTCCCTGTGCAATGCACCCAATCAGGTGCCTCCACTTTCTGCAGTGCCATTTCCAGTAGTTCCATGGATTTGAATTTCACACCCAAAAATGTTTTGATTCTGCTTTCTTGGTTCTAGCTAATTCGCTAAATGCCTGGCCCTGTCATAATCTTTGTGATGGCGATTACGTATAAGCAACATACAAAAATGAATTCCAAAAATGAATGAAAGCTTTGTAAACTAATTATCTCATTCAGAATTTATGGCACCAAAACAGGCCATTTGGTTCAATTGGTCTGTACCAATGTCCTTGCTCCACACAACCCTCCTTTGATTAATGCTAGCTGGTCTCCTCCCACTTGTAATGATCCAGTTTCCTCTGAAAGCCTTCTAACCATTGTCAACTTTAAATTGAAATAAGCATTTCCGTAAATATTTTCTCAGCTATCTTCAAATCCTGATGGAATGGTAAGCCTCAAAGACACAGTGCTTATTGAGGATGATAATATATCTGTGGAAAAAACAGAAGCAAGCCAAGTGTGATTTATCAAATGGCACAGATTAAAATAGATGCTCCCTTAGGCTTTTTTTTAACAATGGAGCTGCATCATATTTATATAAACTGAGGGTAACTTGCAAACATAGATACCTTCGTCAGAAGATGAGCAGTGAGGGCACTGATGCCAAAAGCCTGGAAGCCAGCATTGTAAAATATAACAACTTACCATTTCTTGCCTTTACCCAAGTTATGCTAATGGAATTTAAAATTATTACATCTCAGTTCTAAACCAAACTGTAAAACAAATGGCAGCCGAACCTCCTTCAAATAGATGTTTTAGAAAAAGTGTAATGTTGTAATAATTATTTAATTATACTGACTGGAGTTGGTGCAATACATGACTACTATAATTCATCATATCTTTCAGAAATGAAAAATGACAGAGTAAGCCAACTAGCAGCTAACTAGGATGAACACAGGGGATTTCATCCACCCTTAGATAAATACAGTTACACAGATAATAAAATATGAGTATCTGCTTTATAAATCTATATATACTGTGTCAGAACAAAATCTTTATTCACCTTTGGTTAAGAATCAGGAGGAACTAGTATTTACAAATTTAAGATTCTAGGCCCATTCGTCTGATTATTAGAATTTGTCTCTTGTTAAAAAAAAAGATTAATTGTTTTACTTCAAAATGGTGCAGTTTATTGTGCTTTGAATTGTTTTTAAAGAAAATATTTTTATTCTGTTTTGTGACGTCGCTATGCACACTGTAAAATATTTATGAACTTCTCTTTTGGGTTTTGCAAGAATTAAGTTTATTTAATGAAATAAATGATCAGGATGAAACTAAAACAGGAAGTGATGCAAATGAACATTGGGCTGGATTCTTCGATTTGGAGACTATATCCTGACGCCAGCGTGGGAACGGTGGCATTTTATGACCGAAAAATTGGCGCAAAGCAGCCACCGATCCTCCGTCTGGTGGGGGGGGGGGACATGCGCACGGCGGCGGCCTGCAGCGGCTGTGCGAAGCAACATGGTGCTGGCCTCGCGCAGACCCAGCCTGTCAAATAGTCCCTCTCCTTGGCCAGGCTCGCCACCCCTGGACCACCCCCCAGCAGTGCCCCCAGCCCCTGCCAAAGCCCCTCCTACCCGCGGATCGGCTGTCCCCCAACCGTATTGACGCTGGGCTGAGTATGCAGCTGCCACGCCGAATTCCCGAAAAAAAAAATAGCAAGAGTGACCCACGCCGTTGGGAACTCGGCCGGTCAGGGGCGGAGTATCGGGGGGAGGACCTCAGGTAACGCCCTGAGGCAGTCCATAAGGCATGCGCCGTACTCCTGGAGTATGCCGTTTTGGAGGGGGCAGAGCATCGCAAAATCAGCGCCGCCCACAATTTTGGCGCCAACGTGGATTCTCCAGCTGATCACCAATTATGATTTTGGCGTCGGAGACCGGAGAATCCCTCCCATTTTGTCCAAACATTAAAAGGCTATTATGGTTTAATCTTCTGCAGCTATTCAAAATATCAGATGGCACAATTTCTGACATTGGTGCCTGGCATATAGAATTTACAGCGCAGAAGGAGGCTATTCAGCCCATCAAGTCTGCACCAGCCCTTGGAAAGAGCACCCTACTTAAGCCCCAGGCCTCCACCCTATCCCCTTTATCCCCATAACCTAGTAACCCCGCCTAACCTTTTTGGACACTTAGGCAAATGAGAATGGCCAATCCACCTAACCTGCACATCTTTGGACTGTGGGAGGAAACCGGAGCCCCCGGAGGAAACCCACGCAGACACTGAGAGAACATGCAGACTCCACACAGACAGTGACCCAAGCCAGAATCGAACCTGGGACCCAGGAGCTGTAAAGCAACTGTTCTAACCACTATGCTACCATGCTGCACATGAAGCTGGCACGCAAAATCTTTGGCACAGAGCTACAATTAATATTTTCGGTTGTGATGGTTACAATTATAGTAGCTGTCAGTAGTCTACTAACAAGCTAATAATTCATCTGAGCTGCTTTGATGACTATGGAAATGACAGAAGTGATACAGAAGCAGTTTATGATTGACAGTGGAATGCGGAGATTGAATTTTAACCTTCAGCTCTGCAATAAGTTTTATGGTTTAAGTATAGGGCTGGATTCTCTGTTTGGCAGACAGTGGGCATGATTCACCGTTCCCCGACACCGATGTCGTAATCGGCGATCGGGCAGTGAATCCCTTACAACGCCGAAACTGGGGGCAGCGCTGGTTTGATGCCCGTTTTCTATTCTCTGCCCCCTCCGAAATGGCATCATCGAGTTGCGTGGCACAAACCGTTGGAACGGCGTTGGCATGTGACCTGAAGGCCCTCCCCCAATGCTCCGCCTCCGATGGGCCGAGTGGTCTCAGCGATCGGAACTCAGAGTGGTGGTTGCGGACTGTGTCCAGCGCCACCATAGTCAGCCAGGAGCCGTGCTGCTGGCCGGGGAGGCCTCCGCCAGGGCTGGGTAGACTGGTGGGTAGTGGCCTATCTGGCAGGTCGGATGCAGGCACGGCCGACGCCATGTTTTACAGTGCGACCGCTGCATGTTGTCACCGTGTGCATGTGCGGCTATGGACCCGTCCATTCTCCAGCTGTTTATATCGTTGAAGCCAGTGGTTTGATTCGGCGCGGTTGCTAGCCCCTCACTGGTCGCAGGATCGATGAAAGTTCTCCGCCAATTTTGGTGTCGTAAAACGCCACAGTTCCCATGCTGGTGTCGGCACTTAACCTGAAAGCCGGGAATCCAGCCCAATGTTCTCCCATCAGAGCTGAACTGCTTGTGGTTTGCGCTGGCACCAGGAATGGCAGCCAGAAGTGATTCACTCTTCCCAGCCATGCAAATTTATGCATGGTGGGATCGCAAGAGATTCCGTTCTGATTTGTGCTATCGAGCCACCATTTTGTGTGGGCTGCCTGATAGCATGTTCTGACGGCTGAGCCCCTTCCCGCTGCAACACAAATCCTGCCCCCCGCCCCCCCTCAACTGATAAGTAGGGGCACCCTCCCCGTCACCACAGAAATTGTTGGGTCACCTCCCGAACAGCACACGCATGAGGTGACCTGACACCCCCATCGAACCCCCACCAGAGACCCCCACACTGGACCCATCCACCAGACCCCCCAACCAAACATCCCGCACTAAAGGCCCCCATCGGAGACCCCTACCACAGTCCCCACATATTTGTGATTCCCCCACCAAAAACAGCCCATATCAGAGATCCCCATCAGAGACCCTCCCATAACTGAGAACCCCCATAAAAGAAACCCTCCCCCATATCAGAGAACACCCCCATATCAGAGAACCCCTCATATCCGAGGATACCAATAACAGAGACCCACCGCCGGCAGAGATGTAGAAACCAGCAGAAGTTAGAAAGTTAGGACACATCACCAGGCTTTGAACTCCCTTAGATCCTTTGATCTGCAAGGCTTCTGTTCACTCTCAAAAATAAATAGCTTTTAGTGGGCTGTAATTGACGGAGTAATTGCTTCCTGAAGCCAGCTTTCTGGATTGTTTATTTCATTTCTCTTCACGCTTTGGCCTCTCTCTTCCTTATTATATATTTAAAGAGCTCTTATTGTCCATTTATACATTGCTTGCTAGTTCACGCTCATAATTTATCTTCTCCGTCTTTACTTTTTCTGGTCATCTTATGTTGGTTTTTAAAACTTTCCCAATCCTCTGGTTTACCACTACCATTGCCACATTATTTTTTTTTTGCAGTTTAATACTATCCTTAATTTCTTTGATTAACCATGATTCATTTATCGCCTTCCTAGAATCCTTCTTTCTCACAGGGTATCTTTGTTATCATTCAGGGACTATTTTCATATATGCCTGACATTGCTGATCAATCATCTTTTCTGATAAATTTCTTTCCCAGCCCATTCCAGCCAACTCTCCTTCATTCCTTTGTAATTTCCCTGAGTTAAAAGTAGAACTGTTGTTTCTGGCCCACGTTTCTCACTCTCAAACCGTATGTTAAATTCTCCCATGTTACAGCCACTGTTCTCTCAGGGATCTTTTATTCTGAGATGGCTTATTAAATCTGCCTCATTACATATTACCAGATCCAAATTAGCCTGATATGTGGTTGAATGTGCAATATATTGATTGAGGAAATTGTCCTGAATATACTTTATGAATTCTTACCTCTGCCGATTTGATTTTCCCAATCCAAACGAAGATTAAATTTACCCATGATTATTGTTCTGCTCTTTTTACATGCCCTCATTTATAGACTACTCCCAGCAGAACCTTCTTCCCTTTGCTATGTACTTTGGAAGGAGGAATTTAAGCATAGACTATTTTCTAAATGGGGAAATGCTCAGGAAATCAGAAGCACAAAGGAACTTGTGAGTCCTTGTTCAAGATTCTCTTACGGTTAACGTCCATATTCAGTTGACAATTAGGAAGGCAAATGCAATATTAACATTCATGTCGTGAGGGCTAAAATACAAAAGCAGGGATGTACTTCTGAGGCTGTATAAGGCTCTGGTCAGATCCCATTTGGAGTATTGCGAGCAGTTTTGGGCCCCTTTTCTAAAAAAGGATGTGTTGGCCTTGGAAAGGGTCCAGAGGAGATTAACAAGAATGATCCCTGGAATTATGACATGTCGTATGAGGAACAGTTGAGGACTCTGGGTCTGTACTCGCTGGAGTTTAGACGGATGAGCGCGGGATCTTATTGAAACTTACAGGATACTGCAAGGCCTGGATAGAATGGGTGTGGAGAGGATGTTTTCACTTGTAGGAAAAACTAGAACCAGAGGACACCATCTCAGACTAAAGGGACGATCCTTTAACACCGAGGTGAGGAGGAATTTCTATAGCCAGAGGGTGGTGAATCTGTGGAACTCTTTGCCGCAGAAGGCTGTGGAGGCCAAATCACTGAGTATCTTTAAGACAGAGATAGATAGGTTCTTGATTAATAAGGGGATCAGAGGTTATGAGAAGGCAGGAGAATGGGGATGAGAAAAATATCAGCCATGATTGAATGGCGGAGCAGAATCGATGGGTCGAGTAGCCTAATTCTGCCCCTATGTCTTATGCTCTTATATGAGGACGAGCTTCTTCACTCAAAGGATACTAGAGGTTTGAAATCCTCTCCCACAAACAGCAGTTGAAACTAGATCAGTTCTTAATTTAAAACCTGAGATAGATAGTTTTTTGTGAAGCAAAGATGTGACAAAATATAGGGAAAAGGCATAAGGAGTTAGGTCACAGATCAGCCATGATCCTATTGAATGGAGGGACAGGCTCGAGATGTGAATGGCCTACTCCTGTTCCTATGTTCAAAATGTTCCTTTGATTGAGATAAATTGACTACAGTCCCCAGGTTTGTAAACTTTAAACACAAGTAATCTTTTATTATTAACAGTAATTATAATTAAATGGGCAAATAAATACAACTGGCTATTCACTATCTGATTCCCAAGCTCTCCCCCTTTTTTTAATTCCCCCCCCCCCCCCCCCCCCCCCCCCCCCTCCCCTCACTCTCAGCACACACTTACACAGATAAACAGCAGGGAAAAGGGTGGTTGAGAAGTAAAGAATAATGAAGAAAATATAATAAAATAAAAGGATAAGGATCTTTGATTCAGATGGATGTCTTCCAGGTAGATTCTTTCTCAAGTTTAGGCCTTCTTTGATTTAATTTATTATTGTCACATGTATTAGTATACAGGGAAAAGTATTGTTTCTTCCTTGCTGTACAAACAATGCATACCCTACATAGCGAAGGAAGGAGAGACTGCAGAATATAGTGTTACAGTTATAGCAAGTTGTAAAGAAATGATGGCAGTAGGGAAGAAGCTGTTCTTGAGTCGGTTGGTACGTGACCTCAAACTCTGGTATCTTTTTCCTGACGGGCGAAGGTTGAAGAGAGTATGCCCGGGGTGCGTGGGGTCCTTAATTATGCTGGCTGCCTTTCTGAGGCAGCGGGAATTATAGATAGAGTCAATCGATGGGAGGCTGGTTTGCGTGATGGACTGAGCTACATTCACAATCTTTTGTAGTTTCAGTTGGGTACTTTCTTTTCCTTCAACTATTTAAAAAATTTAACATGCCCAATTATTTTTTTTTCAATTAAGGGGCAATTTAGCGTGGCCGATCCACCTACCCTGTACATCTTTGGGTTCTATGGGTGAGATCCATGCAGACACGGGAGAATGTGCAAACTCCACACTGTCTTGGTAAAATCACAGTGACCCAGGGCTGGGATCGAATCAGGATCCTCGGTGCTGTGAGGCAGCAGTGCTAACCACTGAGCCACCGTGCCACCCCCTTTTCCTTCAACTTGTAATGATCTTCACTGCAGACTCTCAGAGACAGCAGGAAAACAACATCAGAGAGAGGGAGAAAACACAGCTCCTCTTCCTTTGAGTGTCTGGAGGCTTCTGGCAGTTTCTCTCCAAAGAAATAACCTGGCAGGAACCAATCGCTGACTGTTGTCTGGCAGAACACTGTCCCTGGCCAACCCATCAGTTGCCAATTCGCCAATCGAACTGACTTTCTCCAAAACTTGTTCCTAAGATTCACTCAGCGCCGACAAATCTGGTTTCTCCTATCCAAAATACAAAACCTGGGAACACACTGTCCTGGCAAACACTATTCTGCTCAAAGGTACATTTCGCGTTTAAAATAAAAGAAATGCGAACAAAGGAAATAAACAGAAAGAACTCTGAAAATTTTCTTATTTATGGTGCTTTTTATATATTTTATGAAATAACAACCAAGATGTGCACTGTTTTAAATCCTAGGGAAAGAGTAGAACTAACCCATTTACCAGATTCTCACCAATCCAATCTCAAAGCTTGCACTCTGATCCTTGGTGCACTATGTTTACTTCTCTTATGGTAATTCTGTTCTATTTTGGACTACTTGTAGCATCCTAACTTTAATATTAGGCCCTAACTGTCTCTTATTCCAGTGTGTTTCACACACTGCCCCTTACACTGAACATTTACCAGCTTCTTGTGATCTCACGGTTGTCTTCTTGTTCCCTCACTGCTGCCTCACAGCAGCTGAAATACTCACCAAATAACTCGCCTCTTCTCTTGCAGTAGCGCAAGACCACTTTCTGAAGGGTTAAAAAGTTAGAAAGCAGAAACTAAAAGAGCACTGCTTTCCCCTTGAAACCGAATTCCCAGTTTGCCCCAAATTCCCAAATATACCCACACTCTCTGTGTCTCATTCAGGATGAGGTCTCTCCCACTGTTCGTGCTCCCACTGAGGTGTTATCATAACATCAGTTAACTGTTTGGATTGATTCGATACTTATTTCCTCACCTCGATATGCACTGAATTCCTGCGCCAATCATTCAGCAACACAAAGGATGCCGACTAACATTATTTAAAGGGGCAGCTATCAATTTGCACATGAGGTGCTTTTGACTAGCTTCTGCTCAGACAAAGTTAGTGGAAGTTTTCTGGGTTGCATTTGGAGCTGCTGCATACATTGATAGAGGCAACAGGATTTGGTGATCCATCTGTGCACAAGCTATGGGGCTGTGATTGTGGTGTCTCTGTGCTTCCAGCATAATGAGGAAATGGAATGAAGCTGCAGAAGATGGACGGCACGGCGGCACAGTGGTTAGCACTGTTCCCTCACACCATCGAGGACCCGGATTCGATCCGGCCGCAGGTCACTGTGTGGAGTTTGCACATTTCCCTGTGTCTGTGTGGGTTTCACCCCCACAACATAAAGATGTGCAGTATAGGTGGATTGGCCCTGCTAAATTTCCCCTTAATTGGAAAATAAATGAATTGGGTACTTTTAATTTTTTTTAAATAAAGCTGCAGAGTAGGGTCTGTGAAGAGAGAGGAGACGGGCAACACCATCCTACATATCATGAGTTTATTTTCAGCACTTCTCCTATCCCCACCTCCCCCAAGAGCAAAGCCTGATGTGACTTAAGTTCAGTAAGAAGTTGGTCGCAGAATTGTATCACCTTCTTTAACCCAATCTGAAGCCTTGAACCAGGGACAAATTGATGTTGTCAATGGTCAAAAACATCATAGTGGCATGGAACTTTGGCAGAACTGGATCTGTCCTGTTGGAAGTGGATAACATTTTCAAGATTTGCTTTCCGTTGCTGTATTGCGGAGGTGACAGATGGCATATATGCCGTTTGGTGTGCATACATTATCTCCTCCCTCAAATTGTGAAGCATGATGAGAGGGCATGTGATTTTACCAAGACAGTGGGATTTCGAATGGTGCAGGGTGCCATTGATTGTATCTCCTGCTGAACTCCATGTCAATGAGGGGAAGGAACAGGAATCATAGAATCTACCATTCCATCAATGTGCAGTCGGTGTGCAACCACACCCAGGTCACCACAGCAGTGAATGCCCTTTACCCTGGTGACATCATCCTTTATCCTGTAGTAGGCTGACATTCCCATGGTCTTCACACCTCCATTGAGAACCAGAAGGTGGCTGCTCAGGATCAAACGCTACCACCAGTACAGGTGGCTCATCTGACCATGCAAGAATATGGCTAATATAATTAGAGTAATGGAACTACAAGGAATATCGTGGAACAGACTATCAGTATTCTCAAGCAATATTTCTACTGCCTGGATTTCTTGGAGTGGAACCATCCAGTACATGCCATAACAATGTCCAAAGTCATGGTGGTATGATATGCCCTCCACAGCATCATCATCATCATCATCAGGAGAGTGCAAACATTGTCACCAAGAAAATGGGAGCTCCTCAGGAGGAGGAGAAAACAGGAAGGATACACACTTGATCACTTTACTCAGGATGGGCTGTCATGAAAGCACCTGCTCAGACTCCAAATCCGTAAACCGCTTCCCTTAATACCATCACCCACCGTTACATCCACCTGAAACACAACATCACAACATTTTTTTGCCACCACCCTATGAACGTTTTGATGAACATTTGTATCTCACCATTCATCCCATTTGTTACCTGTAAATTTCGACAAGTTCGTTACTAAAATGTTTTACCCAGGTGCCCTTATTTGTGAGATGACAAAGGACAGCCACAGGTTCACAGTTTAACTCAATTTTATTGGCATTCTCTCACTCACACAAAATATGACTCAGGCTCACAGCTGAGCTCTAGGTATTACTGTACTTATTGAAGGAGGCTGGCCAGGCTACGGTCACTTGATGTGGATATCTTCTCTGGGCTTCGAAACCCAGGGTTCCTTCTTCTTGTGATGGTTGTGCCTGGGGGAACTCCCAGGTTATCACTGCAGATCTGTTCCGCTCTTCCTTCTTTTATACTGGTTCTGCTAGCAATGAGTCATAGGTATACGCCCACATCTGGTCTGAATTCTATTGTTCGAGCCACACTTTACATGTTAATGGGAATAAACAGGATACTCCTGTTCAGCCAAGGTGATTCAATCAAGATCCATTGTACTCTGAATCACTCTTGTCTGACCAGCTATTAGCTCATAATGGAGTCTGATGGCCTCTTTGTTCATGCTGCTACAAAGTTGATCTCCTGTGTCTGGAAGTTCATAACATATTCATAGCATGGTCTTGTTCTTTTGTGTAAATGTGAGTGGGTAATCACAAATTTCAGCGGCGAAAGGCAGCCTGCCACTGCCATTGGCCGGCAGGGGGAACTACTGGTCCCGCTGTTATCAATGGGATTTCCCATTGAATCCATCCCCAAGCCAATGGCAGGGGTTTGCCATCGGGAGCGGAAGATCCTGGGCTGGAATCGAACCCTGATCCTATCGTGCTGCCCAATAGAACCATCTTTATGTACCGAGGGAAAGTACGGCAACAGTGGGATTTTTTTAAAAAGCTTTTCACAAGTGAAGATTTTTTGAAATTGAGATTGTCTAATTTTGCACTCCTAGAATCACAGAATTGTAAAAGGATTACAGAATAGGAAGATGGCCGTAACAGGAGGCCATATCAGTTCTGTGCAAGAGCAACTCAGCTAGACCCACTCTCGTACCTTTTCTCTGCAAATGTTTCAACCCATTGGCCTTTTGTTTATATTTTTGTGTTGGATGTAAATAAGATTTTCCATGAAGGCGGCAAATATTTTTGGTTCCAAGTTTATCACACCTTTAACGGTGGCTATGTGAAATATTAATATTCACCATCTCGAATAATTTCATAATTCTTTTATATTAAGCATATTTTTTCCAATAATAGATATAAAAGGACATCAGATACTGTTACATTGTGCTTCTTCTGTTAGAAGAGTCCTGATTATAAGTAAATAAGTACATCCAAAGGGATTATACATTAAATATCACACTGGCAGCACAAGCTTTAAATTGGAGCAGATATGTTAGCTATCAGCAACAACAATCATGATCTGAGTCTGCATTGGTGATGTTTCATTTTGCACTTTAAGAAATTATCAGAGAAACTGAAGTTTAGAACCAGCCACCATGCACAGTTAACGTTTATCCCAATTATCGCAAAACATGTTCATGAGTTAAATTTATATTTGATCTTATCATTATTGACAATTTTAAAATGAAGCTCATGATATAGGAGGTAATATATTGGCAGGCTAGAAGATTGGCTGGCTAACAGGAAACAGAGGGTAGCCATAAATTAGAATTTTTCTGGTTGGTGGGATAGAATGAGCAGTGTGCCAAAGTGATCAGTGCTGAGGCCTCAATTTTTTGCAATTTATATAAATTACTTGGATGGAGGGACCAAAGGTATATATTTTTAAAATTCAGAGTACCCAATTATTTTTTTCCAATTAAGGGGCAATTTAGCGTGGCCAATCCACCTAGCTTGCACATTTTTGAGTTGTGGGGGAGAAACCCACACAAACACGGGGATGTGCAAACGCCACACGGACAGTGACCCAGAGCCGGGATCAAACCTGGGACCACAGCGCCATGAGGCCCCAGTGCTAACCCACTGCGCCACCGTGCTGCCCGACCAAAGGTATAATTGCTAAATTTGTTGAAGATACAAAGATCGGTAGGAGAGTAAGTTGATAACAGGGTACAAGGAGGTTACAATTGAATTGAGTAGAATTTGATTTATTGTCACATGTACAGAGGCGCAGTGAAAAGTATTATTCTGTGTAGAGTCCAGACAGGTTGTTCCATACATGATAAAACATAGGACATACATAAATACACAATGTAAATACATAGGCACAGGCAGCGAGTGAGCATACAGAGTGTAGAGAAGATGTGTGAAGAGATCAGTTCAGTCATAAGAGGGTCATTCAGGAATCTAGTAACAGCGGGGAAGAAGCTGTTTCTGAACCCAGTAGTGCGTGTTCTCAGACCTTTGTATCTTCTGCCCCTTGGAAGAAGTTGGAAGAGAGAATATCCCGGATTGGAGTGGTCTTTCATTATGCTGCCTGCTTTCCCAAGGCAGTGGGAAGTGTAGACAGAGTCAATGGATGGGAGGCAGGTTCATGTGATGGACTGGGGTGTATTCACAACTCTCTGTAGTTTCTGACGGTCAGGGGCCAAGCAGGTGCAATATCAGGCTGTGATGCAGCCAGATAGGGTGCTTTCTATGGTGCATCTATAGAAAGTGGTAAGAGTCATTATGGACATGCCACATTTCCTTCATTTCCTGAGGAAGTATAGGCGCTGTTGTGCTTTCTTGATCGTAGGTTCGATGTGGGTGGACCACAACTGATTGTTGGTGATGTGCACACCTAAGAATTTGAAGCTGTCAACCATCTCCACCTCGGCACCGTTGATGCAGACAGAGGTGTGGACGACACTTCGCTTCCTGAAGTCAATGACCAGCTCTTCAGTTTTGCTGATGTTGAGGGAGAAATTGTTGTTGTTACAGCACGCTACTAGGTTCTCTATCTCCCTCCTGTACTCTGACTCATTATTGTTCGAGATCCGACCCATTATGGCCGTGTCATCAGCAAACTTTCAGATGGAGTTGGAGCCAAATGTTGTCTCACAGTTGTGTGTGTATAGGGAGTATAGTAGGGGGCTAAGTACGCAGCCTTGCGGGGCCCTGGTATTGGGGAGTATTGTGGAGGAGATGTTGTTGTTTATCCTTGCTGATTCTGGTCTCTGTTTCAGGAAGTCGAGGATCCAGTTGCAGACGGATGAACCAAGTCCTAGGTTTTGGAGTTTGGATATAAACTTGGCTGGAATATGGTGTTTAAGGCGGAGCTGTACTCAATAAATAGAAATCTGATGTAGGTGTCCTTGTTGTCGAGATGCACCAGGAATGAGTGTAGGGCCAGGGAGATGGTGTCTGCTGTGGACCGGTTGTGACGGTATGTGGATCAAGGAATTCTGGGAGTATGAGTTGATGTGTCTCATGACCAACCTCTCGAAGCACTTCGTAATGATAGATGTCAAGGTCACCGGACGGTAGTCGTTGAGGCACGTTGCCTGGTTCTTCTTTGGTACCAGTATGATGGTGGTCTTCTTGAAGCAGCTGGGGAACTTCGGAAAGGAGTAGGGACAGTTTGAAGATGTCCGCAAACACACCCACCAGTTGGTCCACGGAGGATCTGAGTACATGACGAGAGACTCCGTCAGGACCCTTCAATTTCTGAGGGTTCACTTTCAAAAAGGCCGATTTCACTTCAGAAGCTGTGATGGTAGGTATGTGTGTGTCCGAGGCTGCTGGGACAGTTAACAATGGTTTAATGGTTTCCTGCTCGAACCGAGCATAAAATGTATTGAGTTCATTGGAGAGGGGTGCTCTGCTGTCAGAGATTCTACTCGGCTTTGCTTTGTACCCTGTTATGTTGCTTAAGCCTTGCCACAACCAGTGTCATTAGTCTCTAACTCTAGCTTGGTCTGATATTGTTTCTTGGCATCTCTGATGGCTTTGCGGAGGTCATACCTGGGTTTCTTGCATCGGTCAGGGTCGTCTGTCTTGAACGCCTCTGATCTGACCTTCAGTAGGGAGTGAATCTCCCGATTAAACCATGGTTTCCGGTTGGGGAACGTACAAACTACTTCCTTTGGCACGCAATCTTCTACACACTTGCTGATGAGGTTTGTGACGGTGGTGATATACTGGTTTAGGTTGGCCACTGACTTCTTGAAAATTAACCAGTCCACTGACACCAAGCAGTCCTGTACGATCTCATGTGTTGCCTCGGACCAGCATTGCATGACCTTCTTAACCAGATGCCCCTGCTTAAAGTCCTCCTTGCATGCCAGAAGAAGGAGCACCATCTTATGGTCCGATTTTCTGAAGTGCAGTCGGGGGATGGATGGGTAGATGCCCTTGATGTTTGTGGAGCAGTAGTCGAGAATGTTGGGGCCCCTGGTGGGACAGAAGATGTGTTGGTGGAATTTTGGTAATTCACTCTTGAGGTTAGCCTGGTTGAAGTCCCCGACCACGATGAACAAGGCCTCCGGATATTCTGTTTCACTGGTATTTATAGTGGTGTTCAATTCATCAAGCTCCTTCTTCACTTCCGCCTGGGGTGGGATGTAGACCGCCGGGATAATAGCAGAAGTGAAATCCCGTGGAAGGTAGTATAGGCGGCACTTCACAGTCAGGTATTCCAGGTCCAGGAAGCAGTAGTTCACCAGGGTCACCATGTCCAATCACCAGTAGGAGTTGACGAGGAGGCAAACCCCTCCATCCATCGCTTTCCCCAATGATGGGGACATTGATGGTTAAGTGAGTGGGCAAAGATCTGGCAAATGGAGTGGAAAATGTGAAATTGTCCATTTTGGCATGAAGAATAAAAAATAAGCACATTATCGAAATGGTGAGAGGTTACAGAGCTCAGAGAATCAAAGGGAACCCAGTGTTCGAGTGCGTAAATCACAAAAGGTTAGTGTGCAGTTCCAGCAAGTAATTAGGAAAGCTAATAGAATATTATTGTTTATTGCGAGGTGAATTGAATATCAAAGTAGAGAGGTTATGCTTCAGTTGTACAGGACACTGGTGAAACTACATCAGGAGTATATTGTACACTATTGGAAGGGTGTAAATGCATTAGAAACAGTTCAGAGAAGATTGACTGGACTAATACCAGGGGTGGGCAGGTTCTCTTATGAGGAAATGTTGGACAAGCTAGGCTTGTATCCATTGGAATTAAGAAAAGTAAAAGGCAAGTTGATTGAAATATAGGCAATCCTGAGGGTCTTGACAGGGGGGATGTGGAGTGGATGTTTATTCTAGTGGGAAAATCGAGAATGATGGGCGCCGATTTGATGCCAAATCGCAATTCTTCGTCACCTCGTCAGCAGCGTCAATGTGTACCAGAACCTACGTACAGTACTACCATTTGCACATCATTAACGGGCCTGACCCTGTATCCACCGGGGCCTCCGCGATTCTCCTCCTGCAATGGGCCGAGTTCCCAATGGCGCGGTTCAATTGTGCTTTTAAAAATCGTGAAGCCACCATGATGGCTGCTGAGGGAGAAAGAGAGGAGGTAGGACGCAGAAAGGAGCGACTGCGGGCTGCCGGGCTGGACATTGGTCAGGCTGGCTGGGACGGGGGCAGCTGGGGGTGGGGGGGGGGGGGGGAATGGACCCTTCCAGGTCCGGGAGAGGGAGGTGACATGGGGAACAGGCCCAGTGGCTAGGGTGTCCCCCCCATGGGACTGGGGTGGTGTCCAGGCACGGACCGCCATTACCATGGCCGCCTTGCTGCGCACCACTGACCATCCACCTTGGCTCCTGGCTCTGCAGAATGACACCGGCCGTATGGGTGCCCCCACCCTTCCATCCCCACATCCCACTCACTTGGCCACCACCCACTGGCAGCCCACCCAGGGCGACACTCACATTAGCCCCTAAGGGGGCCCCGATGCATACCCCTGGTGGGGGCAGTGCCAAATGATGGTACCACTGGCATCAGGGACGTGTGCCAGGGCCAAAGGCCCCCAAGGTGCCGGCCACCGACGGGCCAGGTGCGTGGGAATGTGGGGAGGGAACATGCGGGGGCAGGGTCCGCAGTGCCAATGGGGTCCACTATGTAGCCCGTTGGACCTGGTTGGGCAGGGGAGTATGCATCATGCTAACAGGTCAGCCTTTCATCCACTGTGGACAATGGATATTGAAATTCAACCAGCAATGGTGGCCTTCTTCCTTGACGTCGCAGGCCTGAAGGATGCCCTGCGGCTGTACGAGCTGGAGCAGCTCAGGAGGAGGAAGCTGCAGCAGCGGAGCGTGCAGCAGTGCAGCGTGCCACAGAGGGACAGGTGGCAGCGCCCCGGATGCAGAGCGAGCTGCCCAACAGGCCGAGGAGGAGGAGGTGCCAAGGATGTGCCGCATGAGGCCTCATGTGCACTGGCAGTGCCTGCCATTTGAGGACCTGCTGGACCGGGCATGCCATTGAAGACTCCGGCTGAGCAGAGAGACAGAGCAACGTATCAGCCAGATCATGGCACACCTGGCACCGTGGGGTATGGGGGAGGACACCCACACTCGGTGGCCACCAACGTGATGGCTGCCCTGAATCTCTACACAACAGGGTCCTTCAAGGCGCCGAGTCGGGACCTGTTCGGGATCTCACAGAGCTCAGTGCACAGGTGTATCTGTGCCATCATCTATCTACCCTATCTACCCAGTCAGCAGAGGACATCCATTTCAATGTGCACCGAGCCCACCAGGATGCCCAGGCAGCGGGGTTCATCGCCATCGATGGAATGCCCCAGGTTCAGGGGGTGGATCAATGGAATGCATGTCCCCCTCTGAGCAACTGCAGAAGCCGCTCACACAAACCAAAAGGAGTTCCACTCGATGAATGTGCAGCTGATACGTGACCATCAGCTGCACATCATGCACGTCTGCGCCCGATACCCGGGCAGTGTGCACGACGCCTTCATTCTGACTCACTCGACGATTCCTGACATGTTCGAAACACTCCTACCGGCTGAAGGGTTGGCTCCCTGACGACAGGAGTTTGCCGCTGAGGTCGTGGCTGAGATCGCCTATCTGGAGGCCACATGCCGACGCCGAGACCATCTACAATAAAACATACAGTGACCAGGAGTGTGATCGAGCTGTGCTTCTGCCTGCTGAAGATGCGGTTCAGGAGCCTATACTGCTCTGGAGGGACCCTCCAGCATGATGCTGAGAGGTTCGTCCACATCATGCCAGCCTGCTGCGTTCTCCACAACATCACACAGCAGAGGGGCGATGTGCTGGAGGAGGAGGAGAACTCTGTCCCCGCATGCCCCCGCCCCACCATCCCCGCACCCTTGGCCCTGCCGGTGGCCGGCACCTTGGGGGCCTCTGACCCTGGTGCCCGTCCCTGATGCCAGTGCGCTCTGCAGAATCAGCGGCCCAGGTGGGTGGTCAGTGGGTGCGCAGCAAGATGGTCGGGGTAATGGCAGGCCTCATCCAATGAGTAGGATGTGGAGGAGCGCAAGAATGGGCAGGACATGGGGCCCAGGCAGGCACGGGAGGCCGCACAATGTGTGTGCCAGGGCCAACGCGCACATCCCGATCTGACAGTCTCGAGGTCAACCAACCAGAGGGGAGGGGGGTGGTGGTGGGGGGAACGGGCCATGGGGTGGACACCTCATCCCATCCCAACACTGCCTCACTCCCTCCACAGCCAGCCCCCGCCTGCAACCCCCTCCGTGATACATACCTGTCACACTACGGGATGCGTGCCTGGGACGGCAGTAACAGTGGATCTGGTCCATCGGATGGAGGATGATGACAACCCGCTCTGTGATGAGCTCTGGTGCTCAACATCGTTTGATAATGTCTGACTCCTGCCCACGGTAGCACCTTCCTCCATCCACCTGGGTGGTCCCTGCATGTGAGCTGGCCATTCAATCACACGGTCTTGTCGAATCCCTGGGGTCTCGGTGGTGGGGAGAGTCAGGAGGGGGGGGGGGGGGGTTGTGGAGCCCAGGCCACCCACAAAATCCACCCATTACCACCCCTCATCCCACCAGCTGAGACAAGCCCACCCCTCACACCCATCAGACAGAGCACTGAGGCAGGTAGTAACAGTGGTAACAGGTGTTTAATGTGAACAAATATTTACAGATTTGTGCCCTAGCCCCTATAGCTAAGTCGTGCCCTGCACCTGTGCCAACTTAACTGGCGTTTAACTTTCTGGCCTTACAGGCCCCAAATTAACGCCAAGGTGGTTCCCCAGATGGTACAGCAGGAGTGGAGGCTGCCTGCTGTGGCTCCTGCCCAGCGGCATGAGTTCCTGTTGGCACACGTCTTGTGACTGGGCCTGATTGGGCATGGCTGCTGCTCGGGTGTCCCGCTTGGGTCAGTGCCGCCCCCATTCTGCCCGCTGTCCACCAGATGCACCAGGAACAGGAGGGGGGGGGGGGGGGGGGGAGTCCGAGATGCTGCAGTGTTTCGGCACCTCCCCTGCGGAAGTCACTGGCACTGGCCCCATAACTTTCTCCTCCCTCAGGGTGCCCGATGGCCCCCGGGCTACTCCATATTGTAGGTGATGTACCATCAATTCGACTCACGACACAATTAGGATCCAAACTGTGGCTTTAATCAGCTAGTTGTTAGCCCGGTGGTCGACTACAGAGTAAGGCCGACCGACGGGAACTCTGGGTACTTGTACCCCACCTCGGAGGCGGGGTCTACTTGCCTCTCGACCAATTGGTGAGCAGTCACATGACTAGTCCCAGCCAATCGGACGAGAGGCACATGACCAGCCAGAGCCAATGGGAAACCCATGCTCTGCACCAATGGCAGTGCTCACATTCATACCACCACAATAGGGATGCAAACAGACCTATCCCCTGAGGCTCCTCCGCCACCTGGCACTGCCAGTCCTCGAGTCCCGCTCTCGGCTCGACCAGGTTCTGCATGCTCGTGCACAGGGAGTGGACCATCTCTGTCTGCGACTGTGCCACATCACTAATTAGCTGTACCACCACTTTCTGGGTTTGCATCACATCAGCCAGTGACTGCGCCATCTCCATCTGGGAGTGGGCCACCTCCCTCTGCGTCTGCGCCACATCAGCCAGTGCCTGGGCAATGCCGCCGACGTTCCCAGCCATGGCTCGCTGTGACTGGCCCATGTCAGGAGCGCCACTGCAATTTCCAGGTGGCTCTGGCACATGGTTGCCTGTGAGGCAACCCTGTCCTGGGCCTCGATCAGTGCCTGCATGCAGATCCATAGCCACAACCCTCGCCTCCAGTGCCTCCACCGCAGACGCCACCTGTGCAGTGTTGACCAGGGGGGCACGTGTTGTTGGCACCACCGCCTGCTCCTGCATGTGATTGGACTCCTCCATCTGCACCTACAAGTGCTGGATGCTTGCTGACAACCCCTCATGTGGTCCCTGGCTCTGCATCTCCACAATGTTCGGACTGTCCGTTCCTGAAGCCCAAGACCCGTCTGGACGGCAGCTAGTCCATGGGGTCGGCCAACCCTCTGACCGTCCGCCCCCTCCACCTGGATCATATGTGTGGTGCTCACCTGATAATGTCCCAGGAGCATTTTCACTAACATGCCCAACCGAGGTGGGTGTCTCTGGGATGGTGGAGGGTGTTGGAAACAGCTGTGATGGAAAGTCGGTGTCATCCTTTGACCCAAACTCCGGGGTGTCCTGAGTTTCGGGCGGAGGCCTAGTGCCTGAGCTGAGGCCTGGGGGGTGGGCTCCAGCTATGGCACTGGCTGGGAGCGGACGGCACAAGACAAGATGCATGATTAGACCGTTGGCCGGGGGGTATTGGGGGTGGGCATGAGGGTAGGTTGGGAGCTGGTGGTGTGGGGGTGGTATAGGGTGAGGATGGTATAGGTAGGGTGAGGGTGGTGTGGGAGTGAGGCTGGTGTAGAGTGAGGGTGGTGTAGGGTAAGGATGGTGTAGGGTGAGGATGGTGTGGGAGTGAGGCTGGTGTAGGGTGAGGGTGGTGTAGGGTGAGGATGGTGAAGAGTGAGGGTGGTGTGGGAGTGAGGCTGGTGTAGGGTGAGGGTGGTGTGGGAGTGAGGCTGGTGTAGGGTGAGGGTGGTGTAGGGTGAGGATGGTGTAGGGTGAGGATGGTGTGGGAGTGAGGCTGGTGTAGGGTGAGGGTGGTGTAGGGTGAGGATGGTGTAGAGTGAGGGTGGTGTGGGAGTGAGTCTGGTGTAGGGTGAGGGTGGTGTGGGAGTGAGGCTGGTGTAGGGTGAGGGTGGTGTAGGGTGAGGGTGGTGTCGGGTGAGGATGGTGTAGGGTGAGGGTGGTGTGGGAGTGAGGCTGGTGTAGGGTGAGGGTGGTGTGGGAGTGAGGCTGGTGTAGGGTGAGGGTGGTGTAGGGTGAAGGTGGTGTAGGGTGAGGGTGGTGTAGGGTTAGGGTGGTGTAGGGTGAGGGTGGTGTAGGGTGAGGGTGGTGTAGGGTGAGAGTGGTGTAGGGTGAGGGTGGTGTAGGGTGAGGGTGGTGTAGGGTGAGGGAGGTGTGGTAGTGAGGCTAGTGTAGAGTGAGGGTGGTGTAGAGTGAGGGTGGTGTAGAGTGAGGGTGGTGTAGGGTGAGGATGGTGTAGGGTGACGGTGGTGTAGGGTGAGGATGGTGTAGGGTGAGGGTGGTGTAAGGTGAGGGAGGTGTGGGAGTGAGGCTGGTGTAGAGTGAGGGTGGTGTAGAGTGAGGGTGGTGTAGGGTGAGGGTGGTGTAGGGTGAGGGTGGTGTAGGGTGAGGCTGGTGTAGGGTGAGGCTGGTGTAGGGTGAGGGTGGTGTAGGGTGAGGTTGGTGTAGGGTGAGGATGGTGTAGGTGAGGGTGGTGTAGGGTGAGGGTGTTGCAGAGTGAGGGTGGTGTGGGAGTGAGCGTGGTGTAGGGTGAGGGTGGTGTGGGAGTGAGGCTGGTTTAGGGTGAGGGTGGTGTAGGGTGAGGCTGGTGTAGGGTGAGGATGGTGTAGAGTGAGGGTGGTGTGGGAGTGAGGGTGGTGTAGGGTGAGGGTGGTGTGGGAGTGAGGCTGGTGTAGAGTGAGGGTGGTGTAGAGTGCGGGTGGTGTAGGGTGAGGGTGGTGTAGAGTGAGGATGGTGTAGGGTGAGGGTGGTGTAGGGTGAGGGTGGTGTGGGAGTGAGGGTGGTGTAGGGTGAGGGTGGTGTAGGGTGAGGCTGGTGTAGGGTGAGGGTGGTGTAGGGTGAGGGTGGTGTGGGAGTGAGGCTGGTGTAGAGTGAGGGTGGTGTAGAGTGAGGGTGGTGTAGGGTGAGGGTGGTGTAGGGTGAGGGTGGTGTAGGGTGAGGGTGGTGTGGGAGTGAGGCTGGTGTAGGGTGAGGGTGGAGTAGCGTGAGGCTGGTGTAGAGTGAGGGTGGTGTAGGGTGAGGGTGGTGTAGGGTGAGGGCGGTGTAGGGTGTGGGTGGTGTAGGGTGTGGGTGGTGTAGGGTGAGGGTGGTGTAGAGTGAGGGTGGTGTGGGAGTGAGGCTGGTGTAGGGTGAGGGTGGTGTAGCGTGAGGCTGGTGTAGAGTGAGGGTGGTGTAGGGTGAGGGTGGTGTAGGGTGAGGGTGGTGTAGGGTGTGGGTGGTGTAGGGTGTGGGTGGTGTAGGGTGAGGGTGGTGTAGGGTGAGGGTGGTGTAGAGTGAGGGTGGTGTGGGAATGAGGCTGGTTTAGGGTGAGGGTGGTGTAAGGTGAGGCTGGTGTAGGGTGAGGGTGGTGTAGGGTGAGGATGGTGTAGGGTGAGGGTGGTGTGGGAGTGAGGGTGGTGTAGGGTGAGGGTGGTGTGGGAGTGAGGCTGGTGTAGGGTGAGGGTGGTGGAGAGTGAGGATGGTGTAGGGTGAGGCTGGTGAAGGTTGAGGGTGGTGTAGGGTGCGGGTGGTGTAGGGTGAGGGTGGTGTAGAGTGAGGGTGGTGTAGAGTGAGGGTGGTGTAGAGTGAGGGTGGCGTAGGGTGAGGATGGTGGAGGGTGAGGATGGTGTAGAGTGAGGCTGGTGTAGGGTGAGGATGGTGTAGGGTGAGGGTGGTTTGGGAGTGAGGCTGGTGTAGGGTGAGGATGGTGTAGGGTGAGGGTGGTGTAGGGTGAGGGTGGTGTAGAGTGAGGGTGGTGTAGTGTGAGGGTGGTGTAGGGTGAGGATGGTGTAGGGTGAGGGTGGTGTAGGGTGAGGGTGGTGTGGGAGTGAGGGTGGTGTAGGGTGAGGGTGGTGTAGGGTGAGGCGGTGTAGAGTGAGGATGGTGTAGGGTGAGGCTGGTGAAGGGTGAGGGTGGTGTAGGGTGAGGGTGGTGTAGGGTGAGGGTGGTGTCGAGTGAGGGTGGTGTAGGGTGGTGTAGGGTGAGGGTGGTGTGGGAGTGAGGGTGGTGTCGGGTGAGGGTGGTGTAGGGTGAGGGTGGTGTAGGGTGAGGGTGGTGTAGGGTGTGGGTGGTGTAGGGTGAAAGTGGTGTAGGGTGAGGGTGGTGTAGAGTGAGGGTGGTGTAGAGTGAGGGTGGTGTAGGGTGAGGGTGGTGTAGGGTGAGGGTGGTGTAGGGTGAGGGTGGTGTAGGGTGAGGGTGGTGTAGGGTTAGAGAGGTGTAGAGTGATGGTGGTGTAGGGTGAGGGTGGTGTAGGGTGCGGGTGGTGTAGGGTGAGGGTGGTGTAGGGTGAGGCTGGTGTAGGGTGAGGGTGGTGTAGAGTGACGGTGGTGTAGGGTGAGCGTGGTGTGGGAGTGAGGGTGGTGTAGGGTGAGGGTGGTGTGGGAGTGAGGGTGGTGTAGGATGAGGATGGTGTAGGGTGAGGGTGGTGTAGGGTGAGGGTTGTATGGGAGTGAGGGTGGTGTAGGGTGAGGGTGGTGTAGGGTGAGGGTGGTGTAGAGTGAGGATGGTGTAGGGTGAGGCTGGTGAAGGTTGAGGGTGGTGTAGGGTGCGGGTGGTGTAGGGTGAGGGTGGTGTAGAGTGAGGGTGGTGTAGAGTGAGGGTGGTGTAGAGTGAGGGTGGTGTAGGGTGAGGATGGTGGAGGGTGAGGATGGTGTAGAGTGAGGCTGGTGTAGGGTGAGGATGGTGTAGGGTGAGGGTGGTTTGGGAGTGAGGCTGGTGTAGGGTGAGGATGGTGTAGGGTGAGGGTGGTGTAGGGTGAGGGTGGTGTAGAGTGAGGGTGGTGTAGGGTGAGGGTGGTGTAGGGGGAGGATGGTGTAGGGTGAGGGTGGTGTAGGGTGAGGGTTGTGTGGGAGTGAGGGTGGTGTAGGGTGAGGGTGGTGTAGGGTGAGGCGGTGTAGAGTGAGGATGGTGTAGGGTGAGGCTGGTGAAGGTGAGGGTGGTGTAGGGTGAGGGTGGTGTAGGGTGAGGGTGGTGTAGAGTGAGGGTGGTGTAGGGTGGTGTAGGGTGAGGGTGGTGTGGGAGTGAGGGTGGTGTCGGGTGAGTGTGGTGTAGGGTGAGGGTGGTGTAGGGTGAGGGTGGTGTAGGGTGTGGGTGGTGTAGGGTGAGGGTGGTGTAGGGTGAGGGTGGTGTAGAGTGAGGGTGGTGTAGAGCGAGGGTGGTGTAGGGTGAGGGTGGTGTAGGGTGAGGGTGGTGTAGGGTGAGGGTGGTGTAGGGTGAGGGTGATGTAGGGTTAGAGAGGTGTAGAGTGACGGTGGTGTAGGGTGAGGGTGGTGTAGGGTGCGGGTGGTGTAGGGTGAGGGTGGTGTAGGGTGAGGCTGGTGTAGGGTGAGGGTGGTGTAGAGTGACGGTGGTGTAGGGTGAGCGTGGTGTGGGAGTGAGGGTGGTGTAGGGTGGTGTAGGGTGAGGGTGATGTGGGAGTGAGGGTGGTGTAGGATGAGGATGGTGTAGGGTGAGGGTGGTGTAGGGTGAGGGTTGTGTGGGAGTGAGGGTGGTGTAGGGTGAGGGTGGTGTAGGGTGAGGGTGGTGTGGGAGTGAGGCTGGTGTAGAGTGAGGGTGGTGTACGGTGAGGGTGGTGTAGAGTGAGGGTGGTGTGGGAGTGAGGGTGGTGTAGAGTGTGGGTGGTGTAGGGTGAGGATGGTGTAGGGTGAGGGTGGTGTAGGGTGAGGATGGTGTAGAGTGAGGGTGGTGTAGAGTGAGGGTGGTGTAGAATGAGGGTGGTGTAGGGTGAGGATGGTGGAGGGTGAGGATGGTGTAGAGTGAGGCTGGTGTAGGGTGAGGATGGTGTAGGGTGAGGGTGGTTTGGGAGTGAGGGTGGTGTAGGGTGAGGGTTGTGTAGGGTGAGGATGGTGTAGGGTGAGGGTGGTGTAGGGTGAGGGTGGTGTAGGGTGAGGGTGGTGTAGAGTGAGGGTGGTGTAGGGTGAGGGTGGTGTAGGGTGAGGATGGTGTAGGGTGAGGGTGGTGTAGGGTGAGGGTGGTGTGGGAGTGAGGGTGGTGTAGGGTGAGGCGGTGTAGAGTGAGGGTGGTGTGGGTTGAGGGTGGTGTAGGGTGAGGATGGTGTAGGGTGAGGGTGGTGTAGAGTGAGGATGGTGTAGGGTGAGGGTGGTGTAGGGTTAGAGAGGTGTAGAGTGACGGTGGTGTAGGGTGAGGGTGGTGTAGGGTGCGGGTGGTGTAGGGTGAGGATGGTATGGGGTGAGGATGGTGTAGAGTGAGGGTGGTGTCGGTGAGAGTGGTGGAGAGTGAGGGTGGTGTAGGGTGAGGGTGGTGTAGGGTTAGGGTGGTGTAGGGTGAGGGTGGTGTAGGGTGTGGGTGGTGTAGGGTGAGGGTGGTGTAGGGTGAGGGTGGTGTAGAGTGAGGGTGGTGTAGATTGAGGGTGGTGTAGGGTGAGGGTGGTGTAGGGTGAGGGTGGTTTAGGGTGAGGGTGGTGTAGGGTGAGGGTGGTGTAGGGTGAGAGAGGTGTAGAGTGACGGTGGTGTAGGGTGAGGGTGGTGTAGGGTGCGGGTGGTGTAGGGTGAGGGTGGTGTAGGGTGAGGCTGGTGTAGGGTGAGGGTGTTGTCGAGTGACGGTGGTGCAGGGTGAGGGTGGTGTAGGGTGAGGGTGGTGTAGGGTTAGGGTGGTGTAGGGTGAGGGTGGTGTAGGGTGTGGGTGGTGTAGGGTGAGGGTGGTGTAGGGTGAGGGTGGTGTAGAGTGAGGGTGGTGTAGAGTGAGGGTGGTGTAGGGTGAGGGTGGTGTAGGGTGAGGGTGGTGTAGGGTGAGGGTGGTGTAGGGTGAGGGTGGTGTAGGGTGAGAGAGGTGTAGAGTGACGGTGGTGTAGGGTGAGGGTGGTGTAGAGTGAGGGTGGTGTAGGGTGAGGGTGGTGTAGGGTGAGGATGGTGTAGGGTGAGGGTGGTGTAGGGTGAGGGTGGTGTGGGAGTGAGGGTGGTGTAAGGTGAGGCGGTGTAGAGTGAGGGTGGTGTGGGTTGAGGGTGGTGTAGGGTGAGGATGGTATGGGGTGAGGATGGTGTAGAGTGAGGGTGGTGTCGGTGAGAGTGGTGGAGAGTGAGGGTGGTGTAGGGTGAGGGTGGTGTAGGGTTAGGGTGGTGTAGGGTGAGGGTGGTGTAGGGTGTGGGTGGTGTAGGGTGAGGGTGGTGTAGGGTGAGGGTGGTGTAGAGTGAGGGTGGTGTAGAGTGAGGGTGGTGTAGGGTGAGGGTGGTGTAGGGTGAGGGTGGTGTAGGGTGAGGGTGGTGTAGGGTGAGGGTGGTGTAGGGTGAGAGAGGTGTAGAGTGACGGTGGTGTAGGGTGAGGGTGGTGTAGGGTGCGGGTGGTGTAGGGTGAGGGTGGTGTAGGGTGAGGCTGGTGTAGGGTGAGGGTGTTGTCGAGTGACGGTGGTGCAGGGTGAGGGTGGTGTGGGAGTGAGGGTGGTGTGTGGGTGGTGGGGGTTGGCATGTGTTATCAGGAATCACAACTAAGCAAGGCCTTAGTTCCTCGCCCTCGGCCGAACTCCACCTTGACGATCTTCCTTTCCTCCGGACCGCTGACCACGCCCAAGGTCTCTGTTCTGCCCTGGTGAGGAGCCGCATGTTCAGTGGTGTCCCTTCTCCCGCTCCCGACTGTTGTGCGCGGCCTTCACACGGAGGGGGAGGGGGGGAGAAACAGAAGGCGACAGAGTTAGACGGTCCGACTCATACAGTCCAGGGGGTGGGTAGCTGGTGACCTCAGTGACTAGGCCACCCGGCTATGGCGGCTGGAATGTGTGCCGGTATATGGTGCAGGGTGGGGGTTTGGGGGCTCTCCGGGTTGGGTGGTGGGTCGGGTTACGGGTGTGTGGGACAGGGGTTAGTGCCAGCAGAACAGTGTAGACTCACCCTGGCTGCCCTGAGGAGGTTGTGCAGTTTCTTTTGGTGCTGCTGGCCGATCCGGACGGTGTTACTGAGGGCGCTCACCGCCACTGCCACTTGCGCCCAAGTACAGTGAATGGTGGTGGATGGCAGTCTCCTTCCCAGGCCGGGGTACAGGGTAATCTGTCTCTCCTCCACCATGTCCAGGAGGGACTCAAGCTCGGTGTTGATGAAGCCTGGAGCAGTTCTCCTCGCTGCCACCTTGTTGGTTGGGATGGTGTGTTTGGAGAGTGAAGTGTGTCTGTGCGACTGCAGCTTGTCAGCCTCCTGAGTGTCAATCGCGAAACCGGCGAATCCTGAACCATTTCTCATTCGAATCGATTGTGTTCCACATGGTGCCGGTGCTAGCTCCTTAACGGTAGAATCAGTCCAGGTGTGTCACCAGTTTTGCTGTTGTGAAAGTCCATAGACTCTGCGTTGGTGTCAACACTAGGCGGAAAATCGCGGAAGCCTCGGAGAATACCGGTTCAGGCCCGCTAATGATATGCCAACAGTGTTTACTATACGTGCGTTCTGGAACGCATTGACGCCACTGTCAAGGCGACGGAGAATTGCGATTTAGCGTCGACCGACGGAGAATCCTGCCCATTGAGTTTATACTTTACATATACTTATATTATCATTAAACTCACATCAGCTACAGTAAATTTTACTTTTCTGGTACATACACATGGTACATCTATGTCTACCAGGGAAACTGCAGTGACAATTATCTGAATATAACTTGAACTCCTACATTGCTTGCTGCTCACTCTTATTTAGCTGAGGTCACGTTGCCTCTGCTCTGCTCAGTGACTTCACCACAAGTACGAAAAGTATCTTTGTGTTCGAAAAGCTGTATGTTCTATGTTCATATAACTGAACATAGAACAGTACAGCACAGAACAGGCCCTTCGGCCCTCAATGTTGTGCCGAGCCATGATCACCCTACTCAAACCCACGTATCCACCCCCCCAACCTTACTTTTATTAGGATACTACGGGCAATTTAGCATGGCCAATCCACCTAACCCGCACATCTTTGGACTGTGGGAGGAAACCGGAGCACCCGGAGGAAACCCACGCACACAGGGGGAGGACGTGCAGACTCCACACAGACAGTGACCCAGCCGGGAATCGAACCTGGGACCCTGGAGCTGTGAAGCATTTATGCTAACCGCCATGCTACCCTGCTGCCCCAACAAATGACAATGATTTTATCTGTGGCTTTAAGGTAATATAGAGGGAAATTGTCATTGATAAATCAGATGAACATCACTCAGTTTATAACACAAGGCATTGGTTGAAGTACTCTGAGTAAATCACTGGCAGCTCTCTTCTGGTTTGTCAGTGATTTTCTGTGCCATTATCCTGATTCAAAAAGGTCAAATTGTTCTGAGGTTGTCGAGATGTGTTCAGCACAGATTGACTCGCCCTGTTTTCTGATTCTTTGGTGAGTCATCTCAATAACAAAGTCAATATTGCACATTTTAAATAACTTTTTATTTTGAAATTATCTCAGCACTTCTGCGTTAAATGTTATTGATAACATTTTCCAGCGAGAAACATTTGTGAATAGTAAAAGTCTGCTTATAACCGTTCTGCAGTGAATGGTGCTGCAGTTTTGGATACCCCACAGAGGGGTAAAGAAGTGGAGGATGAGGGGACATTAAGAAGTAGCAGAAGAATTAGCAGAAGTGATGGTTTAGCGAGCTGCACGTTTTGTATTACATAGAATCATTAAACCCCTACATTGCAGAAAGAGGCCATGCGGCTCATTGAGTCTGCACTGACTCTGAAGGGGCACCCTACCTGAACCTACACCCCCCCCCCCCCCACCCCGTCCAATCTCCGTGACCCCATAACCCCACCCAACCTGCTCACTTAGGGGCAATTTGATCAGGGCCAATCCACCTTAACTGCTCATTTTTGGACTGTGGGAGGAAACCGGAACACCCGGAGGAAACCCACGCAGACACGGGGGAAACATGCAGACTCCACACAGTCAGCTGAGGCTGCAATTGAAGCCAGGTCCTGAGGGCTGTGTTCAGTGGCGGACTGGGTCTAAAAATATTGGTTGCCAGGAGACAAAGGGGGCCCACCCACAACTACAATGCTATCATTTAATTTTCATAACGAATAAATAAAATTTTCCAAAAATACATATGGAAAAAAGGGTACAATTAAAATTTTTGTGGAGAAAATGTGTATTTCTTAGTAATTACATTGTACATGTACTGTACATATTACTGGCAGTAGATACCAAATGTAAATACAGAATGTTATAATTGAATTTTTTATTTATTTTTTTAATTTTAAGTAATTGGTTGATATTTTTAAATAGTTTACTGCACAATTTACACATTAACATATAGTTCAAAAGCACAATAGAGCATTGCGTGCAGTCCACTATATTAAGAGCGATCGTTTGTGTTCGCTAGATGATTGTGCGAATCTGCCAATAATTGCTTCTGTATCCAATTCATCTAACAATTCCTTTTCAATGGATAGCAACATGTATGATTCCAAATTCTCCTCAGACAGCGAATTTCTTAACCTTGTCTTTATGATCTTTAGCTTTGAAAATGTCCTCTCAGATTGGACTTGCGTAACTGATAGTGTGCAGATGACTTTATAAAGTTCATAAAGGTTATCATATGCCTTGTCATGAAGTCTGTTGGATGCCAGAATTTTTAGTACACACGATGGGCAAGTGATGCAAATTTTACAATTGTTGCAACTGGAATCCATATTCTCACCATCATTAAGCAATAGCTTTAATACATCAAAGTTTGAAGCAAAAGAAAACAATTCCAATATCACTTGATCTTTGCTGATTTGTGGAAACAGCTTAATAACACCTTCCAATGCTTCATCTTCAAGGCCCTTCTCTGCAATAGTTTTAAACTTTGCTGGGTCCAAGCAGGACAAATCTTTATACAACTGTTTGTGTTGTACAAAGCGTGATTCTAGTGACTGGACAATGCGATCCATTATTAGGTTAAACATATTTACTCAAAAATCAGCTAGAGAATCTGAGGAATTTCTTTCATCATCTATAAGCTCATCTGCCATTCTTTTCTTCTTCCTCTGCCTCTTAACTGGCAATGCTGTTTCCAACGCATCAATTTCCAATGTTTGATTTTCATCCATATTCATCTGTGAAATCCTGTCATTACATTTATTTACAAATTCCAAAGCCTTGCTGTGAACGTTATCAAATGTTCTTGTCTGTTCCTTCAACTTTGTTGTAGCTGAATCTACCAAACTCCATGCAGTAAACATATCTAAACCACTTGTCTGTAGATAACTTGATATCTGGGTTGTAGTTTCAAATATATACAAGTAAGTAAATGCTGTCAATATGGTTTCAAACTTCAGAAGACTTTGAAGTAAAACATTTGCTTCATGTTTTGTTTTTGCATCAAACTTTTCTGATTCTTGTATCATTGATAAGCATGTCAATAGATTTACGAAAGTACTGGCAGCGGCATCATCAAAATGTCCAAATATAGTTGTTGCTGCATTGGATTTTCCTGACCATCTGGTCTCACCAATTAGCTTTAATCGTTTCATTTTTTCTTGTCTAAGATGTTTTCCAACAACTTCTATCCATACAGCCATTCTCTTGTATGATGCTTTCACAAAAGTTGCTATATTCTGGAGCAAATTGAAAAAAGAAACTGCAGGCACACAACGTTTTGTTGTTTCAGTTTACACCAAATTCAAGACATGGGCATAGCACCATATATGAACATGTTGATCAGCCACATCAGCAATTTTACTTTGTAAACCATTATACTGGCCATGGTAGCTTGCAGCGCCATCTGTGCTATCAGATAAACATTTTTGGGGGTCAATTTTAAGATGCTGTAATGTTTCAATCAATAGATCAAAAAGTCCCTGTCCTGTACCATCATTACTTGGCACAACTGAAAGTAGTCGCTCACAGATAATACCTTTAAGCACATACCGAATAATAATGCTAAACTGATCGATGGATGAATTATCTTGTGTTGAATCAACCTGAATAGAATAGAATTTGCTTGAGAAACTTCATGACTAATTCTTTCTTGTATCATATTCTTCATAATTTTGATTAACATGTTTATAGTTGTTTTACTCAGGTATGTAACAAGTCCACCACGGCCTTTACTTTGAGCCTTTCCTTGTTGCTCTAATCGTTTGATTCTTTGTTTAGACTTGTTTTGCACTGCAGAAGCGTGAGCTGCCATAATGTGGTCATATTTTGCCATCAACTGCACTGTAGCTAAAAAATTGCCATGATTCAGAATCTCATTATCTAGAGTGTAGGCCGATTCATTTCTGTGACCTCGAAAAGGAAGTGCTTGCTTGCCTAACATCTTTATGATGTCTATAATCCTCATGACAATACTTCTCTGCTTCAATACTTCTTCTTTCCTTTTAATTAGTGATGCTGCAAAAAATTATCTAAGGTGCCATCATTAACCACACTGATATATTGCTGAGCATTTCTGACATGTGTTGTTGTCGATTCATGTAAAGTCAAGCTCTGGCTAATACGCCTGTAGTCACTAAAGCCACGTACAAAGGGGGATGGATTACAAGTGTTGGGAAACTCAAAGGCTAAGCAGTATGAACAATATAAGAATCTATTTTCTTTGTTATATGTTAGCCATTTTCTTGGGACTGAGTCATTCATAATTTTCCCCTCATACAAACGAGCATCAAATGGCAGATCATCAAGTGGCTGAAGTGGATGTTCAGCAAAAAACTGTTTTAGCTTTGCTCGTGATGGATATTGGAAGATTCCAGTAATTGATATTTTATTTTCTTGCGTAGGTTCATTTACAGGATGTGCTTCAGAGACCAAGTCATTTATGCTTGAAGGAATATCTGATTCCCTGTCACTAGTTGAAGCTATGTGTTCAGATGTTGCAACTACAGGCAGTACAGATACCGGAACAAGGAAGCCAGAAGAAATATTGGGCCTGGGTTGATTAGTAATGGATGCACTTGTATTTGTCTCTACATTCAAAGTAGTTCTTCTCTGTTCTTGTAACTCGCATGTCATTGCATCATCACCATGAGCACTGTTTCGTGCTTCTTGATTATTTGTTGCAGAACTGGATACTGATGTGGATTGTGCTTGTGGTATTATAAAGTCTGTAATAGGCTTGCATCGCTTGGCTGATTCCTTCCTTTCTGCTTCTTTTTGTTCTTTGCGTTTTAGTGACCCAGATATATGCTTTTTCTTTTCCATGCTGGTAGGGGTGATATTCCTGAAATAAAAACTTAATTAAAAATAGCCCACATTGGGAAAAATGAATATTGATAATTGCAAGAATAACTTGAAGGAACGCCAGATAAACCCCTACTTGATAAAAAATATAAAATAACTTACTTACACTTCAATAGGCTATGTTCATTAGTCAATACTACTGTGGCCTATGCAGCTTCAGAAGAGGAGACAGTCCACTGTCCAGTGTTCACACCAGCAAGCAACTGAGACAACTGTTGAAACTTAGAAGTTTGGTCCGACTATAGTAAGACATTAAGAATGGTCCCACGACCAAAGTTAACATGTCCAGTTTGATACCAGTGTAGTGTTACAAGTCGCAACCCTTTGAGTTTACCGATCATGGCTTATCACTTCAAGATCTTTGACCTCATGATTCACGGTCAAAGGTACCGCTTCTCCTTTTCGGTGACCTCACGACCCTATGTACTGCTTGATATCCTTTCAAGTTGCCGACCATCTCAAATCACAAACTGTAACTTTATCTTTAAATTCACAACCTCTTGCTGAAAACATGGATTTCCAACTATGTCCGACCCGGGTGAACCAGCCGCCCCCCCCCCCCCCCCCCCCATCTCCTCCACTCCTTTTCACATCCGTTTAACACTGCTTCGTTCCTTCATACACTGAGTGATTATTTGTTAGTTTCTTTATTGCATTTTTATTTGGTATTGCTCTTTTTAAAAACAATTATATTTTATTAAGTTAGAATACAAATCTCAGGAAAGAAGTTGGAGATTTATTTATCTAATTAATTATAATTTTTAAGGGCCCTTCAGAGATTCACGGGCCACTTCTTGGCTCTCCGGGCCCCGGACCGATGTACCGGCTGAACCAAGACTACTGCTTGATATCCTTTGAAGTTGCCGACCATCTCAAATCACGAATTGTAACTTTATCTTATATTCACACACTCTTGCTGAAAACATGAAATTTCCTTAATTATTCCCCTATTCCACATCCTTCCACCACCTCCCCTGCTTCGTTCCTTTTCATGCACTGCTTATTTGTGTCCTGTTCTCTTTTTTTTCTTATTCCTTTTTATTACTAAAATAGTTGTCTGTGTTTGTTTCTTTATTGCATTTTTATTTGATATAGGGGGCCCACTTCATCAGGGGCCCACTTGCCATTGGGCAAGCTGACACCCTGGCCAGTCCGCCACTGGCTGTGTTGCAGCAGTACCAATACAGTGTTACCGTTTGTCACATGTATGAACAGCAATGCAGTTGATTGAAAGCACATTAAAATACAAATTCTCACATTAGTTTCTGGTTTTCAACTAATAAATTAATAAGATAAATTAATTGAGAAGCTCATAGCTCTCTCAAAAATAGTGTTTGAGCAATATTTGGGTGCCCTGCCAGCAGACCGGAGGATCCAGTTGACAGAGAATTGCACTGCATATGCATTGTATATAGTGCTGTCACTGTACGTTCATGGTGAAGGGAATGAATGTGGATGAGATGCAACTCAAGCAACCTTCTTTGGCTTGGATGGCATCAAACTGCTTGAGTGTTGGAGCTGCACTCATTCAAGCAAGTGGAGAGTTTTCCATCATATTTCGGACTTGTGCCTTGTAGATGGCAGACAGGCTTTGGGGAGTCAGGAGATGAGTTACCCATCACAGACTTCCCAGTCTATGGCCTGCACTGTAGCCACATTATTTATAAGACTGGTCCAATTCAGTTTCCAGGTAATGGTAATCCCCAGGACTTTGACAGTGGGGTATTCAGCAATAGGAAGGCCATTGAAATTCATGGGGAGATGGTTAGTTTTTCCCTTGTTAGTGATGGTTATTGCCTGGCACTTACGTGGAGTAAATGTTACTTGCCACTTATCAACCCAAGCCTGAATATTGTCCAGGCCGTGCTGCATCTGGAGAAGGCCGTTTCAGGGTCTGAGGAATCACAAATGGTGCTGAACATTATGCAACCATCAACAAGTATCCGCACTTCTAGCCCCATGATGGAGGGAAGGTGATCGATGAGGCAGTTGAAACCTCGTGAACCTAGGACACTACCCTGAGGAACTCCTACAGCATTGTCCTGAGACGAAGATGATGGGCATTCAACAATTATAATCATTTTTCTTGATGCTAGGGATGACTCTAACCAAAGGAAAATTTTAATACTGATTCCAGTTGACCACAATTTTGCTGTCTTAATGTCAAGGGAAGTAACTCTCTTAAATTCGGCTCTTTTTCCCATGTTTGGACCAAGGCCATGTTTTTTAAAATTCAACTTCCGGGATGTGGACATTCTAGCTTAGTTGCCCTTGAGAAGGTGGTGGTGAGTTGCCTTCAAGGAACTCAAACTGAACATTGGTGAGCACATTATTGCTGGATGGGCCACTTGATATCACTGTTGATGACACCTTCCATCACTTTGCTGGTGATTGGGAGTAGTCAGAGGGAGCGGTAGTTGGTCGGGTTGGATTTACCCTGCCTGTTGTGGACGTGCCAGGACATTTCGTTACATGTCGGGTAGATACCAGCTCTGTAGCTGTTTTGGAACAGCTTGGCTAGCGATGTGGTTAGTTCTGGAGCACAAGCTGTCAGTGGTACTGATGGGATGTTGTCAGGGTGGATCCAATGCTTTCAGCCGTTACTTGATATCTTGTGAAGTGAATCACATGAATCAAGGACTAACCGGTGCAACATGCTGATATCATGGTCAAAATCTTTCAGCATTTTAAAGACCTCCATAAGGTCACCCCTCAGCCTTCCTTTCTCAAGAAAGAATACCAAGCCTGTCAATCCTTTCCTGGCTTGCAAACCCACATATTTCTGGTATCGACCATGTAAATCTTCTCTGCACCCTTTCCAATGGCTCGATATCCTCTTTATAATATGGCAATCAGAACTGTGCATAGTACTCTACGTGTGACCAACCAGCAATCCATTCTACATTTGCCTCCTCACTCCACATTCTGTGACCTTATTCATTAATCTATTATGGTACCTTATTGAAAGCCTCTTGAAAAGTCCAGATAACTTACATCTACTGTATTACCATTATCAACTCTCTCAGTTACCTCCTCAAAATCTTAATTGAGATTAAGTTTTAGATTTGTCAAGCAAGATTTTGCTTTTCAAATCCATACTGACTATTCATTATTATAATTTTGGTTTTTGGATGCTCATCTATTATCTCCTTTATAGCAATTTCATTATTTTTCCTATCGCCAATGTTTATCTAACTGGTCTATAATTCCCTTTTGTTTCCTCCTTCTGAACTGTAGGAATTGCATTAGCTCTATGTGAACCCTTCGGCACTCCACCTTTTTTCTAATGAATAATTAAACATGTGCAGTAATGCCTCTGCTACCTCTTCCCTAGATTCTTTTAAAATATGTAGATGCAATGTATCAAGACCAGGAAATTTGGCCTCTCTGAGTTTGATTAGTTTACCCAATACAACCCCTTTTACCATTTTTAAATTCACTTATGTAATTGCTTATCCCATCATTCAATGTAATGCCTGTCTATTATATCTCCCGAGTAAATACTGAATCAAATAATTGTTCAATATTTCTGTCATATCTGTATTATTAATTGAGGTATTAGCTTGTCTATCCCTGAATGGTCATATTCCCATCACAGCCTTGCTTTCTTTATTGATGTGTCTGTAAAGTATTTAATTATTTTGTTTTATGTTCCTGATCATTTAATTTCATAGTTCCTCTTTGCCTTCTGAATTGTTTCCATGAGTTCTCTTCTAATCTCCTTGTATTGTCTCTTACGAACTCCTCTGCTATCTATGTACTTAATGTAGGCCATTCTCCTATCCCTCAGTTTTATTCCCTTAGATTTTTATTCATCCATTGAGATTCATTGGTTTCAATCTGTTGTTTTCTTTTAGCAGAATATATATTTTCTTGCACTCTGTCGAACATTTTTTAAATGTTTCCCATTTTTGTTCTACACTGTTGTTTACCAATATTCTTACCTATTTTATTTTTCAAATTTTTACTCAGCCTTTCAAAATCAGCAATACTCCAATCTATTAAACTAGCTTTTCTCATCCTTATGTCCTTCTCTGTCATCATCTGAAAGTGTATTTTATTATGATCACTATTTCCCAGATGTTCCCTTACTTTTATGCATCATATCTGCACTGGACTATTACGCATCACTGGATCCAACAGCAAATCTTCCCTTTTTGTTTTTGTTTACATATTGGTTTCGAAAGCACTGTCCATATTGGAGGAATTCTTTCTTTATCCCCTTTATCTTCCTCTTCCGTCTAATTAATATCAGAGCAGTTGAAGTCCCGAATGATTACTATTCCAAAATTTTTACTAAATTCCCTAATTTATCTGCATATATCTTCCTTTCTTCCACTATTAGATGGTTTGTAGACTACGCCTATTAGTATAATTGAATGTCTGTTACCTTTTATCTCCAACAATATGTATTCTATTTTTGTTGCCAATAGTTGCATCCCTTTCTTCTGCTGCCATTATGTCATCCCTGATAAGTACAGATTCCCCCATTTCCCTTTCTCCCGCTTTATTTTTTTCTGAGTATGTTATACCCCACAAATTGCAGGGCAAAGGTGGCTAAAGGCATGGCCACCAGTGGTTGGGCCAAGACAATGGGTGTGTAAAAGCGGCCAGAATCAGTAGGGTGCAGAGCCCGGACAGGAGATTGTAGGACTGAAAGGGATGACAGGGGGAGCATCAAGGCCTGATAGGGATGCAAGTACAAGAATAAGGGGTGGGATTCTCCCATACCTAGAGGGGCGGGGGATCCCGGCGGGACAGAGTGGCGTGAACCACTCCGGCACCGGCCCGCCCCAAAGGTGCAGAATCCTCCGCACCTTCAGGAGCTCGGCCGGCTCCGGAGTGGTTTGCGCCCCGCCGGCTGGCATGGAAGTCCTTTGGCGCCACACCAGCCAGCGAGAGTCTGCGCATGCGCGGGAGTGTCAGCGGCTGCTGACGTCATCCCCGCGCATGCGCGGGGGGAGGTTCACCTACGCGTCGGCCATCGCGGAGGCTGACATGGCTGACGCGCAGGAAACGAATGCCCCCATGGCACAGGCCCACCCGCAGATCGGTGGGCCCCGATGGTGGGCCAGGCCACCGTGGGGCACCCCCCGGGCCAGATCGCCCTGCGCCTCCCCCCCAGGACCCCTGAGCCCGCGCCGCCAGGTACCGCCGGTAAGGGGCCTAGTCTAATCTATGCCGGCGGGACTGGCAAAGAACCAGCGGTTCTTCGGCCCATTGTGGTCCGGAGAAACGCCAGGGGGGCCGTGCGAGCGGCCGCTGACCGGCGCTGCGCGATTCCCGCCCCCGCCGAATCTCAAGTGCCGGAGAATTCGGCGGACGGCCCCCCGGCGATTCTCCAACCCGGCGGGGGGGGGGGATCAGAGAATCCCGCCCAAGAATTTTTAATTTGAGACCTTGGAACCATGGGAGAATGTGTAGGTCACCATGACAAGGATGTTGACAGAGCAGGCCATTGTACATGATAGAATGTGGGCAGGATAGTTTTGGAGCAGCTGAGATTTGCAAAGGGTGGAGGATGGACGGTCAAACAGGAGAGCATTAGAACAATTAAAACTAGGGTTGACAAAGGCAAGGATCAGAGTAGATGCACCAAGGAAAAGGCAGATACATGGGATGTTTCAGAGATAAAAGTAGACAGATTAATGTGATGGAAAGAAAATGGGGTGAGAAACTGAGTTCAGAGTCAAGGAGGGTGCTGAGGATGCCAATAATCTAATCCCACATGGGCAGTGACCAGGAAGGGACTGGAATCAACAGAGAAGAGTTGAAGAATCTGTGGCTGGATTGAAGACAATGGGTGCAATCTTTCCACCGCATGGCCCCATGCCACCCCCATACATTCCCGGGTGCATAGCAAGAGAGGCTAAAAACAGGATCTGCGCGGGTACCATGATACCAGGGCGAACTTCCAGGGTAACAGGGGCACTGCCAAGGCACGGGGCTTGACTGGGGCCATGCTCATGAAAGGTGGGGTTGAAGGGGGCATGAAGGGTGGGGGGTGAAGGGGGATTATGAAGGGTGGGTGGATGAAGGGGGGGGCTGAAAAGGGCAGAGGGGCTGAAAGAGGGGGCCTTAAGTTGGGGGCCCTCACCAACCCCATAGTGGGGTCTGCTTACTTGTGGATGGGGGGGGGCATACCCTGATACCTACGAGGATGGATGGGTTAAGGCAGGGTCACTCTCATGCCTGAGCGGTGGGGGTCTCACACCTTTAGTGATGGGGAAAGGTCGAGGGTGTTGCCCATGTCTGTGGGGAGGTTGAGGTGTCCTTGGATGGGGGTATGGGGTCCCTGAACCACACTTTGAGATCTGGGCATCCTTTAAAAATGGCGCCCAATCTCTGAGGGGCCGGCCTTGCTAGAGAGTTTAGTTCCCCACTGCAGCACAAAGATTTGCTGTGGGATTTATCATGAGAAACTCCCCAAGCGCAAAAATAATGACGAGGCCGGACATAGAGAGATTTCGTGCAGAAGAGATTCGGAGATTGGCGCACCATTTTATCCAGCTGCCCCGATCTTCCCTCTCTCCCATTGAGACCCCACTTTCCACTCTTTTGACCTCCCCCCACCAACCTTGGGGAGGCCCCCAGGAATAGCCCCTCACCCCATCGCTACATGGCAAGGGCCCCTCCGGCCCAACCCCAGATTGTGCCAACCTGGCACCTGGGCATCCTGGCAGTGCCACCCGAATGCACTGGCAGGGTGCCTGGACGGTACTGTCAGGGTGCCAGGATGGCAGTGCCAAGATTCCCAGTTGCCAGGGAGTGCCAGGGCACCACCCTGCCCTGTCCCCAAACATTCGCGGGTGTTGTTACATATGGTTGAGTACCAAATGGGCCCCTGGCAAGGCCTCCCAGGTGCAGCCGGTAAGTCCTGACCGCTGGGTATTTAAATGAGCCATAAATGAGTTGGGTGACTCAATGCAGAGCATGATTTGTGGCTCACAGATAATTCGCCCATTGCACCCGATCCACGCTGGATGCAACGGGGTTGCTGAATCATGCCCTTGGTTAATTTTGGAGGAGAATTGCACCCAATGGCTCTGATTATCCCAATGTTCAACTGGAGACAATTGTGGCTGATCCTAAACTGTATATTAGAATTGCTGCTTAAGAATGCAGAATCAGTGATGGAGTCAAGAGAGGCAGTGAAGGTACATAGATAGAACAGTACAGCACAGAACAGGCCCTTCGGCCCTCAATGTTGTGCCGAGCCATGATCACGCTACTCAAACCCACGTATCCCCCCTATACCCGTAACCCAACAACCCCCCCCCCTTAACCTTACTTTTATTAGGACACTACGGGCAATTTAGCATGGCCAATCCACCTAACCCACACATCTTTGAACTGTGGGAGGAAACCGGAGCACCCGGAGGAAACCCACGCACACACGGGGAGGACGCGCAGACTCCGCACAGACAGTGACCCAGCCGGGAATCGAACCTGGGACCCTGGAGCTGTGAAGCATTTATGCTAACCACCATGCCATGGTGTGGAGCTGGTTCTCTTCTGTGTTTATTGAGAAACTGGCAGCAGATGAAGACTGCACTAGGTCGATAGAAACATAGAAAACAGAAGCAGGAGGAGGCCATTCGGCCCTTCGAGCCTGCTCCACTATTCATTGTGGTCACAGCTGATCATCAGAAATGATGACGATATCCTGATCCCGCCGTCCCCTCATATCCCTTGTTCCCTTTAGCCCCAAGAGCTATATCTAATTCCTTCTTGAAATTACACAATTTCATCTCAGTCCTAAAATCTTTACCCCTTATCCTCACCTCAAACTATGACCACTACTTGTGGACTCCCCCACCATCAGGAACATTTTTTCTGAATCTACCCTGTCTAATCCTATTAGAATTTTAGACGTTTCGATGAGATCGCCTCTCATTCGTCTAAACGCCAATGAATATAATCCTAACTAACTTAGTCTCTCCTCATATGAAAAGGATAAATCTTTGTGAGCTCAGTCCTAGAATTCTGTCAGATGTGGGACCAGGCACTGCTTCCATTTCTTCTCTGCAAAGACAATGAACCTGTAATGAACTCCAATTGGCTTTATTGGTTGGCCAATTGGAGTATGAGCTCCCTCAATGATCGCTCATTGAGGGGGCCCATATAATCACCTGTGTAGGCTTTGTGAGCCAGTCTTAAGTTGACTGGACTGCTAGCAGCACTGTTTGGAGCTGCTCCTGTAATATCGTTATTGTAAATAGATATTGGTGTGGTGACGGAACTCCCGCCTCCCGTGGATTACTACAGAACCAATTCTTGTTGTAGTGGTGACTGTCCCGACAGCAGGATAGGAAGCGGGTAGGACCTTCATTTGGAAACAAGATGGCTGACCACACACAATCACTCGACAGCCTATTAATTAGCAATGCACAGTTGAGGGGCCCAGCTAGTTGTACGGCGGGAGCAGGAAGGAAGTCACCAACTCTGCCGTTACCTCACAATGGTCAAAGACCCGAGCGCCATATTTAAAAGGCACCTTGACAGGTAACCATTCCCTGCCAACTAGCAGCATCATTCGGCCTATCAGAGAAAAGGATTTAAAACATGGTCAAGCTACCCCTCCCCATCTACGACATTTGGATCTCTTAAGTTGCAAGGCATCACACTGCTCCCTCCCTCAGTCACCTTTGGCCATCCCCACATCATCCTCGAGCCACCTAACATCACCCTTGACTGACTATCTGTAGACCTAATGCTGCCCCCCTCCCTCCCATAATAATCAAGCTGCACCCCCATTGCCATCAAGCTGCATCTGGCAACCTGGACATGCTCCCCATCACCCTTGACCTGCTAACCATCATCAACAATCCTCCCTTAACCTATCCTTTGTTACTCTCAACTCTCACAACTCACCATTGACTTACCCCCAATCACTCTTGATCTCCCCTACTCTCTTCAGTAGAAATTGACCTTTCCTATGTACTCCTGTCTCTCATGACCCTTCTTAGGGTCGCGAGGACCCAACTTCACTTGGCAAGCCATGACCTGACCTCCATGGACAGCCTCCGCCTGAGCTCACTACAACAGCTCAGCCTCCTCTCCCCTGGTCCAATAAAGTTCCCTATGCAAGAAAAGCATCTCTGGCCATCAGGAAGATTAGCTCGCCTGCTGCGAGCCAGCTTTAAATAGTCATCTATCAGAACCCATGTGATTCTTGTTTGTTGGCAACTTAATTACAAAGAGCAGCACGGTCGCATAGTGATTATCACAATTGCTTCACAGCTCCAGGGTCCCAGGTTCGATTGCCGGCTTGGGTCACTGTCTGTGCGGAGTCTGCATGTTCTCCTCGTGTGTGCGTGGGTTTCTTCCGTGTGCTCCGGTTTCCTCCCACAGTCCAAAGATGTGCAGGTTGGGTGGATTGGCCATGCTAAATTGCCCTTAGTGTCCAAAATTGCCCTTAGTGTTGGATGGGGTTATTGGGTTATGGGGATAGGGTGGAGGTGTGCGGTTGGAAAGGGTGCTCTTTCCAAGAGCCGGTGCAGACTCGATGGGCCGAATGACCTCCTTCTGCACTGTAAATTTTATGAATTAATCTGACAACAATGCATTTTTAAAAAGCCGGCTGTGAATGGCTTTAAAAATGACGGCCACGACCGGCTTTAAAAATGCGGGCCCATTGCTCATGCGTGCCCACTCAGTAGTGTGCATGCCCGGTTAGAAACGGCACCACCTCCTGACGCCAGCGCGCTGACCCAGGAGAAGGTTTTTTTTAAAATTCAGTCCTGCATCTGTCTTGAATATGCTCAATGGCTGATCCTGCAGAACTCTCTTTGACAGTGAATTTCAGAGATTAAAAAGATTCACAATACTTTGATTTAAGTCATTGCTCCTCATCTATGTCTAAAATCATTGTATTATAATTTGAAGACTATATCCCCTGACTGTAAAGTTTACAGTGTAAACCACCCATCTGAGGAAAACTTACATTCCGTACCTGCTCTATAGAGTCCTCAGAGAAGAATACCTGTTTCAATTAGGTCATTTTTCATTCTTCACTACTCTAGACTATAGAATCTAAGCCCAGGCTCACCTCTCGCATTAAAGATAAGAGAAAATGTGAAGATCGGCCGGCGTGGGTGCCGAAGGTTGGCCGGCGTGGGTGCCGAAGGTCGGCCGCCATGGGTTGCGAAGGTTGGCCGGCGTGGGTGCCAAAGGTCGGCCGGCGTGGGTTCCGAAGGTTGGCCGGCGTGGGTGCCGAAGGTCGGCCGGCGTGGGTGCCGAAGGTTGGCCGGCGTGGGTGCCGAAGGTTGGCCGGCGTGGGTGCCGAAGGTTGGCCGGCGTGGGTGCCGAAGGTTGGCCGGCGTGGGTGCCGAAGGTTGGCCAGCGTGGGTGCCGAAGGTGGCCGGCGTGGTCCCGAAGGATGGCCCATTGGTAAAAATGGGTCCCGGAAAAAAAGGTTTGAAAAACACTGTGGTATGCATTAAAAATATATTTCCACTGTTTGCCATTGGGAACCTTTAATCCATCGCCAACATCTTTCCCAGTTTCTAATAAACCAGCAGGAAGCTGACATTTCACCTCTTGGACAATTAAGTACCCCCGCCTACCTTGTTTCCTCCTCCCCAGAACTTCACTAGATTCTGCCACCATTTAAAATGGTGGAACCAATGCAACGCCATCGTCTGTCAGAGTTCTCAACAGCTGCCCCAGGGCATACATGGAATTACATTTTTCAAAAATAAGAACATTAAAACAGGCTGTTCTACTCAACCTATCATATTGGTGTTTATCTTCCTCATGAGCAGCAGTGTCCCTGCAATCTCCTCCAATTTCACAACTCTCTTGATAGTGGGGGCATGGAATGCACTGCCTGTGGAAGTAGTTAAGTCGGAAACATTAGGGTCCTTCACGCGGCTATTGGATAGGTGCATGGATTACGGTAGAATGATGGGGTGCAGATTAATTTGTTCTTAATCTAGGACAAAAATTCAGCACAACATCTTGGGCCGAAGGGCCTGTTCTGTGCTTTATTTCTCTATGTTCTCCCCGTGTTCCTCTCATTTTGGCCTCTTCAGCATCTTTGATTTTAATCACTCCACCATTGGTAGCCATGCTTTCAGTTGCCTAGGAGCTAAACTCTCCACCTCCCTACCACCCTTTCCTCCTTTCATACGTCCTTTAACCTATCTCTCTGACCAAGCGTTTGATCGTCTGTAATAATACTTCATTATGTGCCTTTGTGCCATTTTTGTAAACATTCATGTTTGAGGGATGTGGGCTTCCCTGGCTAGGCCAGCATTTGTTACCCATCCCTAATTACCTCTGGGAAGGTGATGGTGATCTGCCTTCTTGAACCGTTGCAGTCTGTGTCGTGTAGGTACGCCCACTGTGCTGTTAGGGAGGGAGTGGGAGGATTCTGGCCCAGTGGCAGTGAAGGAACAACAATATATTTCCAAGTCAGGATGATGAATGACTTGGAGGGGAACTTACAGTTGGCAGGTATCTGGTGCCCTTGTCCTTCTGGATGGCAGTAGTCATGGGTTTAGAAGGTGCTGCCCAAGGAACCTTAGTGAGTTTCTGCAGTGCATCTTGTAGATGGTACACACTGCTGCTACTGTGCATTGGTGGTGGAGGGATTGACTGTTTGTGGATGGGGTGCCAATCATCTTTTCTTTTTTTTAAATGTATTTTATTACAAACGTGTATCAAAATAGGTTACAGCGAATCAACACCCCAGGAAACATACTTCCCAGCAATCAACTATACAGTCTGTACAGATTTTTCCCCTTTTTCACCACTGCCCCGCGACGAACAGCCCCTCAAACATGGTCACAAACATCATCCACCTTTCTTCAAACCCCCCTGAAGAGCCCCTTAACTCATACTTTATCTTCTCTAATCGCAGGATGTCATACAAGTCACCCAACCAAGCCGCTACCCCCCTTGGTGATGCCGACCGCCACTCCAGCAAAATGGGCCACCTTGCAATCAGAGAGGCGAAGGCCAAGACATCGTCCTCCCCCCTCTCCATAAGCTCCGGCTTCTCTGAAACCCCAAATATCAGCACAAAAGGGTTCAGATCCACCTCCTCCTCCGCTATTCTGGCTAAGACCGCAAACACCCCCGCCCAGAATCTGCCCAATTTTTTGCAACCCCAAAAGATGTGTGCGTGATTCGCTAGCCCCCGCCCACACCTCTCACATTCATCTGCTACCCCCTGAAAGTACCCACTCATTCTCGCCCGAGTCATATGCACCCTGTGCACCACCTTAAACTGTATCAGGCTTATCCTTGCACAAGAGGAGGTCCTGTTTACCCTACGCAGTGCCTTACTCCATACTCCATAATTTATCTCCCCTGCCAACTACGCTTCCTATTTCTCCTTGATCTTCACCACCCACTGGATGGGGTGCCAATCAAGCGGGATGCTTTGGCCTGGATGGTTTCAAGCTTCTTGAGTTTTGTTGGAGCTGTATTCATCCCGGCAAATAGAGAGTATTCCATCACACCCCGACTTGTGCCGTGTCGATGGTGGACAGGCCCTGGGGAGTCAGGAGGTGAGTTACTCGCTGCATCATTCTGAGTTTCTGACCTGCTCTTGATAACCACAGTGTTTATATGGCTAGTCCAGTTAAGTTTCTGGTCAATGGTAATCCCCAAGATTAGTGGGAGATTTAAGATGGTAATGCAACTGAATGTCAAGGGACGATGATTTGATTCTCTTTAATTGGAGATGGTCAATGTCTGGCACTTGTGTGGGGTGAAAGTTACTGGCCATTGTCAGCCCAAGCCTGGGTATTGTTAAGGTTTTGCTTCATTTGCACGTGGACTGCTTCAATGTCAGAGGCAATATGAATGATACTGAACATTGTGCATTCAACAGCAAACTTCTCCACATAAGATATTATGGGCGGGATTCTCCGACCCCCTGCTGGCCTACTCGCGCTGGCCGGCGGAGGCCCTTCGGTGCCAGTTGGCGCGTCGTCAACCACTCCAGTGCCGGCCTAGCCCCTGGAAGTGCGGAGGATTCCGCAATTTTTGGGCAGCCCGACGCCTGAGTGGTTCACGCCACTCTTTAGCGCCGGTACGGCCCGCCCGCCGGTTGGGGGAGAATCCTGGCCTATGTTGGAAGGAAGGTCATTGACGAAGCAGCTGACATTGGTTGGGCATCTGTAAAGCACCTTGGGTTCTTTTATTATGTTAAAGGCAATTTATAAATGTACATTGTTGTTGCTGTTTTCCTTCTGTTGCTTTAATATGATCATTTAGCAATTTATTTTACTTTATCTCCAGGCTTGACTATTCCAATTGTAGCCACCTGGGGTGACCACTTCCCAACACAAAATGGAAGATTGCAAGGAATGCAGGGAAAATGGACATGTTGTAAAGCAAGCAGCTTGCAAAGCGATTGTATATTGGGACGACTGCAGAAACCAGTTTTGACTGTTGCAGAAACCAGACAGCACTGTGAAAAGAAACCAGTTAACATACTAATGAGGCGATACCGGGCGATCCCCAGATACAATGGAAACAAGTTAAACACAGATCGATACATTCAATGGAAGGCCAGACCCTTTGGCGCCAGAGAAGCCCAAAACAATAAGTCCCAAGAACCGCCCCAGCGACCGAGGAACTGCCCCATGATTGGGGGCTTCAAACATATCGATTGGGAAGAGACCCAATCGATTCCAAGCAGGTAAAGGAGTCCGCCCAAAGGGGCACGGATCCCCTGGGACCTATAAAAGGCAGGTCCCACACATGGTTCAGTCTCCTGATCCAGCCTTCGGACAGCAGCCACCAACAAGTAAGTGCCTCCCAACGACCACTACCAGAGATAGGCACTCCTGACCCCCTTTTTAATTGATACCAACCTGAAGTCTGCAGACCAGAGCAGAGAAAGAGGCCTTGTTCCCTGACCCAGCAGTTCCTTCGAGATAAGTATTAGTTATTTAGCGGTAGGAATAAGTTTAATCCTTTTAGCGTGTGCACGGGTATAAACTCAGTTGTTTGGACTTACTAATTGGTGTACGGTTTTATTGCTTTGAACTTCACCTTGAAGCTTGTGGCGGTGTCTTAACGACACCTGGCAACTCCAGAGCTTAGAACAGAAACAGAGCCAAATTGAGTGTTCAGCACACTCACACAGAAGTCGCAACACAATGGACCCAATGGACAACTGTCCATAAACGTCAGCTCACTGAAGTCCCTGCTGCCCATTTCCTAATGTTCACTAAGTCCTGTTTACCTTTCAGTCCTATGCACAAGGACCTACACTGAGTCCCAGATTTTAAATTCTGATCCTTGTTTTCAAATTCCTCACCCCTCTCTGTAATCTCCTCCTTTTTAAACATCCTGGCTGGGATTCCCCGAGCCTCTGCACCTCAATTGCGCCTGGCGCCAGGATGGAGAATGGGCAGTCAAACCTGCAACGCCTTCCCGCGATTCTCCGACGACCGGAGAATCGCTGCCAGTCGCGTGCGGTTGGTCAGGACATCTGAAAGAGGCCCCCACGGCAATTCTCCGCGGACAACCGGCCGAGTTCCCGCTGGCGTTGTTTATGTACGGTTCCACCCAGCGTGAGCTCAGAGTCGCGCCTGCGGTGGCCGTCCTGGTGGGGGGCAGGGGCACCGTCACCAGGGGGGTGGGGCCTGTAGGACGGCCAGGCCCACAATCGAGGGCCACTGATTGGCGGCCGCGCGCGATCTGGAGTGGGGGCCTACTTTATCGCCGCCAGCCCGCTATGTGGGTCCGCCATGTTGCACTGACCTGCGGCTGGAAGTGCAGGCCATCATATCAGCAGTCAGAGCAGCATGGAGCACTCCGGGGCCCTGCAAGCCCCCTTAAAAACAGAGAATCACTCGGGGCTTTCTAGAAAAAAGTCCAGAGTCATTCGTGCCCATTTTCTTGTAGGCGTGGGGACATCGCCCTAATATTGCAGAATCCCGCCCCTACATAGAACATAGAAAAATACAGCACAGAACAGGCCCTTTGGCCCAAGATGTTGTGCCGAACTTTTGTCCTAGATTAAGAACAAATTAATCTACACCCATCATTCTACCGTAATCCATGTACCTATCCAGTAGCCGCTTGAAGGTCCCTAATGTTTCCGACTCAACTACTTCCACAGGCAGTGCATTCCATGCCCCCACTACTCTCTGGGTAAAGAACCTACCTCTGACATCCCCCCTATATCTTCCACCATTTACCTTAAATTTATGTCCCCTTGTAATGGTTTGTTCTGCCCAGGGAAAAAGTCTCTGACTGTCAATTCTATCTATTGCCCTGATCATCTTATAAACCCTTATAAAGTCACCCCTTATCCTTCTCCATTCTAATGAGAAAAGACCTAGCACCCTCAACATTTCCTCGTAAGACCTACTCTCCATTCCAGGCAACATCCTGGTAAATCTCCTTTGCGCCTTTTCCAAAGCTTCCACATCCTTCCTAAAATGAGGCGACCAGAACTGCACAGTACTCCAAATGTGGCCTTACCAAGGTTTTTAAACATCTTAAACATCTTTGCATCTCTGCCTGATTCTCTTTTTTGTCACTGCCTAAAAACTACCTCTTTAATCAAGCTTGATTCATTCTAGTTTCTTCCTGGACGAGATCCACTGGCCGGGTTGTGCCCGAAAAGCAGCGTGAGTGATAAATGCTGGGAGGTCCCTCTACTGGGATCCCGTGAGATGTCACAATGTGAATCCCGCCCATTATGAGTGGGATCACTTGGTGGCAAATCTGCAGATTAGATTGCAACAGCTAGTCTCACTCTAATATGCATTCACGAGATCTAACCAAGGTGTGGGACCTATCTCCCTCACCTTGGAGAACTCGGGCGAGTGCTGTTCAGTGTTGGTCTCCACAAATGGAGACCAGACATAATGGCACTTGTGGGAGTCTCCCAAGGGATCGGAGGCCCCCAGTTGCTGGCCCTCTAGGTAGGGTGACACCCTGGCACTCCTGATGCCACCCAGGAACCCTGGTGGTGCCAGCCTGGCACTGCCAAGGTGCCTGGGTGGCACTACCAGCTGGCAGGAGCACTGCCAGAGTGTCCCGCTAGCATTTTTCACGTGGGTCGAAGACTCCCTTATAGGTGAGTTTGGGTTTGGGAAGGCTTGAGGGTCGCGTCGGGGGGTTCCGCCAAGCGGAGCTCCTCTGTGCAGAAAACCGGGACAAAGTGCACGTTTCCCACTGTGGCCCCTGACCTACCCGAATGGCTGTTCAATAGAGTGGTGTTTCTCAGTACTCTGAGTACCGGGAAATGCCCTGCTAATCGCGTGTGCCATGAGATTCTGTTCCCACTTGGGTAGATCGTGCCCTTTTTGTGGCTAGAAGTCAAATTTTGACTGATAGCACTCCTATAAAGATACTTTGTTAAAGCTACCATATAATTGTGGTTGTTTTTATCATCACCTCCAATTGCAGACAGAAGAATATCCTTTGAACATCTTATGTTTTCATATGCTGATAGGCAAGATAATATGTAGGCTATGATCCTATATGAAGGCCATTATAATTAATGAAAGCAGATCATTTCACCATGTGAAGATCAACAATATTCTCACCTTTACTAAAGTTTTCAAAAACTGGAAATGGCCAGCCTGAGAGTGTCTATTGAAAATATTGCTGATGCCTTTGTGTAATTAGGGCACTTAGAATTTTAGTATTTATGTTTTGAGGCTGACCATAATTCCTGCCATGACAGAGCTGTGTAGAATTTGACCTATACAAAAGTAATCAAGCACTATCAGTTTTGACCAGGGACAAAACTATGGAAATTAGATATGGGTTGTATCAAATAAAACAGATCTTCTATTCATCAAAGAAACGTGGTACCTCAGAGTCATCCTCAGTTCAACGCTGTGTATTTTAGCTACAAGAGGCATCTGCAGCTTATCACCATAAGCAGATACCTTTAATTGGAAACAGTGTGGAAAACAATGTCTTCTCATATAGTGCACAACAGATGATCGTTGTTGCAATACATAAATTACTTAATGGAACCATCAAAACTAGTTCTGCAATTAAATTTTAAATAAATTTAGAAATCAAAGGGCTTCAGAAACATCAAATACACGTTATTAGGGTTTTGTGTCTTAAAGGTCCTAACAAAACTGTGCAACAGAAACAAAAACACAGAGCCGTTTGCTGCCATGAGAGTTCTTGCAACAGTTAAAAGCTTGTTTCCACTTTGTGCAACTGCTTTGCGATGCAAGGAAATGAAAGTTGGCAATGAAGTGGGTAAAATAACTCATTTGTTGTTGGGAGCTTCTTTTAAAGACTGAAGCAAGTTGTACAACCCATAAAATCAAAGGGAATCACAAAGTTCTCTGTAGATGTGGACTCTTGATAAGGGCAATAAAATAAACGCTCCTTAGAAGGAAGGACTGATGCAGTCTGGTTCTGCGAGGTCATGGTACCACTCAGAGACCTATAAACTGCAGGTCTTAAGCAAAAATAAAAATACCATTCAAACATAAGGTGAAACTGAAGAAAGATTTAGAAGTAAAAGCTAACCTATTGTAAGAAGGCACAAGCTGTCAGCATTAATGCCCTGGTATTTTAACATTTTATTTCAATTTACAACTTTATTTTCAAGCTGTGAATTTAAATGCCAAGGGTCTAAAACTGTCACTCTGAACTTTGGGTTTCTACATTCACATGTATTCTTTGATCAGTTTAAGTTTCACTGCTTTGAGACCTGTATGGAATTTTAATTCTGTTAGGTGGCAGCTAATCTACACTTCAAACAACATTCTCCCATCAGCAATTATCATCTACGAGCACAAACTAAAATTCAGCGTTGTATGAAGAAGTATTTGTATTTAGGAAATTAAAGATGCTCATGCTACATAATGTATACATTTCTCAATTTAAGCAAACGCATAACACAAAGCAAATAAATTAATTTGTACATGATGTCAAACAACACCAGATCAGAAGGTGCCCATTTAAGTATCATTTATTTTTTAAAATGAGTGGTTCCTGATGGCCCAGATAAAGCAGGAGTGTCCCTTCCGGCTCAGCAAGAGAGCCTAGGGCCTCCTTTAACAACCCATCTCACCCATGGGGCCCCTATTGCCTGGGACCGCATTTTTGTACACTATACCTTGGTCAAAGCCATTTCTGCACCCATATGATTTTCAAACAACCTCAGGAATATCTCCCCCAACTTTGGTCAGGGGTCAGTGAGAGAAATTGAAATAACATTCCGGAGTTAAAATTATCGAGCTTCCATGTTCCGGGAAAGCCAGATCAATCCCTGATTTCTGCCCTGAGCTAAAATCGTGGCTGCACCAACTATCAGAGTTTCCAATATCCCCTTAAAAATGTAATTAGAGGGCTGGAGGCAGTGATGAAAATGCACCAAGTGTTCCCAGAGCCCTCTGACTCAGTAGGGATCTACCATATTGGTAGAGGCTGGTATGCCAGCGAAGTTCAAACATATTGGCCTCTATTGGGTGAATGTTTGTCCCACTTCTGGGATCCAAGTCAAGGAAATGTCCTGGACTCTTTACAGGTAAATGGCTTAACCTTTTTATTGACTGGACCCCCGTCTAGGGGGATGTGAAGCTCACGGCCAGTCCAGTTTGGGGAGAATTGACTTTCTGGTCACATGGTGCAGGTGGATATCAGAGATGCATGCATTGTAGCACCAGTGTTCTTTTGCCTCCTGCAAAAAATAACTCTTTCCTTAATCTTGTCAACTCCAGAAAGGTCAATGCCATGACCCAAGGAATTTCACCACCAATAATTATGAACAGAGTAAGTGTTGTTATAGAATCCCTAGTGCAGAGGAGGCCATTCAGCCCATCGAGTCTGCACCGACCCTCCAAAAGAGCAGCCAATCTAGGCCCGCTCCCCCAGGCTACCCCCATAACCCTACCTATCCTATCTTTCTTTGGATATTACAGGGCAATTTAGCATGGCCAATCCACCTCACCTGCACATCTTTGGACTGTGAGAGGAAACCGGAGCACCCGGAGGAAACACACACAGATGGGGGGGGGAGAATGTGCAAAGTCCACACAGTAACCCAAGGCAGAAATTGAACCCAGGTCCCTGGTGCCGTGAGACAGCTGTACTAACCTGCACTGTGCCACTGTGCCGCCCGGTCTCTTGTGCTTCACTACACTCTTATTCTTCAGATCCAGATGTTCCTGCTGATTTACATGGAAAGAGAGTTAAGGGAAGCAATACAATTCAGGCTTTTGTTTCAGTTATTTGTTTTTACAGATACCTTCATCATCAGAAACGCAACTATCGGGTGCGATTCAGCGGAATAAATTAATAAAACTGGTGCCATTGCATGAAGCCAGCGCCATACGCTCCCATGCTGACCCCTCCCCCACCACCCACTTCCTGATCATGGCTATATTCGCTGCCCAGTAATAGTTACTAAAATTTGGCAGCACCAGCCTGCCCTCTCCCCGACTCTGTTCAAGCATTACCATCCTTACCGCGGGGTCTTGCCTGCCCAAACAAAGCCATAGGTCACTTTGTTGACCTGTTTAAAAAAGGACCGCGGAATAAAGATGGGGAGACATTGAAACACGAACAGGAACCTCGGGAGGACCGTCATTTTCACCACCTGCACCCTCCCAGCTAATGACAACGGGAGCACGTCCCATCTCCGAAAATCGTCCTTCATTTGGTCTACTAGCCGGGCCAGATTTAATTTATGCAGCCGGTCCCATTCCCGCGCCACTTGAATGCCTAGGTACCAAAAGCTTCCCCCTACTAATCTAAACGGCAGCTCCCCCAATCGCCTCTCCTGTCCCCTCGCCTGGACCGCAAACATCTAACTTTTCCCCATATTTAGCTTATACCACACAAACCGGCCAAATTCCCCAGAATCCTCATGGTTTCTTCCATCCCCTCTAATGAGTCTGATACATACAGAGGCAGGTCGTCTGCATACAGCGAGACTCTGTGCTCCACCCCCCCGGACCAACCCCTTCCAGCCCCTTGAGGCTCTCAGAGCAATTGCCAACGGCTCTATAGCCAGCGCAAACAACAGTGTGGTGAGGGGGCATCATTGTCTCGCCCCCCAGTGCAGTCTAAAATAGTGCGATGTTGTCCTATTCGTCCTTACACTTGCCACAGGAGCCTGATACAGAAACCTGACCGAGTCAATAAAGCCCTGTCCAAATCCGAACCGTCCCAGTACCTCCCACAGATAATCCCATTCTACCCGATCAAAAGCCTTTTCTGCATCCATTGCGATCATCACCTCCACCTCCCTACCTTCCGGGGGCATCATGATCACATTTACCAACCTTATTATATTGGCCACCAACTGCCTGCCCTTATCAAATCCCATCTGGTCCTCCCCAATAATGTCCAGAACACAATCCTCAATCCTAGAGCACAAAATGTTGGCCAGCAGTTTGGCGTCCCCATTCAACAGGGATATCGGCCTGTTGGACCCACACAGCTCCGGATTCTTGTCCCGCTTCAGAATCAGTGAAATCGTGGCCTGTGACATCATCGGGGGCAGCACCCCTCTCTCCCTTGCTTCATTGAACATCCTCATCAACATCGACCCCAAAATCCCAGAGAACTTTTTCTAAAACTCCACTGGGTACTCGTCCGGCCCTGGGGCTTTACCAGCCTGCATGACCTTCAGACCCTCCACTATCTCTTCCAACCCGATCGGGGCCCCCAACCCTTCTCCCAGCTCCCCGTCCACCTTTGGGAAATTCAGCTCCCCCAAGAAGTGCCTCATCCCCTCCGGCCCCGTAGGGGGTTCTGATCTATGCAGCCTACTGTAGAAATCCCTAAACACCTTATTCACCCCTGCTGAATCTCCAACCAGGTACCCATCTCCGTCATTTACTTTCCCTATCTCCCTGGCTGCCTCCCTCTTTCTAAGCTGCTGTGCAAGCATTCTGCCTGCCTTCTGTCCATGCTCATAGATCACCCCCCCCCCATCTTTCTCAGCTGCTCCACCCGCCCTCCCTGTGGTTAACAAGCCGAACTCCGCCTGTAGCCTCTGCCGTTCCCTTAAAAGCCCTGCCTCTGGGGTCTCCGCATATCTCCTATCAATCTGTAGTCTCTCATTAACTAGTCGGTCCGTCTCTGCCCTGTCCACCATCTCCCTATGGGCCCATATCGAGATCAGCTCCTGTCTGACCACCGCCTTCTGTGCTTCCCAGACCATTGCTGCTGAAATTTCCTCTGTGTCGTTCACCTGCAGGTAGTTCTGAATATATTTGCTCAGCCGCTTGCACACCCCTTCATCAGCCAAAAGTCCCACATCTAACCTCCAGTGCAGGCGCTGGTTTCTGTTTTTACTAACCTGTAGGTCAACCCAGTGCCAGGCATGGTCTGAGATTGTGATCGCCGAGTACCCAGTGTCCACCACCCCTGCCAGTAAGGCCCTGCTCAAAATGAAGAAATCGATCCAGGAGTACACTTTATGCACGTGTGAGTAGAAGGAGAACTCCTTCACCCTCAGCTGCCCAAATCTCCATGGATCCACCCCACCCATCTGCTCCATTAACCCTTTTAGTCCCTTTGCCATTGCCCAAGTCCATAACTGTGTTGAAGTCCCCTCCCATGACCAACCTGTGCGAGTCCAGGTCCGGTATCTTCCCCAGCATCCTCTTTATAAACTTCACATCATCCCAATTTGGCGTATAAACATTTACTAATACCACCTGCACCCCCTCCAGTTTCCCACTGACCATAATGTACCAACCTCCCACATCCGAGACTACTCTACCCGCCTCAAACACCATCCGCTTATTGATCAGGATCGCGACCCCTCTAGTCTTTGAATCCAGTCCCGTGTGAAAGACCTGACTGACCCAGCCTTTCCTCAATCTAATCTGGTCAGTTACTCTGAGGTGCGTCTCCTGCAACATTACCACGTCCACCTTCAGCCTTAAGATGCGCGAACACACGTGCCCTCTTGACCGGCCCATTTAACCCTCGAACATTCCAGGTAATCAGCCTAGTTGGGGGGCTCATTGCCCCCCCCCCCCCCTCAGCAATCAGACATCTCCTTTTTTGGGCCCGCCTCCAGCCCATGCTCCGCGCCTCCACCGGCCCGCCCCCATGCAGCCTCCGCCCCCAACCTCCTCTCTGCCCCTTGGCCCAAGTCCCTCCCTCGTCAGCAGAACATTCCCCCCCGCTAGTAACAACACTCTGTAACCCAGCCCCTTTGATAAACCGAACATATGCACCCCCCCTCACTGCGCGTCCGTGAGCTTGCCCTCCCAGCTAGCTTGGTGGCCCAAATCCCTGGTACCAGATAGTCTCCCACCTATTGTTCCCTCCCCCCCCCCCCCACCCCGCTCATACAAACATACTCCAACATCAAACAATCCCCACACAATTGCCCGACAGAAAAACACCAAAATCTAAACAAGCACACCTCGGCCGGGATTCTCCCCTACCCGGCGGGGCGGGGGGTCCCGGTGTAGCAGAGTGGAGCCAACCACTCCGGTGTCGGACCTCCCCAAAGGTGCGGAATTATCCGCACCTTTAGGGGCTAGGCCCGCGCAGGAGTGGTTGGCACCACGCCGACTGCCGCCAAAACCGGCGCCAACGGCCTTTGACGTCCGCCGGCCAGCGTCGAGGTTGTCCGAAAGGCCTTCGCCGGTTTGCGCATGCGCCAGTGCATCAGCGGCCGCTGACGTCACCACCGGCGCATGCGCGGTAGGGGGGGGGTCTCTTCCACCTCCGCCATGGTGGAGGCCGTGGCGGCGGTGGAAGAAAAAGAATGCCCCCACGGCACTGGCCTTCCCACCGATTGGTGGGCACCGATCGCGGGCCAGGCCACTGTGGGGGCACCCCCCGGGGTCCGATCGCCCCGCGCCCCCCCCAGGACCCCGGGGGCCCGCTCGCGCCGCCAATCCCGCCGGCACCAGAGGTGCTCCAATTCCCGCTGCCGGGAGAGGCCTGTCAGCGGCAGGACTTTGGCCCATCGCGGGCCGGAGAATCGCCGCGGGGTGCACACAGATCGGTGCGGCATGATTCCCGCTCCCGCCGATTCCCGGGTGGCGGAGAATTCCGGCCACGGCGGGGGCAGGATTTACGCCTGCTCCGGGCAATTCCCCGACCCTGCGGGTGGGGTCGGAGAATTCCTCCACTCGATCCCCCCAACAGTGCAAATGAAAACCTTAACTCACTTAGCTCTGTCACTGGTCCCAAATCAATACAGAAGGCATTACAAACAGCTTCCAGAAAACGATAAACAAGAAACTTTTTTTTTAAAGAACAGAGAAACAAAAAGAAAAAAAAGATGGACGTTGCAGCAAAGTTCAAAAGTTCTCAGTCCACCACCAGTCCTTTCCTTTTCACGAAGTCCAGCGCGCCCTCAGGCGACTCAAAATAAAAGTGCTGTTCCTCGTACGTGACCCAGAGACGGGCCAGATACAACAGTCTGAACTTCACCTTTTTCTTAAAATGGATCGACCTAATCTGGTTGAAGCCTAGGTCACTCAGGTCTTGGTAGACCCGCAGGATACTGTTGTCCCACTTACAGCTCCATGTTTGTTTGGCCCACTGTAGAATGCGCTCCTTATCCAAGTACCTGTGGAATCTCACCACCATTGCCCTCGGGGGGTCTCCCGTTCGCGGCTTCCCCATGAGTGCTCTGTGAGCCCTGTCCACCTCCAAGGGTCAGGAGAATGCCCCATCCCCCAGCAGCTTGTCAAACATATCTGTGATGTGTGCCCCAGCGTCCGTTCTTTTGGACCTCTCCGGGAGCCCAACGATTCTTACATTCTGCCGGCGGGACCTATTCCCTAAGTCCTCCACCTTCTCCAGGAGCTTCTTCTGCTGGTCTCTCAGCATCCCCACCTCCAACTCCACTGCAGTTTGATGTTCCTCCTGCTCCGCCAGCGCCTTCTCCACCTTCTGGATCGCCTGATCTTGGGCGTCCAATCTAAGCTCCAGCCGCTCAATCGACTCTATTATCGGGTCCAAGCAGGCCCGTTTCTGCTTAGCAAAGCCTTCCTGAATAACTTGCATCGGCTGCTCCATTGACCGCTGGGTTGACAAACCAGGGCCGGGATTCTCCTCTATCTGGCGGGGCAGGGGTCCCGGCGTACCGGAGTGGCAAGAACCACTCCGGCGTCAGGCCTCCCCAAAGGTGCGGAATTCTCCGCAGCTTTCGGGGCCAGGCCCGCGCCGGAGTGGCTCCCGCTCCACCAACCGGCACCAACAGCCTTAGGCGCCCCGCCAGCCGGCGCGAACGGCTAGCCGAAAGGCCTTCTCCGGTCGCCGTGAGTCCGCGCATGTGCCGGAGTGTCAGCGGCCGCTGATGTCACCCCGGCGCATGCGCGGTGGAGGGGGCTCTTCCTCCTCTGCCATGGTGGAGGCCGTGGCGGCGGCGGAAGAAAAAGAGTGCCCCCACGGCACAGGCCCGCCCGCCGATCGATGGGCCCCAATCGCGGGCCAGGCCACCGTGGGGACACCCCCCGGGGTCAGATCGCCCCATGCCCCCCCCCCCCCCCAGGACCCCGGGGTCCGCTCGCACCGCCTGCTCCCGCCGGCACCTGAGGTGCTTTAAATCACATCGTTGGGAGAGTCCTGACAGCAGTGGGACTTCGGCCCATCGCGGGCCGGAGAATCGACACGGGGGCCCGCTGACCGGCGCGGGGGGCCCGCCGACCGGCGAGGCGCACTTCCCGGTCCGCCGATTCCCGGGTGGCGGAGAATTTCGGCCATGGCGGGGGCGGTATTTACGCCGGCCCCGGGCGATTCTCCGACCCCCCGGGGTCGCCTGATGTCCGTTCCTCCGCCATGCTGTCTCCCGCTGCAACTTCTGCCCAAGCCGTCTCTGTCTTTCTGTTTCTGCCTTTACGAGCACTTCCAGTCCTTCTCTCCATGCACCGATGTGGGAATTCAGTACACAATTACCTCTGTCTTCAGTTTTACAGTTCAAGTCCGGTAGAAAATGGAGGGAAAAGGTCCAAAAGTCCGACCCGAGCGGGAGCCACCAAATGTGCGACTTACTCCTTCATAGCCACCACTGGAAGTGCCAGCCCTGGGATTGTTGACCACAGCAGTGGAAGTTTCTGAGATCAAGGTAGCTGTGAGCTGCCTTCTGAAGTTGCAGTTTTTCTGCTGCTATAGTGACTACCTGGCATTGCACGAATGTAGTCATTTTAATAAGAGATATCTGGTCAAAATGTGACATTAAGCAGAGAGAGAAGCTTCCAGGCTTCCTGCAGCTGTACATACCCCCACTGCTGGAAATTGCCTCAGCTTGCCCTGCGATCTGTTTAAGAGAAGATCTCTACCCAGCAAAGGCTCTCTGCATCTGATACTTCAGTATGTTCAAGCTAAGCAGGACAGTATCTTAGAGATTGGAACCTAAGGTTTCTGATCTATCAGTGGGAGAATTCACAATAGATTCTCCCGCTTTCTGCTTAGTGTAAATGAAAATTGTACGTTGCAGTTGAATCAATATCACCTGTTTTGCACTATCAACCAAAGTCAAATGACCCCCAAGTGATCAGTCTGAAACTCAGCAGGGAAATTGCAGTTGAGATTTGCTGTTCGTCCAACAAGACCCTATTGACCATAGTTCACCATCCACTGTACAAAACTAGTCGCTCTGAAAGTCACTGCTGTGGCTTTTTGGGTTTGCGAGGTCTCTTTCAGGAGACCTGTGACATTGAGCTGAGGTACCACAGGGATCTCCTGCAGAATTTCTGCCCAATGCTATTGGTTTATTATTATTGCATGGGTCCCCATATGAACCTTTTACTGATCATTCCTTGATGTCCTTCACCACACGTTGATTGTGTTTTCTGCTCATGCTTCACAGGGAAGTGATGCCGGTCATTATTAGCAAAATAAATAGAAATGCTCTTCCATATCATAACTTGACACACTGCTGACAGAAGCAACGTTGCCAACTCCACACTCAATCTTGCCCGAGTATTAATGGCAAGTTGATTACACAACACAAATATGAATAGCACAAGTCCTTAATAAGAATATTCACGAGAGATTTATTCTCTATCATGTTGTACAGTCACATGATTTATTGGTAACCTTTTATTTAACTAGAGCCATGATCTTACGAGGATGTTTCTATACATACATATATTGGCTCCACATATTAAGGCCTTGTGTGAGGACTCTGTAACAAAAGAAAGTAATCGTAATAAGTAGGAAATCACGCAGACGATAGTTCAGAGAATACACAATAAACAATTGTAAAAGAACACCTAATGGCCACTTTAACTAGGTATATAATTCTGCAATAAAAATATCCATAGTCTCAAAGCTTGTTGTTCCAGAAAGTGTGATTAATGTTAGCTTTGCACCTTTGAGAAAGGTGTTGTGTCCATAATAAATATAGCATGTAAAGCTGTAGCTGCTACTTATTATTTTTTCTCTGCTAATAAGAATTTATGGAAGGCCTTCGTACAGACTGAGGAAGATTGTGAATATGCCCCAAAACCTCAGTTTATGCTATATAACAGATAGGCGAATACTTTTTTTTTGCTGTTGTTTTGGATTTTGTCAGGCAGAAGATGATATGCAGATAATGATTCACTTCCAGTAGGCTTGGATCATTTGTTTTGCCATTAGAGGGCAGAAAGCTCAGCAATTTTTTTTCTCTACCTGTAATTATGTTCGTACGGATTCAGCGTTCTACAATTCATTGATGACTTTCTTTGCCTAAAATTTGCAAATGTCTCCCTTTTTTTTACGATCACCGCTGTGTAGACTTTCTTGTAATAAAACATGTGTAACCCAAAAGGTCATTATTAATTAAAACCTCAAATCAACACGGATGATGTACACGTGAGGTAATGCTTCAGTAATAGCCTTTGTCACTAAAATCCTTATTCGCCACATTGTGTGAAAAGCATTATGCAAATATAAAGCTTGCCATTAAAATTTGAAGCAAAAATTTGGACCCATTTAACTATTATCTCATGTGTCCTTTTGAATTCCCTTTTAGCTAAATTTGTCTCAGGAATAATTTGTAATTAAGAACAACTGTCAAGTGGCTTGCACAGGTTATGATGCCTTGAGATTTACATTAACAGACTGCTGAATCACTTCCCCTTTTGAGAGAGCTGGTGAAAGGAACAAGGCTAAAGCATGAGAGTGCTAATGTATTGGCTCAGATCTGTACCAGGAAGGAGCTGCAATTTTCTGTTGACTTTGATCATCCCAGTGGGGTGTGGGATAGTGCATCTCAAACTGATTTTCTCAGCAGTGAGATAATACTCAAGTCAGACATATCTCACAGAAGTTTATAAAACTCACATTCAAAGGAATGTATTGCTCATGTGAAACACTGAGTAACTCAACACAGTTTTTGTTTTCATTTGTTATTGATAAAACAGAAAAGGTTTAGCTAGTGTGTTTGTATCCTTTCGAAAGACATTTATTAAAAGCCAAACTTAGTTAAGTGTATTCTGGTTTAATTCACAAATTCTGGTTTATTGTTTAGAAATACTTTTGGGGATAGTTCATAAGTCTGAGTTGTAATATTAAGGGCATTACCTGCAACAATCCTAAATGACATACACCCCATACATGAAACTACATTATAGATTATATGACTGGAGAAAATGTTCCTGTTAAGTTTCTATATGAAATTGCAACATATGAGTCAATACAAAAAAAAGCTGGGTGGCACAGTGGTTAGCACTGTTGCCTTACAGCGCCAGACACTTGGGTTCAATTCCGGCCTTAGGTGACTGTGAGGAGTTTGCACATTCTCCCACATGGGTTTCCTCCGGGTGCTCCGGTTTCCTCCCAATGTCCAAAGATGTGTAGTTTAGGTGGATTGGCCATGCTAAATTACCCCTTAGTATCCAAAGATGTGCAGGTTATGTGGGGTCTTGGGGGTAGGGTGGGTAAGTGGGTCTAGGTAAGGGGTTATTTCAGAGGTCGGTGCAGACTCGATGGGCAAATTGGTCTCCTTCTGCACTGTAGGGATTCTATGGATTCTAAGTTAGAATGTAAGTCTATTCTTCCAATGTACTGCAGTTTCAACATGGTTTGAAATGTGAATAAACCAGTCCAGAGCAAAATTAGTTCGAAGTGTAGTACAGTGGATAAATTTAAATAATTGATCTACTTTAACTGTGCTTACAACAAAGAAGCTTCTAATTCAGTCTTGATCGTGGTTATTAAGAATTAATCTATGGTTTATTTGTATATGGTACTTTCTTAATTATCCCCCTCCATTATTTAAAAGCTTCTATTCATTTCCACTTTTACAGGATACTTGAGTTATTGTGATTATAGAGATGATACAAATTTAATTACTTTCATTCAAATTTTAGACAACAGCTAGAACAGGTGAATTACTTTCAGTTAGTAAACTGTTGCTTCACTGTAAACCACAAACTAATTCAGTTTCAAGCTTTCAGTGACATCTCAAGCCAAATAATGGCAACTTGAGAGGTTTAAACTTAAGATTGAAACACATTTATTATCACAGGAAGTGGTAGATCTTACTCATTGTTGTACGCTGAGGCAGACATGTGGTGTTTGTACGTTCTCCCTGTGTCTGGGTGAGTTTCCTCCGGGCGCTCCGGTTTCCTCCCAAGGTGTGGGGCTGGATTCTCCGTCAGCGGGATCCTCCGTTTCGCCAGCAGTGCACACACACACGCGGATTTCCCGATGGTGTGGAGGTGCCTACAATGGGAAACCTCATTGCCCGGCTGCCGGGATGGAGAATCTTGCTGTCGGCAGCAGTACGCAGCACCAGGAAACAGGTGCGGAGGGACGGAGGAACCCGTCATGCAGATTAGGTCGATTGGCCATGCTAAATTTCCCCCCCCCCCCCCAGTGTCCAAAGGTTACGGTGGGGTTATGGGATTATAGGGATAGGGCAGAGGAGTGAGCCTGGGTGGGGTGCTATTACGGAGGTTCAGTGCAGACTCGATGGAATGGCCTCCTTCTGCACTGTAGGGGTTCTATGAAAAAACATCAATTGCTAAATTGGTTTCAGGTGATTTTCAAGCATCCATGACAGCTCTGTAACATCAGCATGACTGCCTTTGCATATGCTAATGAGTTGTCTGCTGCGTGTTTTAAGTCCCCTCTGAAAAATTGAGTTGCCTGAGGGGGCAGTCAGCAAACCTTGTGGTCCAACCCCCAACAAAATGGACATGTAAAACTTGATAAAAGGTTTCAAAGCCTCCAGTGACCCCTTGATTAAAAAGTGTAATTCAAATTTCAAGATGTCACATATAATGTCAATTGTTAGGCAACCTGTCTTCAAAGAATTTGCTGCCAAATCAATTTGTAACATTTTTTTTTCAGACAAGCATTGTGAGGTGGTGCTGATGGCAATAAGTAAATCACTGTTTCTATCAGCTACTTCAGCTCCATAATACTTGTTGCAAAGATCTATGATCACTTGGGCCTAAAAAGTGGTGGCTGGTGGCAGAAGCACAGAAAATTGGCCCTTTTGTCATGTGTATATTATTGGCTATTTATAGAGGCAAATTTCAGATCTGGCTCACCAGTCACAAGGGGTGGGAGTGGAGTGGGGGAAGCAAGCCAAGCTGACAATGGAGGGATGTGATGCTGCTACAAGGCAATAGATAAATCGGGAAGGAGTGGGGAAATTGGGAGAGGAAGGCACGAGTGTTTGTCGGCAGCTGACATTGTTCCACCTGGCTGCATGTTCATGCAAATATAAAATATATACTTACATAATATTTTGGTAGCAACCGCCAGAGATCCCTTGAAGGACTGGTCTGTCTACTGTTCCACGCTTTCCCACAGATGTTGCCATTTGAGTTCATAACTTCCGTACTACCACTTTCATACTTTCTAATATTAATCACTGGTGCGATGGCTGAAGGTGCAGATTCAGATCACAAAACAGAAACACGTCAGAGAATGGCGATGAAAGTTTAGGAGTTTTACTGGAAAATGAGCAACATGGTCTTCTCTCATGGCAGCAGGAGAATAAATCACCGCAGTATTGTATGCATTTAAAAAATATTTATGACTATTGTGTTTCAATAATTAACTGGACATAAAACAAAATTTCAGTCACGAGAAATTGGATATGTGAAGTCACAAGCCATAAACAAATGGTTTCCAATGGTTTAAGGATTACATTTACAAAGACTGTCCAATTTTAAACACCGTATTTGTAAAGAGTCAATTGGAATTTCCAGTTGCCATGTTGCATGTTCATAAATGGTAACCAGAAAGTCAATAAAATAAGCTTTCTTTCTTGTTAGAATAAACAGTTTCAAAGCCAACAATTGCTCATTGTGACTCTTCCTCTTATGGCTTAACTTTGGCGCCGGAACCTGGCTTCAGTTTCCTACTGTAACTGAGGCCAGAGAAGGGTTTGATGACTAGTAAAGATAATGAGTCAAATTTTATGATGAGAAAATACTCACTGCAGCTAAAACTCCTTTTGTGTGACACTAGATGTGTTCATTGTTCCATACGGATTGCTTTATTGGTGTTTGCCTATTCAGAAAACTCTGGAAAAACCTGCACTTAGAGAACTGTGGGCGGGATGCTGCTCACTTTACTCTGCGCTGCCCTGCTGTGTTGCAAAGGTGTTGCTTCCTCATCAGTCTCTAGCAGTGGCATGCAAGTTGCAACATTTCACTAATACCACAGTTCTCGAAACCAAATGAGGTTTCGATGATGCCGCACTGAAACCAAATACTGTATGGAACAGAATTAGCATTTCCCCTCATAGACTCGTCTTCTTTGCAGCTCTAATGTGGGGCTGAGAAGTGATTACAAAAGCTAAATTTACTCAGTGATGGAGAGTTTATGACATGGTCTGTTTTGTTTGTAATTTGTTACTAATAGATGCCAATAAGCCTTTTAGCTAGGCTCCAGTTAATGGAAATTTTATGGTTTTTCCCTACAGTGCACATGACCTTTTTACAAGGATTCATGAGTCCTGATAACATGTATAAGCACAATTACCTCAAGCTCTACCACCGCAGGAAAAACCAAGAGGTTCAAAAAGAACTTTTCCCAGCCCCCTCAGGCCAGACCGCAAAACTTTGATCACTGTGTCAGGGCCAAATTTACAGTGGCATTCAGATCTTTCTTCGAGGTACATCACTCCACAGATATAATATCTAAAATCAATGGTAAGCTGTTAGGATAAAGGGAAGAGTAGCATCCACTGAGCAGTAAATTAATGATCTTTAGTGAATTAATGGTCACAGGTTTCATCGTAAAAATGGTATGAAAGATTACATATCACACAGAGCGAAACTTTTAATAACTCAACATGACTTTTCTTAATGGGTTTTATTCATTTTAATCATTATAGTGTCAATGATGATTATAGCCTTATTACATTCAAGTGATTGAAGGGCCTGTGTATGACAAGATATTGAGAGGCCCAATTGCAAAAGAAGAGAACAGTGAATTCTGTTCTAGCTTGATGTGTGACTTTATCATCAAGAGCCACGCTTGTCGGAAGAGTTCGAATTAATATTTTTGTTAAATTGCAGTGCTGTCTTCGTTGTTTCGAGTCTTGGGTGACCCTGGTCAACGATGACTCAAGGAATCTATAATGTAAACTTCTGCAAGTGATGGTAAGGAACTGCAATGAATTATTTCATAGATGTGGTGGGGGGAGGCAAAGCAAAGAAGAGCAATGGTTGAAAGATGGAATACAGAAAGTGTAAAGAATGAAGAAAGAGGCAGAGACGAATTGCAGGGAAAAGGAAAAAAACAGATGGAGAAGGGCAGGGATAAAATTAGGTACTTGGTAAACCATGCAAGGGGAAAGCTGGGAAAATTCGAAAAGAAATGAAGAGGAATGGAAGAGAGAAATATGAGGTTAATAGACAGGAAAAGAACAATATTGCAATGCACTTGAAAAATTATCGCCTTCCTCCAATAAATAAATGTGTTTCTTTAAGAATTGAATTATTTCCACGTTTGTAAATTCTGATTATTTCATTGAAAGAAAGAAATAGCAAACAAAAGCAAATTTGCCTTCTATTTGGCATATAGATCTAGAGTTATTTAATGCCATGAATGTTATGCTTCAGTTATGACAATGAAGATGAATATGAAGTTTAAAAGTTCACTCCTTTTAAATGAAGGAAGATTTAATGCCTAACAAGCCGCAGAAATTGATAGGACAAAGACCTATTTGAAAAATCTTGGGACTGGTTAAATGGCACTTACAAGAGATTTTTTATATATGAAACAATTCCCTCTGAAGACAGTGAAGAATTAAAGGATGAGTAATAAAGGCAAATAATAATGGCTGTGTCTCACCAAGCGATCGAAGCAATCAAATTACTGCAGAAATTAGAGGCAGTAAATTTTAGTGATACATGATATAAAACATTACAATGTCTTGGCAGCAAGGCAGACAAAATCTTCAGCAAATATTTGGATTTTTCCCGTTAAGGTCAGGCAGCACGTTCAATGAGCAATGGTTTTCTGAGGGGTTTGAGGGGCTTGTCTTTATTCTTTTACTATGCTAATAACTAATTGTTTCTGGTTTAAACCTTTGTCATACCTAATTGCCAGTTTATTGCTCCCACTGGACAGTTTGACTGAGGATCCTGAAAGCTTAACCTGAAATGACAAATGCTGATAAAATGTGAGGATTTCTCTGGGACAAGGCTCCCTCACAGCTGTGTGCCATTTCCTGTGGCTGTATTTAAGGTAATTAAGGAGATCTCACAAAGCGTTGATCATTGTTGCAATAACTTGCAGTAAATGTTTGCATGCATTTGTGAAGCTCGGTGTCATTATTATGACACCGTCAGCTTCTTACAACTCTGCTAAATGCTTCTTCTCGGATACTGTTCCACATAAGAAATAGTAATCTGGATCCTTCATATGATACCACATAATTTGACTTTTGATCAATTGTTTCTTAATGAGATACTTTCTGCCTTCCGAGTCAATAACTTCCCTGTAGTCAGGACCAGTGCCATTCATACTAATGATACAGATACTACAGGAAAATGGTACCAGCTGCTAGCTGAACCAAGAGAAATTGCATTTTAAATTAATTTTATTTTTTATTTCATTTGGATCCTAGTTTCCTTTTGTCATTTCCCCATTGAAGACTTTGCCACTAGGAGTTATCCTACAGGTCATCGACTCCAACACTGTCAATAAATGAACATCTAACATAACATGTATCACCACGAGCACACTATAAGGAGAAGTGACCAACTTTCCATCAGTGAATCTCATTTGTCAGGGGTACATTTTGGGATTTCTTCTCAAGTTATGCATGACTTTCCAAGCATTTAAATTAGTGGTCAGAAAATCCTCCTGAGTGTGCAACCAAATTTCTTTAAGAAACCTCTCTTGGCGAACCTCTCCACCAGAAGCAATGTTTGAAACATACACCCAAGATTTACCCTTCTGGCTCTTTCCTCCTTTGAACCCTTCTTAACATCCGCCCTCAATGCCCCGCTAATCTTTGATTCTATGGCTCGGCCTCTGCATTTCCTGATGCATCTGTGAAGTTTCCTGACATGGTTTTCTATGTTAAAGTTGTTATATAAATGCAAGTTTTCCTTCTTTCAACCGCACTTCATGGGCGAAATTCTCCGCCCCCCACGACGGGTGGGAGAATAGCGGGAGGGCCTTCCCGACATTTTTCCCGCCCTCCCGCTATTCTCCCACCCCCCCGCCGAAGTCCCGACCCGAATCGCTGCCGCCGTTTTTTTACGGCCGGCAGCGATTCACAGCTGTTAGATGGGCCAAAGTCCCAGCCCTTTCCGCCGTTTTCACGAACGGCAAACACACCTGGTCTTGCCGTTCGTAAAAACGGCGTCACCAACTCGCTTTTTATAACCATGGCACCGATTGGCACGGCAGTACCACGGCCGTGCCAAGGGTGCCATGGGCCCGCGATCGGTGGGCACCGATCGCGGGCAGCGGGCCCGATGCCCGCGCATTACTTGTCCTTCCGCCGCCCCGCAGTATCCATTCGCGGGGCGGCTGAGGGGCAACCCGGCCCGCGCATGCGCGGGTTTCGCGCAAAAACGCGATGACGTCACCCGCGCATGCGCGGGTTGGAGTCTTCCAAACTGCGCATGCGCGGCTGACGTCATATGACGCATCAGCCGCCGCTAACTCCGGTAAGCGGGCTTAACGATTTTCGTTAAGCCCGTCTTGCCGGAGCCTACGGCGTCGGGCTGCTAGCCCCGACCGGGGACCAGAATCGGTCCCCCGTCGGGAAGGGGCGCGCTGCCGTAAAACCCGCCCGGGTTTTACGGCAGCTTTACGATTTCTCCCGTTTTGGGAGAATCTCGCCCCATAGGTTTCAACTCGACAGTACTTGAAATGATGGGATGTATATCTGAAAAAAAGAGAAAATGCATGAGGCTGATGAAAGCAAGTTCTACTAAAATTCAGTAAATAGGTTACACTTTCAAACCAAAACGAGTGAGTCACTCGATAGGTCTAGAACTGTGCACATGTGGAATAGCAATTCTGATGACATTACATAAAAAATGCAAAGTTTTAAAAGTTAACATGAAAATCTAAAATACAAAAATGATTTTCCCTGATCTCCGTGTTTTCCTGACTGTACACTACACGCACACTTTTTTTAAAATTCGCATCCTTGCTTTCAAATCCCTCCATGGCCTTGCCCTCCCAATCTCTGCCATTTCCTTCATCCTCACAACGTTCCAGGATATTGATGCTCCTCTAATTCTGGCCTCTTGTACATTCCAAATTATAATTGCTCCAACATTTGGGCTATGCCATTAGTTGCCTCAGCCCCAAGCCCTGGAATTCGTTCCCAACCCTCTCTGCCTCTTTACCTCACTTTCTCCCTTTAAGACCCTTAAAATCTACACCGTTGACCACGTTTTTTGCTCATCTGAGCTTAATATCTCATATGGCTTGGTGTCATACTTTGTTTTTTAATGCTCCTGTGAAGTACTTTGGGACATTTCATTACATTAAGAATGCTAATATATGTTGCTATTGGTATAATTCCAGTTTTGCAAAGTCAGCTTTTGGTTCAGTTCTCCAGATGAACTATTAGATAGAAACATTATCCAGTGCACGTTAATTCATATAGGCTGCCAGATCGCTGGTAAAATCTCCATCATGCACTATCCAATTGTAGCCAGGGCACTGAGAATGACATTACAATCGGCTTCAGTACAGCCGGCTTATGGAGTGAAAGTATCCACTCCTGACCAAAGACCCAAGTGCAAGATTCAAATCAGCTATGATTCACTCTGTGACCAATAAGTTTACTAAACCCTCTCTGTCTAGACTTCTGAAGCAAAATGGCTACTCTGGCAAATGCTGGAGAGCTGTTGGTATCTGGGAAAAGGTGGGTGGAATTCTCCCATTTTGATACGAAGGCTGTGATTCTCCAGCCTCCTTGAGCTCTCGCTCAAGCGAAACACGGCCGGTGAATAGCGAAAGAGGCCGAAAACAAGAACTGCGGCAGGCTCCAAACAGTTTGTGATGCAATCGGCTCGCTCCCCTAGGCGAAATCGGGATCTCGCTGCACTGTGGCGAGAAACCAATTATCACCACTTAAGCCCTATTTCCGTACAATTAACGAGAGCCACCCCATATCCAAAGGCCTCCTGTCATTCAGCGGCCTCGCCAGCAAGGGATCACGCTAGCGCCGATTAGTACCCCTTTTGAAAAATGTGTACCTGGCTGAAGGGCTTCTGTGGAGAGCAGAGGAAATGAGTAGCCATCTTTGCTCACAGGCAAAGAAGTGGGGGACACTGGGCTTGCCACCCCAATGCTCAGTGGGAGGTGGGGGTCCCTCGGCTGGGGGTGGGGGACCGTCCGCAGGGGTGGACCGCCATGGGGTGCTGGTGGGGGGTGGGGGGCAACCCAGTGGCAACCATCCGCAGCACCACCATGTCACCCCCTGGATCATGTGTACCCATTCTGGAAGCAACCCTTGTCCCTACCCATCTGCCCCACCGACCACCCATAACCCTACCGAGTGCTGAGGCCTCTGGCCCTGTGGCTGAAGGCTATTGCTAATAGGGAATTGCCAATCGTGGTTAAGTGACCACGATAGGATAGGACACAGCTCCGGAGACATGTCCACGGCCAGAGGGTGGGTGGGTGCTACAGGAAAGGGTGGGGTGCCTGGAGAGATGGGCAAAGAGTCCGGAGGTCAGCATGCATTGCGGACAAAAGTGACAGAGGCATCACAATGGTTGTACACAAGGGTCTTTATCGTGTGTACCAATCCCCACTCACCCGATGATGCTGACCCTCCCCCTCACACCCCTTAACCCCTTACGTCCCTCCAACACCCCCTCATCCCTCCTCCGGTGCCCTCAGTGATCCTCGATGTGCATTGCCCTACTAGCTCTACCACGGCGCCTAGGTGTTTCCCCAGAATGCACATCTGAGGTGGAGGCAGCCAGCTGCTTACCTCGTCCCGTGGCCTTCGATGCCCCTGGCGGGTGTCGTCTGAGGGCTCTGAGGCCAGAGGGCCCAGGCTCACTTGTTGGCGGCACATGCCCAGCTGTGCCGCCCTAATCCGGGTGTTGGCTGCGAGACATGGCCGCATAAGAGGGTGAACTTGGGGAACTGGTGGCCACCTTCGCCACTCTATGCGATGGGTCTGGGTTGACCCTCAGCGCCCCCTCCTCCTGCTCAGTGCCCATAAGGCCTGGGGTTCACCTTGGGATGGAGGGGCAGCTGATTCGAGCCCTGGTTGCCCCTGCATCATGTGGCTCTGCCAGCCCTGGCGCTTCCCCATGGTCTGCACCATCGTGTCGAAACCCTTGGCAATGCTCCTCAGTGACTGGGGCATGCTCTGCATTGCCTCGGCAATGCCCACCTGCGACTGGGAAAAACTCCGCAGAATCTCGGCCATTCCCATTTGAGAGCGGGACATGTCCCGCAGAACCTCATCAAGGTCAGCCTGGTACTGGGTCACATCCCCCAGCGGGTCGGACATTCTGTCGAGACCCTCAGCCGTGGCCATCACCGACTGGACGATGCCTTGGACACCTTCACTAATGGTGCCGATATTGTGCACCAAGCTCTCCACTGTGGTCACCACCCGAGCAGTGTGCTCTGTGCCACGCATTGTCGGCGACATCTCCTGTATCCGTAGCCCCTTGGACTCCTCCAAGCAGCCATGGATATGTTAGAGTGTTACCCTCATCTCTCTCTAAATGTCCCGGCCGCTCCTTAATTTCTCCATCAGCTCCAGGAATACCGCTACCACAGGCTCAGTGTCAGGCTGGATGCTGGGATCGAGCAGACCTCCAACTGCTGCCTCGCCTGGGTGATCCTGCCTCCACCTGATGTACATCAGCAGCTTTGTGGTGCTCACCAGATTGTGCCCCAGAAGCCTGACCGCTAACATTTCCCATTGAAGTATGTGTATCTGCTTTGGTGGAGGGTGGGGATGATAGCTGTGATGGCTCACTCATGTCTTCCACGGAGCTCCCCTCTGACATGGTCTCCTGGGAGGCTGGAGAGCATGCCATCGGGATGGGCCGTCGCCATCGGCTGGAGGACCTGCGAATGGACATGTAGTCAGTGGGAGGGATGGGTCAGTCAGTAAGGCAATAGCAACTAAGTTTTGACAGTTCCTACGGGTGGAGCCCGGTGGTTCCTCACCTCTGTGGCATCTGCCAGCCTCCATGTTGGTGACCACTCTGTCCTCGGCCACCCCAGTCACCACCAGGGCCCGCTCCTCGAAGGAGGTGAGGATTCTTATGTCTGGCACCCCACTGCCAGCCTGGGCCCTCTCCTGACGGTGTGGGAGAGCTGTTCCTGAGGGCAACATTAGCCACACGCGTGGTACACAGTCGTGGAAGGGGTGTGGGAAGGAAGGGTTGGTGGGGTTTGAAGGGAGAGGGGTGTAGATGGATGCTTGCTTGGGGGCGGAAAGGTCTCGGTGGTGGTTGGGGGGGGAATCATTGGTATCGACTCATACATGCTGCCCGGTGTAGACTTTAACCTTTTTCCGGCAATGGAGGCCAGTCCTCCTGGTCAAACCCCCGGAACTCACAGCCACTGCCACCTCGTCCCAGAGAGCACTGGCTGCCCTATGGCTGACCCTCTGGGACCCTCGGGGGAACAGGACATCCCTCCTGGTCTCCATTGCGTCTAGGAGCCTGGCCTGATCTGCATGCCTCAATCTTGGGGCCGGTCTCCAGGGTGCCATTGTTGCAAGCTGGCTGGGGTTGGTTGTGCAAGAGCTGTTCAAGTGCTGCTTAACCTTGTTAGCGAGGGGGTGGTGGCGACCATGGTGCCGGTGAATCAGATGGCGAGCCTTCATTTGCAGTGAGAAGACTGTGGGGCCTTGTTAAGTGGACCAATTAAGAATGAATAGCATTGCCGGCCAGGGAGCTTGCGCAGTTCTCTCTCACTACCTCACTTAGAATCGCGCCCTAAGTGGCATTGCAGGGCTGGGAGTGTGTTCTGCTACGGAGGCTGGCGGGAAAACATGGCAAGTCTTCAGGATCCATGCACCTGTGTGTTTCATGCCATATTCAGCGGCCTGACAGGCCTGGCTGGCACACAGTCCGCCGTTGTGTCTGGGTGCCATATTAAAAAGGCCCCAACATCACTGACCCACTATTGAAGCAAGAAAATGAACCTCCTGAAAAGGAAGATGGATCTCCAGGAGCATTCTGAGGCTGGGAGAAGGAACCACTCAAGGACACATAATCTGGAAGGTCCACCTGCAGATGCAACCCTGAAACACGGCTGTGCTGTTCTGAGGTCCAGGATTGTCAGCGGGCCCCAGCCCGAACTCTGGAGGCAACCCAGGTATTGTTCAGGTGTGTCCTGAAATCTGTACGCCACATTGTAATGAGCATGTTTCGCACCGGTGTGTTTTCCCACCAGCATCACAGAGAATCTGGTGCAAACACCAGACTCTGGTGGGTTTTCTGACTCACCAACAGAAGATCCTGCCGTAAATCCACGCCAGCGTAAAACCAATTGTTGGCCCACCCGTTATATTCTTTCCCCATCCCCCACAAGCCCACTGTAGAACTGTTGGGGGGACTTGGGAGAATTCCATCCCCTATCCATGAATTGATGCATGTACCTTTTATATTAGTGTTCCTGGACACATTACTTCACATGGATGTCATTGGCTTTCCCTTGATTCAAAGTCTATTCAGTCCCGCGGGTTTCTACCATCGGTCTCCATATGACTGAACGTGTCCATTCTCGACCCACAGATCTTTGGCACAGAGAGCAGGATGTCTCACAAGGTAGTAGGGTTTGAAGTGCAAGATATGGGCCGGGATTCTCCGAAATCCTGGCCAAGTGTCAAAACCGGCACGGGCGACGCCGGCGTCAACAGGCCTCCATGCCCAGTCATTCTCCCCTTTCTCGGGGGCTAGAACGGTGCCGGAGTGCTGTCAGCTTCCCCGGCGCCAAAGGCCGGCCCTACATGGCAGGCACGGCGCGCCACTGCCGTCTCCGCGTCAGCCCTCGGGCAACATGGCGGAGCCCTACAGGTGCACGGCGCAGAGGAACACAGCTCCCCCCAGAATGAGCGCACCCACCGATTGGTAGACCCCGATCGTGGGCCTGGTCACCGTGGAGCCCCCCTGGAGTCGTCTCCCCCCACCAGGGCAGCCCATGTGGTAATATTGCAAGTTTGGAAGGGCCTTGCTGCCCATGTTTCTTCTCCTCTGGGATGTAGTGTTGTGGATTCTTGGATTCATTCCCCCCCACCCCACCCCATGATAATTTTTCCTATTCCTTGGAAAAAGGCAAAAGATCGGTATGGATCTAAACAGGAAGAGGAAGCTTGGCAGTACGTTCATCTTGATCATAGAATCATAGAATTCAAAGTGCAGAAGAAGGCCATTTGGCCCATCGAGTCTGCAACAGCCCTTGGAAAAAGCACCCTACACCAAACCCAGGCCTCCACCCTATCCCCGTAACCTGACTTAATCTTTTGGACACTAAGGGGCAATTTAGGACATAGAAAAATACAGCACAGAACAGGCCCTTCAGCCCACGATGTTGTGCTGAACATTTGTCCTAGATTAATCGTAGATTATCATAGAATTTACAGTGCAGAAGGAGGCCATTCGGCCCATCGAGTGTGCACCAACTCTTGGAAAGAGCACCCTACCCAAGGTCAACACCTCCACCCTATCCCCATACCCCAGTAACCCCAGCCAACACTAAGGGCAATTTTGGACACTAAGGGCAATTTATCATGGCCAATCCACCTAACCTGCACATCTTTGGACTGTGGGAGGAAACCGGAGCACCCGGAGGAAACCCACGCACACGGGGAGAACGTGCAGACTCCGCACAGACAGTGACCCAAGCCGGAATTGAACCTAGAACCCTGGAGCTGTGAAGCAATTGTGCTATCCACAATGCTACCGTGCTGCCCTCAAGAACAAATTAATGTACACTCCATTATTCTCCCGTAATCCATGTACCTATCCAATAGCCGCTTGAAGGTCCCTAATGTTTCCGACTCAACTACTTCCACAGGCAGTGCATTCCATGCCCCCACTACTCTCTGGGTAAAGAACCTACCTCTGACATCCTCCCTATATCTTCCACCATTCACCTTAAATTTATGTCCCCTTGTAATGGTTTGTTCCACCCGGGGAAAAAGTCTCTGACTGTCTACCCTATCTATTCCCCTGATCATCTTATAAACCTCTATTAAGACGCCCCTAATCCTTCTCCATTCTATTGAGAAAAGGCCCAGCACCCTCAACCTTTAGCATGGCCATTCCACCTAATCTGCACATCTTTGGACTATGGGAGGAAACAGGAGCATCCGGAGGAAACTCACGCAGACACGGGGAGAATGTGCAGACTCCGCACAGACAGTAACCCAAGGCTGGAATTGAACCCGGGATACTGGAGCTGTGAGGCAGCAGTGCTAACTACTGTGCCACCATGCCGCCCACCCGCTGTACCCTCCCTGCTCGGGAAAGTGGGAGTGCATACGATCTCTGTAGGTCCTTTCTAATTCCTCCACCAGATTGGTCAGATTCTACTTGTGAATCCGTGTCCAATCATGGGCTAGTTTGAATGGTAGTCCCTCCAGTTCTGTCCCTCCCCTGATCAGCTTCACCGGGAATGTTTCGCTCTTGCCCAGGTTGAGTTTGTAGCCCGAGAAAGACCCAAACTCTTCCAGGGGCTTCATGATTTCCTTCAAGCCATCCTACGGGTCTGAGATGTAGAGAAGCAGGTCAATTGCATAGACTGAGACTCAGTGTTCTGTGCCTCCTCTTCGGATGCCCTTCCAGCCTCTTGCCTTTCGCAGGGCGATCGCCAGGGGTTCCATTGCCAGGGCGAACAGGAGTGGGGACAGCGAGCATCCCTGCCTGGTGCCTCAGTGCAGCTGGAAGTATTCAGAGCTGGTGCTGTTGGTCTGATCGCTCGTCATAGGGGCATTGTACAGGAGTTTTACCGAGGTGGTGAACCCTGTCCCCAGCCCAAATCACTCCAGTACCGCTATGAGGTACTTCCATTCGACCCTGTCGAAGGCCTTTCCTGCATCCAGGGAGACGGTCACCTGTGGTTTTCTTTCCCCAGATGGTAGTTAGCTGTCTACTCTTGACAACCACTTCTGGTACCGAGTTCCCCAGTCTCTTGGCCAGGATTTTCGCGAGTACCTTCGCGTCTACGTTGAGCAGCGAAATGGGTCTGTATGATCCGCATTCCATCGGGTTTTTGTCTTTCTTGGGTATCAGCGCTATCGTGGCTTCTGTTAGCGTTAGAGGCAGAGTGACCCTTGCTGGCAAATCTGGAAACCTCTCCCATAGGTAAGGGGCCAGGGCTGGTGCGCTTTTTTCTAGAAGACCACCAGGGACCCATCAGGTCCCGGCACCTTCTCCACCTGCATGGAACTGATGCTCTCCATGACCTCTCCCAGTCCCAGCTCCCTCTGCCTATCATCCCCCACGACTGGCATGTCCAGTCCATTGAGAAACTGTTTCATCTCCGAGTGCCCATCGGGGGGCTTGGAGGTTTATTGTCCCCGGTAGAAGGCCTCAAAGGCTTCGTGGACCTTTTTTGTTTTGGCTACCAGTCCGCCTCTGGTATCTTTCACCTGTGCTATCTCCCTCATGGCTGCCTGCTTTCTCAGCTGGTGAGCCAGCAGGTGGCCAGCCTGGTCCCCATGTTCATAAAAAGTCCTCCTTGTCTGCCGGAATTGGTGCACTGCCTTACTGATGGATAGCAGGTTAAAGTGCATTTGTAGCTTTTTCCTCTCCGCCAGAAGCTCTACGGTCGGGCCCTCGGAAAATTTTCTGTCGACCTCCAGGTATTTTTACGTCGATCAGTTGTTGTCTAGTCACCCTCTCTTCCCTGACTCTACGTGCCTTGTAGGCTATAATCTCTTCCCTAATCACCACCTTCAGTGCCTCACAAAATGTTGAAGGTGAGACTTCCCCATTCTGGTTGTTGGTGATGTGCTCGCCAATGGCCTGTGATGTTTTCTGGCAGAAGACCTCGTCAGCCAAGAGGCTTGCATTGAACCTCCATTCGGGGTGTTGGATACGACCCATCTCCAACCTCACGTCCATGTAATGTGGAGCGTGGTGGGAGATGACTATCGCAGAGTATTTTGCTCATTTTCTAGAAGCACCTATTTCCCCACTGCAAACAAGGTGTATACCTTGTACACCAGCGAGAAGAACAAGAATTCCTTCTCACCGGCATGTCGGAACCGCCATGGGTCCACTGCCCCACCTGTTCCATGAATGCTCCAAATTCCCTGGCCATGGATTACCTGTAACCTCCCCCATGGACCTTCAAGCCTCCCATGCGAAGCCATGGCACTTCCATGCCTTTTCACCCTGTAGACACTCTAAAGACCATTGGACCCTAGAGTCACAATAGGATGTGCAAAGAAAATAATTTGCAAAAAATTAGTCAATGATAACTTTCTACTTTCTAAGAAAAAAATCATTTTACTATCGACCAAGAAATGTGCTAGTCATGGAGACCATTTAAGAACATAAGTACATAAGAATTAGGAGCAGGAGTAGGCTATCTGGCCTCTCGAGCCTGCTCCGCCATTCAATGAGATCATGGCTGATCTTTTTTGGACCCAGCTCCACTTTCCGGCCTGAACACCATAACATAGAACATAGAACATAGAACATAGAACAGTACAGCACAGAACAGGCCCTTCGGCCCTCGATGTTGTGCCGAGCCATGATCACCCTACTCAAACTCACGTATCCACCCTATACCCGTAACCCAACAACCCCCCCTTAACCTTACTTTTTAGGACACTACGGGCAATTTAGCATGGCCAATCCACCTAACCCGCACATCTTTGGACTGTGGGAGGAAACCGGAGCACCCGGAGGAAACCCACGCACACAGGGGGAGGACGTGCAGACTCCACACAGACAGTGACCCAGCAGGGAATCGAACCTGGGACCCTGGAGCTGTGAAGCATTGATGCTAACCACCATGCTACCCTGCTGCCCGAAGGGTAGTATCACACCCTTATCACACCCTTAATCCCTTTATTTATCAAAATAAATAATCACACCCTTATCCCTTATCACACCCTTAATCCCTTTATTTATCAAAATAAATAAATTTATTTATCAAAAAACTATCTGTCTTTATCTTAAAAACATTTAATGAAGGAACCTCAACTGCTTCACTGGGCAAGGAATTCCATAGATTCACAACCCTCTGGGTGAAGAAGTTCCTCTTAAACTCAGTCCTAAACCAATTTCTCCTTATTTTGAGGCTATGCCCCCTAGTTCTGCTTTCACCCGCCAGTGGAAACAACCTACCCATATCTATCCTATCTATTCCCTTCATAATTTTATACGTTTCGATAAGATCCCATCACATCCTTCTGAATTCCAATGAGTACAGTCCCAGTCTACTCAACCTCTCCTCGTAATCCAACCCCTTCTGCTCTGGGATTAACCTAGTGAATCTCCTCTGCACACCCTCCAGCGCCAGTACGTCCTTTCTCAGGTAAGGAGACCAAAACTGAACACAATACTCCAGGTGTGGCCTCACTACCGCATAATGTAATTGCAGCATAACCTCCCTAGTCTTAAACTCCATCCCTCTAGCAATGAAGGACAAAATTCCATTTGCCTTCTTAATCACCTGATGCACCTGTAAACCAACATTTTGCGACTCATGAACTAGCACACCCAGGTCTCTCTGCACAGCAGCATGTTTTAATATTTTATCATTCAAATAATAATCCCTTTTGCTATTATTCCTACCAAAATGGATAACCTCACATTTGTCAACATTGTATTCCATCTGCCAGACCCTAGCCCATTCACTTAACCTATCCAAATCCCTCTGCAGACTTCCGGTATCCTCTGCACATCTTGCTTTACCACTCATCTTAGTGTCGTCTGCAAACTTGGACACATTGCACTTGGTCCCCAACTCCAAATAATCTATGTAAATTGTGAACAATTGTGGGCCCAACACTGAACCCTGAGGGACACCACTAGCTACTGATTGCCAACCAGAGAAACACCCATTAATCCCCACTCTTTGCTTTCTATTAACTAAGCAATCCTCTATCCATGCTACTACATTATCCTTAATGCCATGCATCTTTATCTTATGCAGCAATCTTTTGTGTGGCACCCTGTCAAAAGCTTTCTGGAAATCCAGATATACCACATTCATTCTCCTTTATCAACCGCACTGGTAATGCCCTCAAAAAATGCCACTAAATTAGTTAGGCACGACCTGCCCTTTATGAACCCATGCTGCGTCTGCCCAATGGGACAATTTCTATCCAGATGCCTTGATATTTCTTCCTTGATGATAGCTTCCAGCATCTTCCCTACTACCGAAGTTAAGCTAACTGGCCTATAATTACCCGCTTTCTGCCTGCCTCCTTTTTTAAACAGTGGTGTCACGTTTGCTAATTTCGAATCCACCGGGACCACCCCAGAGTCTAGTGAATTTTGGCAAATTATCACCAGTGCATCTGCAATTTCCCTAGCCATCTCTTTTACCACTCTGGGATGCATTCCATCAGGGCCAGGAGACTTGTCTACCTTTAGACCCATTAGCTTGCCCATCACTACCTCCTTAGCGATAACAATCCTCTCAAGGTCCTCAGCTTGTCGTAGCCTCATTTCCATCAGTCACTGGCATGTTATTTGTGTTTTCCACTGTGAAGACCGACCCAAAAAACCTGTTCAGTTCCTCAGCCATTTCCTCATCTCCCATTATTAAATCTCCCTTTTCATTCTCTAAAGGACCAATATTTACCTTAGCCACTCTTTTTTGTTTTATATATTTGTAGAAACGTTTACTGTCTGTTTTTATATTCTGAGCAAGTTTACTCTCATAATCTATCTTACTCTTCTTTATAGCTTTTTAGTAGCTTTCTGTTGTCCCCTAAAGATTTCCCAGTCCTCTAGTCTCCCACTAATCTTTGCCACTTTGTATGCTTTTTCCTTCAATTTGATACTCTCCCTTATTTCCTTAGATTTTAGGGTCGATTTTCCCTCTTTCTACCATCCTTCCTTTTTGTTGGTATAAACCTTTGCTGAGCACTGTGAAAAGGTATCTATAGCTGTACTTATATCTAAAACAGCAAGCACTTGAAAGTTCTTTTTTTTAACATAAATAAACATTGTGCAATTGATAGAAGGAAACAGAAAGTCAGGGCTGTCGATGAAGCAATTCTTTCCCTTAGGCTAAGTTGTTTCAACAGGGTGAATGAGCATCAAGGTGCTATGGTTTGGCATGAGGGGCCATGGATGATGGCTGGCATACCTTGACATGGAGGGCATTATGAGAACCTTGTGAACTTATCTTTCATCTCTGATGTGTTGTGAACCACGGCCCCTTGAAAACCTGGTCCGACACTGAAAATTGACAAAGCCTAGGACATACGCATCCCAAGAATGGAGCCATCCAGGTTGAGAATATTAGCTGTGGGCTCATGGCCCGAACTAACTCGCACCCTTAAAAAAGTTCTTCTGAAAATCAGAATACTTGAATGCGATCAGGTTCTGGCTACCATTTTCACTCCTTCACAGAGTGTCCCTGACTCCATGACAATCCAACTCAATGTTCTTGAGACTATCATCACCATCCCTGGGTATATTCTGTCCGAACAGCAGGACAGACCCACTATGAGCTGCAGCACAGTGTCATACAATCAGGAGGAGAATTGCTGGTTTATTGTTTGAAGGCATTCCCCAGAGTGAGTTTATACAATCACGTTCTAAAAAAAAGATACATGCAATTCAGAAATGCCCTTTAATGGTCACAGGATATGTGTAGTTAGTGCCTTTACTGTCAGGGATGCCTTTTGGACTCTGATACAGACTCTGTTCAATACAAAGGGCAGATCATCTGACCTTCAGTGGCCATCTTTGTAGCACATTGCCCAGTTTGTAAAGGAAAAGTCAATTTAAAAGAGTTCACATTGAATTGAATTTGTATATTGAAAGCTAGGAATATGACATGCCATGACTGGACATCACCCTAGTGATATTCTGTAGTGAGAGTACCTTTAAGAAACGGGTGTTATTTACTGCAGTGATGCCAGAGAGTGGGTGGAGCTGGGATGTCTGTCAGCTTTTTACTTTCGCTTTAGGCTTTTTGCTGCAGGCTGGGTTTGGTTTCATTTTAATCTTGGAGAAGCTGAAATCACAGCAGGTTGTGTATGAATCTCTGCAAGCTTATGAAGGTTCATTTGCTGATTTCAATGTGGTAACTGTTCTCAATAGTGAATTTAAACCTGGTCTTTGTGTCAGAAGGGTATTTTGTCTTCTGAATGTTGTTTGGGAATTTCTTAAGGTTTACTTAGTGTTGTATTCTTTGGGGGTTGTATTTGAATTAATGGTTGCTAAGATGTTCACTGTATGTTTTAAAAATGTTAACTTGAGTTCACAGAATAAACATTGTTTGGCTTAAAAAAGTACTTTTCCATTTCTGCTGTACCACAGCTGTAGAGTGGGCCATGTGCTCCCCATACCACAATCTATCAAAAGTTGTGGGTCAGATGAACTCCATGATACACTTTGGGGTTCTCCACACCCTGGCCCATAACAAGGTAGACAAGGAAAACTCTTCCCATTAGCTGATTGTATGAGGACTTTGTGACACAGACTTCGAGTGGTAGTGACCTGGAACTCACTGCCCATGAGGGTGGTGAAACAGCAATGATTTCAAAATGAAATTGGATGGGCACTTGAAGAAAGTAAACTTGCAAGGCAGGTGTAGGAAGGTGAGACTGACTGAATTGCACTGCGGGGAGCGAGCATGGACTCAATTTGCTGAATGGCCTCCTTTTGTGTCACAAATGATTTGGGTGGAAATTTGCCATTTTTTGGCAAAGTGTCACCTCGGGCAGGAAATTTGGAGGTTTGGCTGCCGGCTGTGCTGCCGGCCTTTTACGTCGTATTTTTATACAATTTGTCAGAAAAGGTGAAGGGACGGGATGGCTTCCACAATGTCCTGTTGGTGGGACGGAGCAGGCACAATTATTAAAAGATTGGTGTGCGTTTTCAAAGGGGACACTGATGTAAAAAAGTAAAAATGGAACTCCCACCCCTTGCCCACCACAGAACTGCCCCCGTCCCAACAACCATGGAACTTCCCGTCACCCACCACAAAACTCCCCCACCCCACTCCCAACAACCACCGAACTCCCATCCCCCACAAAGGAAAACCCTCCACTCCCCAAGACAGAATTCCCATTCCCCCAACATGGAACCCCCCTCCACCCACTCACCAACGCTCCCCCCCCCCCCCCCGCCCCACTGAAACCCCCGGTGCCTCTTGCAAGGAACACCGCCTCCCCCCCACCCTCCCACCACCCCCCCTCCCAACCACACACCCCCCCCCGCCCCCCCCCCCCCGCCCCCCCCCCCCCCCCCCCCCCTCCCCCCCAGCCCTGCTCCTTGGAAGTGCCTGGGCACTGTCCCCTGGAATTGCTCTTGGTAGTGCCCAGGCATGGCCCTGGCGGGTCCTGCTTGCTCGGTGCATGCCAATGTCGGGATTTGCCCTACGTCATTGGTGGAAGGTGGGGCCAATGGATCGGGAAGTTCCCCCTGTCATAAACGCCATTTTTAAATAGAATCACAGAATCCCTACAATGCAGAAGGAGGCCATTTGGCCCATCGAGTCTGTACCGGCTCTTGGAAAGAGCACCCGACTTAAGTTTTCGAGCCTACTTGATTCTTCCCACCCCCCCCTCCACAGTTTCCAACCCCTAAAAACAGGAGCGGAAAATCACCCCTCCCATGAGGCAGCACGGTAGCATGGGCCGGCAGCACGGTAGCATGGGCCGGCAGCACAGCAGCATGGTGGTTAGCATAAATGCTTCACAGCTCCAGGGTCCCAGGTTCGGTTCCCGGCTGGGTCACTGTCTGTGTGGAGTCTGCACGTCCTCCCCGTGTGTGCGTGGGTTTCCTCCGGGTGCTCCGGTTTCCTCCCACAGTCCAAAGATGTGCGGGTTAGGTGGATTGGCCATGCTAAATTGCCCGTAGTGTCCTAAAAAAGTAAGGTTTAAGGGGGAGGGGGGGTTGTTGGGTTACGGGTATAGGGTGGATACGTGGGTTTGAGTAGGGTGATCATTGCTCGGCACAACATCGAGGGCCGAAGGGCCTGTTCTGTGCTGTACTATGTTCTATGTTCTATGAGTCTAAAAGGTCAAAGGAAAGCAACTTCCACTTAATAAAGATAGAAAAGGCACTGTACATGCTTTGTACAACTTGTAAGGTTGATGATGGAATTCCACAGCAAGGCCCCCTTGCTTTCGTCACACACTGTCTGGGGTAAGCCTGTTTAGTTGTGCCCCACTTCAGACACCACTGATGAGAAAAGACGAGTTAAATTGAAGTGTTTTTCACTAGAACAGACTACAAAGAAATCTGATAGAGATGGATTTATGAAGGATCTTGATAAAGTAAATAAGGAAAAATTATTTCCATTAGTCAGTGACTGACTAACTCAAGGGCATAAACTTGATACCAAAGGAACAAACGAAGTTCAGATTTTTTTACTCAGAGGGTTACTAGGCCATGAAATGCTTTGCCAGAAATAATGGTCGAAGTAAAGCCATAATAGTTGTTTGAAATAAAATATTTAAATAGGAACAATTTAAAACTACATAGGAAAAGGGGAAAGGGATAGGGATAGTTTCAGAGAATCAGTAAAAGCCTAATGGGGTGAATAGCTTCCAAATGTGTTGTAAAAATCTACTTATGGAGAAAATCTGACAAATAAACGTATTTGCAACATATGATGCTACCTCAAATAGAGTGCAGCCAGTAGCAGCATTTAAGATTTTCACAGATTATTTTTAGATTTGGATCATATTTGGATGTTGCTGATGGGCTGACAGGTTGGTTGTGAAGGGGTGGACATCAGCCAGCTGAGTGGCCAGCAGGTTGACGCAGGACTGGGTGGACGATTCCGAATGGGGATTGAGTGGAGGCCATCAATAGCCTACAGTATATTTGTATGGTTAATAACTCCCACTGCTCCTGGTTCCACATAAAATGTCCCAATATTGGGGGCGTTTTTCCTTTTTCTTTCTGGCAGCAATTTTGCCATGGTGGAATGGGTGACCTCTTTTTGTGATCTTCATGGTTGAAAGGATTGAATGAAGGACTGCCTGATGCACCATAAGTCGTAGAAGGTACAAAATGGGTATACGATTCTCCAAGGTCTGATGACAGAGGATGTCTCTCAAAACACTTTTCAATTAAATGGTGGCAAATGGCCCTCCCACATGCAGCCTGTCTACATGGAACACTCTGGTGCTTCCCTTGGTCCCCTCTTCATCTTCCCTGTTAATTTCCTCATTCCATGCGTGGCTCCTGAACTTGATCCTCTGATGTAAATGATGTTGGTTAATAATAATAATAATAATAATAATAATCTTTATTGTCACAAGTAGGCTTACATTAACACTGCAATGAAGCTACTGTGAAAAGCCCCTAGTCACCACATTCTGGCACCTGTTTGGGTACACAGAGGGAGAATTCAGAATGTCCAAATTACCCAACAGCACGTTTTTCTGGGCTTGTGGGCAGAAACCAGAGCACCCGGAGGAAACCCACGGAGACAAGGCTGGTCTGTCACAATTGCCAGGTAGTGGAGTATGTCGTAAGTCAGGACAAATCTGGAGAAATTCTTAGCTGAGCACGACAGACACCCTCCTGATCGATGAAGGCACCTAAACCTCCGCTTGAGGACCTGATCCCCATGATCTGCACAATTATATTCCTGATGGCAAAGAGAATTTCATTGTATGAGTGTTTATCTGGTGATGAGTGTGAGAAAACCCCAGATGTGAATCGCGCTCTCAGAGATTATTTCTTGTCATCTAGTAATCAGCCAAGCGCATTGATCTGTGGGACAGATGACTGTCTCATTATAAACACACTGTGGCAGTTCAACGAATGTCAGTGGAATCCCTTCCTGCTCTTGAACATTGCCCAAGTTTAACTGAAGGGCTTGCATTTAGCCACGAGAATGCAGTTAGTGGCTCCCTGGTCCAGGGGAAATCAGGCAATCCTAGAGCTCTCTGTCTCAGGTCTTCTTTGGCAATAGAAAATGACATATACTCATTTGTCAGAACTGCAGTGATCTGTGTAGAAGTGCACAGAGGATAGTATATGTGACTGATGTCCCCTATGGCATCCTGAAAGGCTCCAATAGCATAAGAATTACGTGCTACAGTGACCATGACTTTCACAAATACAAGAGTGGCTATGCTATGATATCCTTTGTTCCAGCAGGCCACAGATCTTGGTAAAATGTGGTTTCCTCATGCTCTGGGATCTTGTGTCACTTGGAAGTATTTTAAAAATAAATTTAGAGTACCCAATTAATATTTTCCAATTAAGGGGCAATTTAGCGTGGCCAATACTCCTACCCTGCACATCTTTGGGTTGTGGGGGCGAAACCCACGCAAACACTGGGAGAATGTGCAATCACTTGGAAGTATGAGTACTGGTTTCTGAAGACCCTGAATGGGTGGGTCAACCTGCCAAAGAGCCTCCTCTCTCTCCTGTTCTTCTCTCCAGCAGGAGCTAATGCTGCTCTGCCTGGTCTTCTTGCCTTTATCAATACCTTCTGCAGAGAATGGGGAATCCCTAACAAGCTGCCTACAGCTAAGCACCCCCTTTCTGCAGATGACTCTTATCAGGTGTTCAATAAGATAGAATAGCACAACACCTCCTTACTCTATTTTGAGGTGAAATATATCTTGGGAAAATGTGGACAGAGTGTTAAGTAGGGTCTTGATAAAGTGTTCCAGAAAGTTTCCCAATATGTCTCAAAAGCCAGAGTCTTCATCAGACATATACGGTAAGTCTATCTCAATCAGCAAGTGAACATTGAGAGCCAGCAACTGTTCAGCCTGTCGCTGTTAGGAGAGGTTGTTAAGTGAAGTGCTACTCATCAAATTGTGTGCAACCACTTTACTGAGTGCTGGCAGACAATTCAATCGACAATCAGACCCTTAACAATCCTTTGGGCCATCCCAAGGGAGATCAACTCCTTTACCAGGATGCCGCATTGTGCTAAACATGGGCTAAGCTAGGATTGCAGCTTAACACTCCATCTTGTCCACATTGGAGACTTCCTCGTCTCTAAAGTATTTGACGAACATCAGCCCTTAAATACTTGACCTGGTTGAACCTGAATGTCGGGTATATGATTTTATTCAGCCAATCTCTGTAATTATCATTGTCCTTTGGTACTATAGAGCATATCGTCAATACTATGAATTTTTGCAATAGGTAAGTTGATTCTTGTCAACTATTACACAAGTTTATCTGGCACCGAGTTCCATAACTTTGTAAAGATGTCTAATGACATCCCAATTTACACTCCTTGAGATGTGCAATAAGCATAACTTTGCACTTACCTTAAAGCACTGACTGCAGCATAACAGTGGGAGCTGACACAATTTGAATCAATGTCGGTCAGCTTAATTACAGGTGCTGGTACTTCCAGCTTTCTGTCCTTCCTTCAACTCCCAAACCAAAGCACACCTGCCAGAAATGAAAAATGAACATGTAGACAGCCTGATGAAGTGAGTAAAACACATTGAGTGCCTCAGCTGTACTTGAAACTAAGACCATCATGCTGCTCAAATGCCTGCCCACATGTATTCAAATTAAAAGTTTTGAGGAAAGTGGTGTATTAATCTGTATAAAATGGCAGGCACAAGTAAAATTTTACATAACTCGTGCTGTTAGGCAGCTGTTGAGAATATATGAGTCATGCAGAAATGATGTACTTACCAAAGGACCGAGGTATCCCATTTTAATTAAGCCCTTGCCACAGCTGATTCAACAGAACTGAAAAGTGATACATTTTCCATTTTGCAGTGGCACGTTACCTGCCAATCTCTTTCCCATGACATTGGGTACAAGATCCACAAATAGAGGTTTTCTTACACTTACATCGAAAGTTCACTTAAATCCAATAGAAGTTTCCTGAATCCAGGACATTAGAAGGATCTGTTGGATGTTAGTCAGCATCATTCTCCAGAAAGGTTTCACATTGGATGGTATCCAAAAATATTCAAAATTGAGTACCTTCCTGCCTCCAGCCCCTCCACATGTGGGAAGTCCTGCTGAATTCATTTTGTGAAGTCTGAGTGGTGTATTATATACCCAAGATACACATTTTAATGATATTCTCTTTGGTGCAGATGGAGACTGAATGTGCTGTGGTTGATATCTACTCCCACTCCTCACTGACTCAAGTCTCAATGCCTGCAGCCCTGCAGTCAGTTTGACTAGTGGCATAATAAAGGTTTAATATATACCAGACATAATCTTGGTGTCTGTGTGGTTCTTGGCAAGGCATGAGTCTAGTGCAAATTGGCTTTATTTCCAAACATCACTTTCCTCCTTTTTAGAAAGGAAATGCTGGACATAAAGTTAACTTCCATCAAACCTGTGGCTGTATAATTGAAATGTAAGTTGATTGCAGCATTTGATCCTATTGCCCAATGCTGCATCACAGACCTCACATCTTCAGTTCAGATCATTCACTATTCAAGCAATTCACTTTGGCAACATGGCAAGTTTAAAGTAAATTGCCTACTAGCCACCGAATCTGGAAACCCTAATGAGGTCAGGTGCTACTTTATGAGGGTTACCAGTTGTCATCATTTCTTACAATGTAGCTGTAGTTGGCAGCAACTCCCTCACCTAATTTCTTGTGCTTTATTACCCGATTCCTGTTCTGGGCTACCATATGTCGGAATGGGAGAGCCCACAAGTCAGAGGGACAGAGAGCAGGAGCAGGTGTAAGTCAGAGGGTCAGTAAGCAGGAGGACCTGCAAGTTGGCATGTTGGCAAGAGGAAGGGTCCGACCAATTGGATCATGAAGCAGGATGTGTGATAAGTTCGATGAAGTAGGATCAGTGTTGAGCAGGAGGTACAGTAACTAGAAAGTTATGATGGGGTGGATTCTACACCAACTGCCGCTGATAATAGGGTTCTGATCCAGCCGATAATCAACCGTCGGGCAAAAAAATGCACCGACCCCATTCCGAAGCTCCTGTCCCTTGCCAGCAGTGGCAGAGAGCTGCGCGCCCTGGGTTGGCAGGAGGATGCAAATGGTAATTTGAACCCATTTGCTTCCAATTAACAGTCTGGAAGCCCAGTTTTCCATGCCCCTGTGATGCTCCAGGCCTCTCTGTCAGGATTCACACTGGTGTGGATTGGTGCAAGTATTTTCAAGTGTGGCTCTGACACGATGGGCCCTGTCATGGGTCCAAGGGGTAGGTGTTTAATGGTGCCTCCAAATTCCATCGAACCCTCCCGCCCCACAACACAAATCCTGCCCACCAGTCCCACATCAGATCCCCCCATCAGAGACCCCATTATCAATGACCCCCATCTCAGAGACACCCCACCAGAGACCCCCACATCAGAGACCCATATATCAGAGACTCCCATATCATAGACCCCCACATCATAGACCCCATCGTCAAAGACCCCCATATCAGAGACCCCACATATCAGAGACCGCCATATCATAGACCACCTTGTCAGACACCCCCATATCATCGACCCCCACATCATAGACCCCCATATCAGAGACACCCTTACCAGAGACCCCATATTTGAGACCCATATATGAGATATCAGAGACTCCCATATCATAGACCCCCACATCATAGACCCCATCGTCAAAGACCCCCATATCAGCACGGTAGCATAGTGGTTAGCATAATTGCTTCACAGCTCCAGGGTCCCAGGTTCGATTCCCGGCTGGGTCACTGTCTGTGCGGAGTCTACACGTTCTCCCCGTGTCTGCGTGGGTTTCCTCCGGGTGCTCCGGTTTCCTCCCACAGTCCAAAGATGTGCAGGTTAGGTGGATTGGCCGTGCTAAATTGTCCTTGGTGTCCAAAAAATGTTAAGTGGGGGTATTGGGTTACGGGGATACGTAGATACGTGGGCTTCAGTAGGGTGCTCTTTGTAAGGGCAGGTGCAGACTCGATGGGCCAAATGGCCTCCTTCTGCGCTGTAAATTCTATAAATTCTATGATATCCCCATATTATAGACCCCCACATCAGAGGCCTACATATCAGAGACCCACTATCAATGACTCCCATCTCAGAGACACCCCACCAGAGACCCCCATATCAGAGACCCATTTATCAGAGACCCCCATATCATAGACCATATCATTAATTATAACAATATTAGGCGGGAACTGAAAAACCTAGATTGGGGGAGGATGTTTGAGGGTAAATAAACATCTGACATGTGAGAGGCTTTCAAATGTCAGTTGAAAGGAATTCAGGACCTGCATATTCCTGTGAGGAAGAAGGATAAATACGGCAAATTTTGGGAACCTTGGATAACGAGAGATATTGTAGGCCTCGTCAAAACAAAAAAGGAGGCGTTTGTCAGGGCTAGAAGGCTGGGAACAGACAATGCCTGTGTGGAATATAAGGAAAGTAGGAAGGAACTTAAGCAAGGAGTCAGGAGGGCTAGAAGAGGTCACGAAAAGTCATTGGCAAATAGGGTTAAGGAAAATCCCAAGGCTTTTTACACGTACATAAAAAGCAAGAGGGAAGCCAGGGAAAGGGTTGGCCCACTGAAGGATAGGCAAGGGAATCTATAGAATTTATAGAATTTACAGTGCAGAAGGAGGCCATTCGGCCCATGGAGTCCACCGGCTCTTGGAAAGAGCACCCTACCCAAGCCCACACCCCTGCCCTATCCCCATAGCCCAGTAACCCCACCCAACACTAAAGGCAATTTTGGACACTAGGGGCAATTTAGCATGGCCAATCCACCTAACCCGCACATCTTTGGACTGTGGGAGGAAACCGGAGCACCCGGAGGAAACCACGCACACACGGGGAGAACGTGCAGACTCCACACAGACAGTGACCCAAGCCGGGAATCGAACCTGGGACCCTGGAGCTGTGAAGCAATTGTGCTAACCACTATGCTACTGTGCTGCCCTATGTGTGGAGCCAGAGGATATGGGCAAGCTACTAAATGAATACTTTGCATCAGTATTCACCAAAGAGAAGGAATTGGTGGATGTTGAATCTGGAGAAGGGTGTATAGATACCCTGGGACACATTGAGATCCAAAAAGACAAGGTGTTGGGCGTCTTGAAAAACATTAAGGTAGATAAGTCCCCAGGGCCAGATGGGATCTACCCCAGAATACTGAAGGAGGCAAGAGAGGAAATTGCAGAGGACTTGACAGAAATCTTTGGATCCTCACTGTCTTCAGGTGATGTCCTGGAGGACTGGAGAATAGCCAATGTTGTTCCTTTGTTTATGAAGGGTAGCAAGGATAATCCAGGGAATTACAAGCTAGTGAGCCTTACGTCAGTGGTAGGGAAATTACTGGAGAGAATCTTCGAGACAGGATCTACTCCCATTTGGAAGCAAATTGACGTATTAGTGAGAGGCAGCATGATTTTGTGAAGGGAAGGTCGTGTCTTACTAACTTGATAGAGTTTTTCGAAGAGGTCACAAAGATGATTGATGCAGATAGAGCAGTGGATGTTGTCTATATGGACTTCAGTAAAGCCTTTGACAAGGTCCCTCATGGTAGACTGGTACAAAAGGTGAAGTCACACGGGATCAGGGGTAAGCTGGCAAGGTGGACACAGAACTGGCTAGGTCATAGAAGGCAGAGAGTAGCAATGGAAGGGTGCTTTTCTAATTGGAGGGCTGTGACTAGTGGTGTTCCACAGGGATCAGTGCTAGGACCTTTGCTGTTCGTAGTATATATAAATGATTTGGAGGAAAATGTAACTGGTTTGATTAGTAAGTTTGCAGATGACACAAAGGTAGGTGGAATTGCGGATAGCGATGAGGACTGTCAGAGGATACAGCAGGATTTAGATCGTTTGGAGACTTGGGCGGAGAGATGGCAGATGGAGTTTAATCCGGACAAATGTGAGGTAATGCATTTTGGAAGGTCTAATGCAGGTAGGGAATATACAGTCAATGGTAGAACCCTCAAGAATATTGAAAGTCAGAGAGATCTAGGTGTACAGATCCACAGGTCACTGAAAGGCGCAACACAGGTGGAGAAGGTAGTCAAGAAGGCATACGGCATGCTTGCCTTCATTGGCCGGGGCATTGAGCATAAGAATTGGCAAATCATGTTGCAGCTGTATAGAACTTTAGTTAGGCCACACTTGGAGTATAGTGTTCAATTCTGGTCGCCACACTGCCAGAAGGATGTGGAGGCTTTAGGGAGGGTGCAGAAGAGATTTACCAGGATGTTGCCTGGTATGGAGGGCATTAGCTATGAAGAGCGGTTGAATAAACTCAGTTTGTTCTCACTGGAACGATGGAGGTTGAGGGGCGACCTGATAGAGGTCGACAAAATTATGAGGGGCATAGTCAGAGTGGATAGTCAGTGGCTTTTCCCCAGGGTAGAGGGGTCAATTACTAGGGGGTATAGGTTTAAGGTGCGAGGGGCAAGGTTGAGAGGAGATGAACGAGGCAGGTTTTTTACACAAAGGGTAATGGGTGCCTGGAACTCGCTGACGGAGGAGGTGGTGGAAGCAGAGACAATAGTGACATTTAAGGGGCATCTTGACAAATACATGCGTAGGATGGGAATAGAGGGATACGGACCCAGGAAGTGTGGAAGATATTAGTTTAAATGGGCAGCATGGTCGGCACGGGCTTGGAGGGCCGAAGGGCCTGTTCCTGTGCTGTACATTTCTTTGTTCTTTGTTCTTTGTACTGCCACATCATGGCTGGGATTCTTCCCCAACCGGCGGGCGGGCTGTACTGATGCCAAAGAGTGGCGTGAACCACTCCGGTGTCCGGCCACCCGGTAGTTGCGGAATCCTCCACACTTCCGGGGGCTAGGCCGGCGCTGGAGTGGTTGTGCTGCGCCAACCGGCACCGAAGGGCCTCCACCGGCCGGCGCAAGTTGGCGCATCCGCGGGAATGCCAGCAATGTTCTGGCGCATGCGCAGAACTGCTGGCGTGATCCCTGCGCCTGCACAGGGGGTTTCTTCTCCGCGTCGGCCATGGCAGAGCTTTACAGAGGCCGGCGCAGAGGGAAAGAGTGCCCCCACAGCACACGCCCGCCCACAGATCGGTGGGCCCCAATCACGGTCCAGGCCACCGTGGGGGCCCTCCCCGGGGCCGGATCCCCCTGTGCCCTCCCGATGACCCCGCTAACTGCACTCAGAGCCAGGTCCCGCTGGTATTTCACGCCTGTGGGACCGGCTGAAAACGGGCGGCCGCTCAGCCCATCGGGGCCCAGAGAATCCCCGGGGGGGGGGGGGGGGGTATCACTGCCAATGACCACTGACCGGCGCGACGTGATCCCCGTCCCCGCAAAAAACCGGCGCCAGGGAATTCGGCAGCCAGCGTCGGAGCAGCGGGGCGGGATTCACGCCACCCCCGGCAATTCTCCGACCCGACGGGGGGTCGGAGAATCCCGCCCCATCAACCCCCTCATCAAAGACCCCCATATCAGAAACCACCCCACCAGAGACCACCATATCAGAAACCCACTTAGCAGAGACCCCCATATCATAGACAACCTTGTCAGACACCCTCTTATCAGAGACCCTCCATCAGAGACCCCCATATCAGAGTTGCCCCACCATCAATCACCCTTGCCTAGCAGCTAAAGAGCAATCAAGCCAGAAACAGTGAAAATCCCTGCTTTTTCACTTACCAGCCCCTTACACTTGCTGCCTCAGACAGATGTGTTGACAGAAACAGATGTTACTTCTTAGAAAGCCAAAACACATCACAAGGCTTTAAACCCCCTTCTGATCCTTTGACCCAAGGCTTCTATTCACTTACAAAGAGAAATAAACGTTAGTAGGCTGCAACTCACAGGTTAGTAGCTTCCAGGAAGCTCGGTGTCTGGATTGTTTATTTTAATTTCCCTTTACATTTGAATGCATCTCAAGTACCCTGTTGTGAAACTTAGCACAGTGTTTATAAATATCTATTTATGATTCACAGGTCCTTACCACATCAAAAAAAGTTAAGTGCTTTCTCTTAAGAAAAAGAAGAAGTGAATCTCCTAGATGCTTATGAACATTGTGGTTTGCTTAAAGTCATTACACTTCAAGTCTCAAATTTTAGGAACACAGTTACAACATTAAGTGAGGACTTACTGTACAACAAAGAATTGGAAACCATGTGAAACTCCTTGGGTCGGATGTACCGTAGAATATTTGATATGACATGTACATTATACATATAACCTGTGATGGCAACTGTAGTGAGGCACCTCATGGTGGATTGAAACAAATTGTTCTGCATCACACTTTATGTAATGTCAAATTTAAATCCAGCACATGAGGTGCCTCACTACAATTGCCATCAAAGGTTATAATCACGAGGGGTCATCCCCAGTGCTCAGACTTCACATCAAGTCATTCCCTGCTACTCCCCAAGGTCCAGGCAGCCACCTCCCAGCACGCCCAAAAGGTTTAAAGATTTTTCTTACCTTCACCCTCCCCCTCAACAGCCATGGCACCCAAGCCTTGCTTGTCAATACTTGAACCAATTCTCACCCGCATGACTCCCGTCTGAGACGGCTGGAGCATGCAGTGTCCAATGCACTAATGACATTCAAATCCATGCAAATAACAGACTTGCTCGGGCCCCAGGCGCGGGACGTGAACTTCATGAACACTGCCAGTGTGGGACCGGAACAACGCACGGAACTGTCATTGGACGCAAATTCTGGGGCTGGATTCTCCGACTCTGGGGCTATGTCCCCATGCTGGCATGGGAACGAGAAACTGCTACCAAACAGCCATTGATTCCCCATTTTGCTGGGGGCGACCATGCCGGGAGCGTCGAGCAGCCGTCTCTATCTGCCAATATGCCCCGGAGAATTGCCAGGTCCCTGGCCGCGCAATAGTGCCCCCCCCTTTGGCCGGCTTGCACGCCCCGGACCACCCCCCACAGTGCCGCCAGGCCTGAATAATGTCCCCCCTGCCCGCGGATTGACCCTTCCCCGACTGTGGCGGTGCTGGTGTGAGTCCGCAGCTGCAACGCTGGGTTCTCGACTGATGAGACCCACGCCGTCGGGAACTCGACCGGTTGGGGTCGGGTCATCGGGGTCAGGCCTCAGGCAATGTCCTGGCGTACTCGCTTTGGAGGGGGCGGAGCATCGCAAAAGCGGCGTCGCCCCTGATTCTGACGTAATGTTGGATTCTCCAGCTGATCGCCGAACGCAATTTCAGCATTGGTGACTGGAGAATCCAGCCCCTGATTCTTGTTTCACTCAGTATTCTCCACCCGATCGCAATTCAGCGGGCAGCAGAGAATCCAGCCATGATTTAAATGGAGGGGAGGGCACGGGGAGGGAGGGATGGAAGGGTAGCTGGAGCATCACCAAGACAGTAGGGAGCTCACGTGCAACAGATAAAGGATCGGGAAGGAGGCCATTAGCTGGGGGAGTGGGAGCGACCAGAGAGGCGGATTATCTGAACCTCCCTCGAGACACAATAGGGGAACAGGACTTCCCCCATAAGAATGAGTGCACATTTAAAGGAAATCAAGAGCCCTCTGGGGTAAAGATTCACTACCCTCTAAGAGGAGAATTTCCTCCTTATCTCTATCTTAAATGGGTGACCCCTTACTCTTTAATTATGCTCTCTGGTCCTAGACTCTTCCACAAGAGGAAACATCCCCTCAGCATCTACCCTATTGGAATGAATGTAGGAAATTAATAATAATAATCGCTTATTGTCACAAGTAGACTTTAATGAAGTTACTGTGAAAAGCCCCTAATCGCCACATTCCGGAGCCTGTTCGGGGAGGCTGGTACAGGAATTGAACCCGCGCTGCTAGCATTGTTTTGCATTACTAGCCAGCTGTTTAGCCCACTGTGCTGAACATGAACCTCAAATTGGTATATTTATTGTATTGTACGTATCTGGTGCAATAATGGGTTGGGGTGTGAATATGTGTTTTAAAAATCCTGGTTTAAAGGGAGACAGTTAGAAGTCTTACAACATCAGGCTAAAGTCCAACAGGTTTGTTTCAAATCACTAGCTTTCAGAGCACTGCTCCTTTCTCAGGTAAAGGAAGGAGCAGTGCACCGAAAGCTAGTAATTCCAAGCAAACCTGTTGGACTTTAACCTGGTATTGTAAGACTTCTTACTGTGCCCATCCTAGTCCAATGCCGACATCTCCACATCATGGCTAAAGGAAGACAGACACTATGGCTGTAAAAGGGTGCAATTAAAATGTGAAAGTAAAATCATTGTTATTTCAAACCATGTTTATGTTTAAAAGGAGGCTATTGGGTTTTGTTATGATTTCTGGGGAGTAGATAATTAGAGATATTGGGCTGGATTCTCCGCCTCACAACCAGTAGCGGAGTTCCCAATGCAGTGGAGAATCCAGTGTCGGAGAAAAAAATAGGATTTGCGCCCGACGCCATTGCTGATGCTCCGGTCCCTGCTGATGTCAGGATTGAGGTTTGTGCCCGCGCTATCAGGAGTTAAGTGAGTTAAGTGCTTTCTGTTAATTTCACTGCTGACTACTTCAAAATCACTCTAGCATGAAGGGAGATGAATGGAAAGCACTTAAAGGGCTGAATTCTCCGATCCTGCGGCTATGTCCATCATACGACCAGAAAGTCGGTGTTGCCCCCGCACCGATCCTCCGCCTGGTGGGGGACTAGCAACCACACAGCGGAAAGCCACTGGCTTTACCTGTGAATACGGCTGGAGAATGGCTGGATCCATGGCTGCGCAGGCACATGGTGGGGGTCTGCAGAGGCTGCACTGTGCAACATGATACCGGCCGCACACGGACCTGGTCTGCCAAAAACTGTCCCCCCTGTAACCAGCCTCACCACCTCCTGGACCACCTCCCACCAGTCCCCCCAGCCCCCGCCGAATCCCCCCTCTGCCAGCAGAACAGTTCCCCTCCCCAACTGTAGTAGTGCTGGAACACAGTTCGCAGCGAGGTCCCCGAATGGTGTGAGTACACGCGAGTGACGCCATCAGGGACTCGGCCCATTGGGGGCGGAGCATCAGGGCAGGGCCTCAGGTGACGTCCTGAGGCCGTTCATATGGCGTGCGGCGTACTCCCCGAGTATGCTGTTTTTGGGGGCAGAGCATCGCAAAAATGTCGCCGCTCCCGATTCCGGAGTAAACGTGGATTCTCCAGCCGAACGCCATTTCGGCGTCACCGATCGGAGAATCCAGCCCAAAGTCCTGTCTGTTTTTACAAAAAGTAACATACCCTTGAATATTTAGTTCCCAGCTTTGATCTCCTTGTAACCACATCTCTGTAATGACTATAAGATCATACCCATTAACCTCAATTTGTGCTGTTAAAATCAATGAGCTGAATACTATGTGAATTTAAGAGCCATCAATGTAGATGTTTACTGTTTTCCCCCCTTTTGATCCTGTATTTGCTGTATTTTTAATGTTTGTACACTCTGTCCCTTCCTGTCACACTCTGGGTATCATTACCTAAATAGCTGTCTTGTAATGCTGCCATATCCTTTTGTTTTGTAAGTCTGCGTGTCCCCTCTCCAGACGCACCCCCCCCCCCCCCCCCCCCCACCCCCCGCCACCCGCCCCCCACCATCTACTTCCCCAGTTACACGGTTTGCAAGGACACTGGTCCCAGCACGGTTCAGATGTAGGCCGTCCCAACAGTACAGTCCCCACTTTCCCCACCACTATGCCAGTGCCCCACGAACCAAAACCCACTTCTCTTGCACAAGCCTGTGAGCCGTGTATTCATCGCTCTAATTTTATGTACCCTATGGTAATTTGCATGTGGTTTAGGTAGTAATCCAGAGATTATAACCTTGGGGGTTCTGTTGTCAGCTCCTTCTCAATCACATTAGTGAATCTTTTTACTGCAAAGGAAACAATTATGTACTATTATACTGCCCGATCGTGAACAATCATGTAAGATTTCAAGTGTATGAATGTGCAAATGAGTTTGAGCAGAAATTTGAACTGTAAAATCAATTTGGGAAAGTACACCAATTTAAACCCAGGTTTCCAATTGGACCAAAAGCAGAAACCCTACTCCAAAATGTTTAACCCACAAATAAATTTGAGGAGAAAATGTTCACATCAGTTTTGACATCTCTTCATCGCAAATATTGAACGATTGAATTTTCTACAGCAGCTCCCCTTTGCTGTGGCGTAAATCAGATAGTCTGTATTAGAGAATAGGTAGGAGTATCATGTTGCTGCAACTCCAGCCATTTTCTGCCCTGACATGGTGTTGATGGGAGGATCAACCAGTAGTTCATGCACCCATGTCAAACTGCTGAACATTTCAGTGAAATATTAATTCAGGACATGTCCGTCCTGCACATAAATAGTAAAAAAGTGGTAAAAGGAGGAGGGATCAGTTAGGGATCAGAGAGGGGTATGTGCATGCAAGCGAAGGCATGGCAGAGGTACTAAATTAATGCTTTACATCTGTCTTTACCAAGAAACAAGTTACCCCACATGTTTTGATAAAAAGGAGGTCTGTACTTAAGGTTGATAACCAGGACCTATTGGGGTGCATTCAAGGATACTGAGGGAAGTGATGGAATATTGCAGAGGTACTGATCATAATTTTGCAATTTTCTAAGACTCGGGTGTGTACCAGAGGATTGGAGAATTGCAAACGTTAAATCGCTGTTTAAAAAAGGGTGCTAAGATAAACTCAGCAACTATAGGCCAGTCAGTTTAACCTCCGTGGTGGGAAATTTTGGGACAAAATTAATAGTCACTTGGGCAAATGAAGGTTAATTAAGGAAACACAGCACAGATTTGTTAAGGGCAAAGCATGTTTAACTGATTAGGTAACAGTACAGGTTGATGAGGGTAATGCTTTTGATGCAGTGTACATGGAGTTCCAAAAGGTATTTGATAAAATGTCGCACAGCAGAGATTTGGGCAAAGTTATACCTGATGGAATAAAAGGGATACTAATAATATTAATAATCTTTATTGTCACAAGTAGGCTTACATTAACACTACAGTGAAGTTACTGTGACGATCCCCTCGTCGCCACATTCCGGCGCTTGTTCGGGTACACAGAGGGAGAATTCAGAATGTCCAATTCATCCAACAAGCACGTCTTTCGGGACTTGTGGGAGGAAACCGGAGCACATGGAGGAAACCCACGCAGACACAGGGAGAACGTGCAGAATTCGCACAGACAGTGACCCAAGCCGGGAATCGAACGTGGGACCCTAATGCTGTGAAGCAACAGTGCTTTTTAAAAAATTTAGAGTACGCAATTATTTTTGTTCCAATTAAGGGGCAATTTAGCATGGCCAATCCACCTAACCTGCACATCTTTGGGTTGTGGGGGTGGAACCCACGCAGACACGGGCAGAATGTGCAAACTCCACACAGACAGTGAACCAGAGCCGGGATTCGAGCCCCTGTCCTCAGCGCTGCAGTCCCAGTGCTAACCACTGCACAACAGGTGCCCCGTGAAGCAACAATGCTAACCACTGTGCTACCACGCCACCCCATAGCCATATGGGTACAAAATAGTGGTGGATGATTGTTCTTCTTCCTGGAGGAAGGTTTGTAGTGGAGCTCGCCAGGAGTCAAAGTTGGGACTCTAGCCCTTCCTAATATATATTAAGGATCTAGACTTTGATTTACATAGGCTAATTTCAAAATTTACAAAATTGGAAGTATTGTGAATTGTGAGTACAATTTATAGAACTTGAAAGGACATAGATTGGTGGAATGGGAGGACAGGTGGTAGATTAAATTTAATGCAGATAAATGTGAAGTGATTCATTTTTTGGTGGGAAGAATTCTGAGAGACCATATAAACTAAAGGATACAATTCTAAGGGGTGTGCAGGAGTAGAAGGACTTGAGTGTATATGTGCATAAGTCATTGAAGATGGCAAGAGGGGCTAAGAGAGCAGTTATAAAGTGTACAGCATCCTCGGCTTTATTAACAGGGGCATAGAGTGTAAGAGCAAGGAATTTTTATTAACTCTGTACAGAACATTGGTTTTGGTCTCAACTGGAGCATTCCATCCAGTTCCTCACTTGATGAAAGATGTGAAGACATTAGAGAAAATGCAGAAAAGATTCATCAGAATGGTTCTGGGATAAGGAACTTCAGTTGCGTTGATACATCAGGGAAGTTGGGATGGTTTTCTTTGAAGAAGAGAAGGTTGAGAGAAGATTGGATGGGGACAAACAGTCTATCCACTGTGAGCACAGATACTTCTGCCATTATTTACAAGTGTGAACACCTTGCACCTTCTTCCATTATCGCAACCTGGGCCCCCTTAAATATTTAACAATCAAGCCACCCAGGTTCTGCTGTCAGCAGAATTCAGAACAATTCACATTGAGGTGCTGGGAACTGAGCAAAGGGTTGGTTTGAAAGATCTAGCAAAGTTCAGGAGTCCTAAACTTGCTCGTAGTTTTTCTTTGAAATAGAGTTCTTGGGTTGAATCGTGGATAGATTTTCTTTGCAGGATTCAGTTAATCTCCTACCCTTCTTGGTTATTCGCAGGGCTGGAAAATCTACTTCCTCCCTGACTAACTGGTTGTTGTGGTTGTTATTAGGAAACACTTGTAATACTTCCAATTTAGATAAAACCATATCAATGGCTTTCAGGTGGTCTTGCAGATCATTATGTAAAATATATATCATCCATATAAGAGTTGATATTATAGGCAGGTCTTTTAAATGACTGGGCAGCACAGTGGCACAGTGGGTAGCACTGCAGCCTCACGGCGCCGAGGTCCCAGATTCAATCTGGCTCTGGGTCACTGTCCTTGTGGAGTTTGCACATTCTCCCCGTGTTTGCGTGGGTTTCGCCCCCACAACCCAAAGATGTGCAGGATAGGTGGATTGGCCACACTAAATTGCCCCTTAATTGGACAAATGAATTGGGTACTCTAAATTTTTTTTAAAAGGTCTTTTAAAAGACTAGTTCTGTGAGTGGAAACAAGAACAAGGCTGTTTTAAAATCCTTGGGGCAATCTGGTCCAGCAGGATTAATATGTATCAGCTCCAGTTGTAGTTGTTTTTGGCCAATCAGTCTTTGTGATCCAAAATCATTCACAATGTCTATACAGGATTAAATTTCTCCCTCTAGATATAGAAGTACTTAAACATTATTCAAGGCTGTGTAATTGAATTAAAATCTTCATCTGCCATATAAAACAAAGACAAATTTAGTTGTAAAAGGCATTTTTGGTGGGACACCTTGGGCGGAATTCTCCAACATCCCACCGGGCCGGAGAATCGCCGCGGCGCTGCATTCTCCGATGCGTGGTACAATGGGCACCCGCAAGGCTGATCCAACGGCCAGACCCCAAGGCGGCAGACACGCGGCTGTCCACCCAACCCGTTCGCCAGGCGGCCGCCTGTCCTGACGTGTGCCAGACACTCGCACCCCACCCACCAAACTGGCAGCACCAACCAGCGGGTATGTCCAGGGTGGCACACACGGCACCTCCCGGTGCGGGGACTGCCACCAGACAGTGGCCCTAGCAGAGGGGAGGGCTGACAGGTCTCAGGGCACTGAAGGGGCAGGGGTGGGGCGCGTGCTGGCAACCGGGCCGGCCATGTCACCCATGGAACCTGGTTGTGGAGGGGTGTATACCAATGCTGAAACCCTGTCTATTCCCTCCCCCTACAGATAGTACGATGTTGAGCCATCTTCCAGCGTTGTTGGCCGCCGTGGCGGGAGCTGCTGCCCTGCATGAGGCCCAGTGGGAGCTGGAGCTCGGGCGTGACAGGGAGGTGGCGGAGACTGTTGTAGAGCAGCGGGCTGCAGTGGGGCACAGGCAAGCCACCCAGGCCCCAGGGCCACACACCCGAGAGGCGCAGGAGGAGCACCAAGCCGTGCGGGAGCCACAGCAGGAGGATGACGAGGAGGAGGAGGAGGGTATTCCATGGCCACGGAGGCGTCCGATGCGACACTGTGTGTACCGGCCCCGCATGTCCTTCGAGGACCTCCCGGACAGGACGTGCAGGAGGAGACTCCGGCTGAGCCGGGAGATCGTTGCCCACATCTGCCACCTGATGGCACACCTGGCACCACGTGGGGTCGGGTGTGGGCATGCCCTCCTGTTGGCTGTCAAGGCGATGGTCACCCTCAACTTCTTCACGACGGGGCCATTCCAGTCACCAAGTGGGGACCTGGCCGGCATCTCCCAGCCATCAGTGCACAGGTGCATCCAGGCCGTCACCGACGCCCTGTACAACATCGCGGACCGGTACATACAGTTCCCCGTGGACTGTGCCCACCAGGATGCCCGCACAGCGGGTTTCGTCGCTGTTGCCTGGATACCCATGGTGCAGGGGGCGATCGATGGAGTGCACATCACCATGCGGCCCACCTCAGAGGAAAGGGTCATGTGCCTGAACAGGAAGGGTACATATTCAATAAACGTGCAGGTGGTCTGCGACCACAGGATGACGATCCTGCACGTCTGCACCAGGTACACTGACAGTGTGCATGACTCCTTTATATTGTCCCAATCATTCATCCCTGCCATGTTTGAGGGACACCACCCCCTCCTCCCACCTGCAGGGCTGGTTGCTGGGTGACAGGGGTTATCCGTTGCGATCATGGCTGATGACGCCTATACGGAGGCCACAGGCCGATGTTGAGCGCCGCTACAATGATGCCCATGCAGCGACTAGGAATGTGGTCGAGAGGTGCTTTGGGCTGCTGAAGATGTGCTTCAGGTGCCTGATCCGCTCTGGGGGGGCCCTCTAGCACCCATCGGAGAGGGTCGACTGCATCGTCGTGGTCTGCTGCGTCCTGCACAACATAGCCCAGCAGAGGGGCGATGTGCTGGAGGAGGAGGAGATGGACGGTCAGGATGAGGGGAACTCCTCCCCAGACGAAGGGGATGGCGAGGGGGAAGCAGATGCACGGGACATGGGGGATGGACGGGAACAGGAGGCTGCCCAGCGCCGCCGGCTGGGCCAGCAGGCACGGGTGTCGCTGGTAGCTGCACATTTCAGCGACCACGATGGGGGTCAGCAGTGATGGGCATGAGCACAGACAGCAGAGTTCAGCACCTCCCCCACCACCGACCACCCTCACCTCCCCCACCACCGACCTCCCCCACCTCCCCCACCACCGACCACCCTCACCTCCCCCACCACCGACCACCCTCACCTCCCCCACCACCGAACACCCTCACCTCCCCACCACGGACCACCCTCACCTCCCACACCACCGACCACCCTCACCTCCCCCACCACCACATCACCCGCATGCATACCACTCCTCCATGACACATTCACCTGCGGCACAACGGGATGGGGGTACACGGTTGATGGTGTAAGCGGGTCTGGTACAAGGCATGGAGGATGATGACAGCCTGCCGTGCGGTGGGCTCCAAGCCATTCATCGTTCAACAATGTCTGACTCATGGCCACATCAAGACCCTCCACCTGTGTGTAATCTGCAAGCAGCCCAGACACTGCACCCCATGGCCCCGTCATATAGCTGGGGGCGGGTTGGCGTGGGAGAACCGTGGAGGGGGGGGGGCACGGGGCGGCACGTCTCACGCACCGGAGCTCAATTTCTATAGCAGCACCCCTCACACACACTGGCGCACAGACCTGCCCACATCGGACAGAGTACAGAGGCAGTTCACATCGGTGTGGAATGTGTTTAATAACAGACATCCTGTACATGTGCCCTAGCCCATCTAACTATTCTGTGCCCTGCACCTGTGCCAACTTACTCATCAGTGTCTACCTGTCTGGCCTTACGGGCCCTATGACTATGTCTTGGTGTTCCCCCAGACGGTACAGCAGAACTGGAGGTGGACTCCTGTGATTCCTGCCCTGTGACTAGGGTCCCCTTTGGCAGCCGTTTCCTGGGGTGGCCTGGCCTGGATGCTGCCTCTCGGGCAATGGGGATGACATGGTGCCACCCTGTTCTGCCCGCTGCCCACGAGGTGCAACAGGGACGGTGGGGGGGGGGGGAGTCCGATGTGGTGCGGTGTCCTGGAGGCCCGTGCTGGTAACGACCAGGGTCTGGACGTTTGCAGCCATGGAGCTCAGGGAGTTCGCCATCCCTGTCTGGCTCTGTACAACGTCATCCATCACCCGGGCAATGGCGCTGATGCTCTCAGCGATGGCCTGCTGGGATTTGGCCATGGCCAGTTGAGACTGCGCCAGGTTGTTGAGTTCCTCTGCGACGTTCAGCTGGCCCTGGCTCATGGCTGCCTGTGAGAAGGCAGCCCTGTCCTGGGCCGTGGAGGCTTCGTGCACAGACAGCCCCAGGCCCTGCAAACTCAAACCCATGCCCGACACTGTCGCCACCATTGTCTCCACCACGGACGCCACCCGTGCAGTGTTGGTCTGTGTGGTACTCATGACCGGCATCATTTCCTGCTCCTGGACGCGGATGGACTCCGGCACTTGCGTCTGCAGCTGGAAACTGGCCGTCACATTCTCACGCCCCTGGGTCCCTGACTGCATCTGGTCTATGGGTGGGCGGGGGAACACCAGGAACTCGGGACCCATCTGGGCGGCAGGTGTTTGCCGGGGCTGGGCTGCCCTCCGACCGTCCGGCCCCTTGGCTGCTCCTACCTCCACCTGCTGTACCGGATCAGCTGTGTGGTGCGCACCAGTTAGTGTCCCAGAAGCCTCATCACTAAAATGGCCAACCGAGGTGAGAGTATCTGCAGTGGCGGGAGGTGGAAGGGGCAGCTGTGTCACAACCTCGGTGTCTTCATCGGACTTGCAGTCGGGAGTACCCTGGGGTGCCATGTCCGTATGTTCGTCCCCTCCGTGGTGGTGTTGTGTTGTGTTCTTTCATGTCTGTCTGTCCCCTGCATGCTGGTGTCCTGTGTCGTCGTGTCATGTCTGTCTGTCCCCTGTGTGCTGGTGTCCTGGGTCATCGTGTCGTCACTGGTCTGGGCCGGGGGGCTGTTGTTAGAGCTACCCTCCCCATCGCTGCAGGAGTCCCTGAGGCCTGGCCGTCCAGGCGCTGGCCAAGTGCGGTGAAAGCCAGGTGCGCCCAGTTGGTCAGTGTCCGCTGGCCATCCAGGTGCTGGATGTGGGCGGTGTCTGCCAGGTGCTCTGGTTCAGTCACCGTGTCGCCCTGCGACACACAATACACCATCATGGTTAGACGGGTGGAGGGGGGTGTGGGTCGCGGTACGGGGTGAGGGGGGAGTGCTGAGGGGAAAGTGCTGAGGGGAAACGACTGGGGGAAGTGCGCTGAGGGAGACGGGCTGAGCGGACTGTGCTGTGGGGAAAGAGCTGAGGGGAAAGGGCTGAGGAGAAAGGGCTGAGGGGAGAGTGCTGAGGAGAGGGTGCTGAGGGGAAACAGCTGGGGGTAGTGTGCTGAGGGAAGAGGGCTGAGGGGAGAGTGCTGAGGGGAGAGTGCTGAGGGGAGAGTGCTGGGGGTAGTGTGCTGAGGGAAGACGGCTGAGCAGAGAGTGCTGGGGGGAAAGGGGGTAGGCAGGGGGGGATCTCACTTGGCGTTGCCCCCCCCCGATCTCGGCATGTGCAATCTCCCGGTCTTTGGGTACACCAGCTATGTCCAGTGCCCTCTGCTCGTGCATGGCCTCAAATCAGGTTCACCCCCTCCGGTTCGGGCACACTCTCTCTGGTTATGGGTGCTCTCCTCCTAGGGGGAGCTCTTCTCCTGGCTGCCCTCAGTAGGTCGTTGAGCTTTTTGCAGCACTGCTCTCCAGTCCTGGGTGTCAATGCGATGGCATTGACGGCCGCGCCCACCTCCCTCCACAGACGCCGGGCCACGTTGGGTGGGACCCTCTGGCCTGATCCAGGGTACAGATGCTCCCTCCTCTCCTCGAGAGCATCCAGGAGCATCTCCAGGTCGTGCTCGGTGAACCGGGACGCTGGTCGGCTTGGCGGCATATTGCTCCATAGGCAGCCTGTGCACTCGCATCGCCTTATGTGCGACGCGGAGCCTCCGATGCTGCTCCGAGGCCGCGCCCCCGCACTTCCTGCCACGCCCCTGCTGGCCCCCTTGTACGGCGCAGAATGGAGTCCCGGAACGGGCGCCGACCACGGAGTGAAACACTCCTGTTTTGGCGCCAGCGCCGACAATCTGCCGTTGGAGCAGAGAATCGCACCCTTTGTAGCTCTAGTTTTGAGAAGTTACAATTTTCCTTATTGATCCGGAATTGACTATTTTTTAGACTTATGTCAGCCTGCATCAGTGATTGAGGCCTTATATCTACCTTGCTCGGGCAGCATGGTGGCACAGTAGTTAGCCCTGCTGCCTACGGCGCTGAGGACCCGGTTCGAATTCCAGCCCTGGGTCACTGTCTGTGTGGAGTTTGCACATTCTCCCCATGTCAGCTTGGGTTTCACTCCCAGAGCCCAAATATGTGCAGGATAGGTTGATTGGCCAGGCTAAATTGCCCCTTAATTCGAAAAAATAATTGGGTACTCTAAATTTAGAACAAAAATATCTACCTTGCTGAATTGATCTGGATTACATTGTTGATGAGATTTGTTCTCGGATTCCTCCCCCCGCCCCCCAGCAGGTCTGATCTAGTTGTGCCGGAACATATTTTTTCCTGTCATCCTGGTCGGTGGATGCTTTCACAGGCCTGATTGAGATTTCAAGGAAATGTTTTATATCTGGGCTATACTATAATGAGAGAACAGCCCAATTTAGCGATCAGTCCTACCTCTAGGGTGGATGTGATTCCATACACAGTAATAGGTATCTTATAAAAGTCAATAATATACATCTTACATCGTGTGAATCCCTCTAATTGTAATTAGTAAATCGGGCCACGTAAATCTGTCCATGTAGTTTTTATAACTCTGAGGACCATTACGGCAGAATCAGCTGCTGTATCAAACACGGCTTAGGGGCTGCTTTAGCACAGGGCTAAAAAGCTGGCTTTTAAAGCAGACCAAGGCAGGCCAGAAGCACGGTTCAATTCCCGTACCAGCCTCCCCGAACATGCGCCAGAATGTGGTGACTATGGAGCTTTGCACAGTAAATTCATTTGAAGCCTACTTGTGACAATAAGCGATTTTCATTTTTTGTTTCATTTTTTCACTTGTTCATTGGTGGGCAGGGTTGCTGGAGATAGGAGAATTCAAGAGACACTGGCTGGACTTCTAACCATTTTGACTGAATGCCATTCACCCCTTTTGGGGGTATCGACCTTCACTGACCCCTTAGGAAATCTGCCAGACAATGTACTTTCACAACAGTCCTCCCGTTGGTGTTAATGTCGGTCTTGCTGGGAGTCTTCTTGATTCCTGCTCTGGTCTTCCCGATATCCTCATTTGATAGTCATTACCGATATAAAGTTTGTCCCCATATAGATCCCAGTGTCCTCTGCTTTCTCTACAAGGTTTGGCCCCATATTTATCCCATCTCTGGGGAGAGGTCTCCCTCTCAATGCTGCAGATTTGGGGGCATAAATCTTTTGGAACAGCCTTCTGGGAGCCCAGAGGCATGGCTATGCGTGCCTGTTCAGAATGGGTTGGAGCTTTGGCCTGATGTTGTCTCTGAGTACCTGAGGTATTATCTCCAGCATTTCTGTTTTAGATTCTCAGCACAGGCGTAGTTTGGGGTAAGCCTCATTGGTCATGATTTAGTTGGATAATGCATTCGACATGATCCCATTTCTGCTGGTTCTCAGGCCATTTAGAGCACTCTCACAGGTCAGTTTAAGGGTGGTATTTTGATATTGTTTGACCAGCAAACAGTGGACAATGCCCCAGTTATCCTGTGTGAAGATTCTTGCTAATCGATAGGCAGCCACCAAGCCCTTTGCTCTGGTATAATAGTATTTTTAAAATTGAACCCATTATATGCCCTCCCTGACTCGCCATGAGAACATGGGCATAAATTTGACTCCAGTTGTTACACTGGTTTAATGGGGACCTAAGTCTCAGTATCCTTTGAAGAAGTTGCCATAAATGTGCAGCATTTTAGCTATAAATACAGGTTTCCAATTTGTCACGGTTGTTTAGAATTCAATTGTTTTTTCCCCCTGGTTGATGCATTCAGGTTTACCATACACCATATATAGAGCTAAGGTTTACATTTCCTGGGAGAATATTTTGTCGTTGCTGGGGTTGGCAGGCAGGTACAGCAAGTCCTGCTGCTCCAGCATTGAGCAAAGATTGAGCCAGTGTCTGTCTGCATTGATTATAATGAATCCGAAATTGTTTATACTCTTGCCAAAGAACTGAAATATTTATTTCATCATGAGATCATCACCTTAGCCAGAATCCATGGTCCCCAGTAATATTTGCAAATCAGGTCCTGTGATTCAGCCATTATTCCCTTCATCTTGCCGGGCGGTATTTATTAGGCTAGCCAATGTGTGCCTTATCATTAAGGAATTTCATGGATGTGGAATATTAGTTTGATTTTCCCAGTGATTATTCTGGGTAAGGGCAGCACGGTGGCGCAGTGGGTTAGCCCTGCGGTTTCATGGCACCGAGGTCCCAGGTTCGATCCCGGCTCTGGGTTACTGTCAGTGTGTAGTTTGCACATTCTCCCCATGTTTGCATGGGTTTCGCCCCCACAACCCAAAAATGTGCAGGATAGGTGAATTGGCCACGCTAAATTGCCCCTTAATTCAGTGTTCTTCAAACTTTTTTCCCGGGGACCCATTTTTACCAACCGGCGAACCTTCGGGACCCAACCCGGCCGACCTTCGCGACCCACACCGGCCGACCTTCGCGAACCACGCCGGCCGACCTGCACGACCCACCATTTTCTCTTACCTTGTTTGCTGCTGACAAAAATGGAGGAAATGGTTTTGGGTCCCGTTGGCCCGTGTACAATCCCCTCCAATGGAACCTGTTGGATGAAGGTGAAGCCTTCCTGTGTTGGAAAGTATGGAGTCTCCATCTGTCCAAAGTTCTGAATTGTTTCCTGTAAAATGTTATCAAATAATCCCCTCCCCGAATTTGTAAAAAAAAATAAAAAATAAAATGAGTAAAATAAATGAAAAAAAAATTAAATGAATAAAATAAATGAATAAAAACCACTACAGAACTTGTAAAATAAAAAGCTGCAACCATTTTTAAAAACAGCAGCCGCACTGCACATGCGTGCCCGAAATGCACATGTGCGCCGATCATCGTGCGCGCATGCGCAATGCGGCTGATTTATTTTTAACATGTTTACGACCGCTTGCAGCCGGCGTTATGAAAAGCCGGCTGCTGTGTGGGGATTTGCGCGATCGGGAACACCGTGGACAACGGCTCCGCGACCCTCTCGACGACCCAACCGCGGGTCGCGCCCATGACGTTGAAGAACACTGCCTTAATTGGAAAAAATGAATTGGGTACTCTAAATTTAAGAAACAATATTCTGGGTATTAGCCCCAATAGTGCCATTGGCTCAAATGGTTCCATCGTATCAAAGCCTTTTGTCTCAAAGATAATGACCTGATCTTGTGGAGGCATTGGGCTAGGATTATATACTCTTACAAAGCAATTGTTTCAGTTTCTGAAATGAAACACTCAACCAGTTCTGACAGGGTTTGCCATTTTGTCAGGACTTAACCTGTGTTAGGATTTAAACTGAACTTTCTAAGGAATTTCTAAACCCTAAATTGAGGGGGTTCTGATTTAAGTTCTACAAGGCCCGATCAGGGATTTGTTGCCTCTATATTATCACTGTCAGTAAAACGCAGCTTCAATGCTTAATAATCTAAAATATATATTGTACCAACTGGAGCCCCACATTGGGCACCAACTGAAGTGGATTATAATCCTTTTGGGGACTATTTTAGGTCAGTTGTATTCCTCAGATGATTACTCTCACTTAAGGTTGGAAAAGGCGAATATCACAGACAGCTGAATGGGTTTGAAGGATCTAGCTCTCCACAAAGGAAATTAATCGGCAGAGAATAGTACCATCTTGTAGATAACGCTTTTAAGAAGTTTTAATCTGATTATAACAACCTAGGTATTATAAGGGTCCATGCATCTCTCCTCAATAATGTACCTCACCATTGAAGAGTGTATGGATATGGGCTCTCAGGTTTAGATCCAGACGAGATATGAAACAATATATTTTCTCAGTTATATAAAAGTTTATTAAAGAACTGAACAAGCATTCACAATTGATGGGAAAGTCAATCATAATGTTAATATTTCTAGGAAAATTAAGTATAATTTTGTTTCTTGCGGAGAATCCAAGCTTTAAATCTCGGTAATGTTGGAGAAAAATATTTACCTTCTTCTTCAACATTTAAAGTAGCACTTATCTTACATCTCAAAGTAGAAAGCTACCGAGTTTAGCGAGATACCTTTATTCCAATGAAGGGGGAACTATCATCACTGCACCATAGTGGCAATACCTTCACCATGCGAAATGCTGGAATGAATGCAATGACTCCGATTCACCATGTGCTTCCAATATTTGTAGTTTCAAAGCTGTACAGCTAATCTTTTTTATGTATGGAAGTGTTGCCTCTTGACAAGTAGGTTGGTCTCCTTCTATTTCCCAAATAAAGATCTGTAGCTCTCAATTTTAGTGTTTTAATTCCTTAGAAAAGGCTGAAGCTAGGGGCAGCACGGTGGCGCAGTGGTCAGCACTGCTGCCTCACGGAGCCGAGGACCCGGTTCGATCCCGGCCCCGGGTCACTGTCCGTGTGGAGTTTGTACATTCTCCCCGTGTCTGCGTGGGTCTCACCCCCCACAACTCAAAATGAAGTACAGGGTAGGTAAAATGGCCACGCTAAATTGACCCTTAATTGGAAACAAAAAAGAATTGGGTACTCTAAATTTATAAAAAAAAGAAAAGGCTGAGCCAGCAGGAAGCTGGTCAACATCCTTAGAGTTAACAGCATGCTGAGAATTGCAAATGATGGTAAACTTTCCAGTCACGCAATACTGTTTTAAGATTAGAAGTCAGTTTCCCCGATTCAGTTGACAGGTGATTTTGGGACATTCGTAGAAAAAAATGTTATCCAGTGTTAGATTGGGGTGATTTATAATGATTATTTACAAAATCTGCATCAGCAGTGCCTTACCGAGGTGATAGGTCGATGATTTTTCAGTAGCCTGTTTTTCAGAAACTGCCTTGTGTTAGGGCTCGAGAGAAGTATGCTGCAGAATGTTGGTGTCTTTTATGTCCAGGTACATTTGTGAACCTCTTCCACCCTTGGCAGGCAGAATTTTTCATATTTTTTCAAATCCACAATTGCACACCATTAATCTTTTAGCTCCTTATTATAGTCGGGCTCCTTCACAGCATGATCTCCTTCATTCCTCCATTTTACCCTAAATTAAAAACACAGTCCCAAAACATAGCAATCTTACAAAGCCTTGCTTTTGTAATTTTGTAATTGTATTTTTACGCCTGTGAGCTTTTTCAACATTTAATTACTTACATTTATTTTGCCACCAAACCCATGTCAACATTGTAGAAGTGCCCAGAATAAAATAACAGTACAAGCACATTATGACATCCAATCGGTTTATATGACCACATTGCAGATCGCTCTTAACATATTATTACAGTATGGATAACACACTGAGAAAGCTCAGTAGCCCTTTAACAGTGGATGCTGTTTGTCATAACAATCCTTCCACTCCACCAAATTAAATACATTCCCTAACTTAAAATCATGAATGCCCACAGTAACCTATAAATGGCTATTTGTGTACCACATCAATGCATTTATCAGTATTTACAGCAAAAGCACCTTGAACCTTCTGAGAAAATTTGAGCCTGTATTAATTACCTGAGCTTTGCTCTACAGCAAGGAGTCAATCAAATTTTCCATGTAACTTCACAGAATTTACAGTGCAGAAGGAGGCCATTCAGCCCATCAAGTCTGCACCGGCTCTTGGAAAGAGCACCCTACCCAAGTCCACACCTCCACACCCCATAACCCAGCAATCCCACCCAACACTAAGGGCAATTTTGGACACTAAGGGCAATTTAGCATGGCCAATCCACCTAACCTGCACATCTTTGGACTGTGGGAGGAAACCGGAGCACCCGGAGGAAACCCACGCACACACGGGGAGAACGTGCAGACTCCGCACAGACAGTGACCCAAGCCGGGAATCGAACCTGGGACCCTGGAGCTATGAAGCAATTGTGCTAACCACTATGCTACCGTGCTGCCCCCAATTGTAACTGTGTTCTTTTGAAATAGAACATTGAACATACAGTGCAGAAGGAAGCCATTCAGCCGATCGAGTCTGCACTGACCCACTTAAGCCCTCGCTTCAACACTATCCCCTTAACCCAATAATCCCTCCTAACTGACACTAAGGGCAATTTAGAATGGCCAATCCACCTAACCTGCATGTCTTTGGACTGTGGGAGGAAACTGGAGCACCCGGAGGAAACCCATGCAGACACAGGGAGAACATGCCTGTGAACATGCCACACAGACAGTGACCCAGCAGGGAATCGAACCTGGGACCCTGGCGCTGTGAAGCCACAGTGCTAACCACTATGCTACCCTGCTTCCCCCTACTACCGTGTCGTGATATTGCTTGTGAATTTTCACATCATTGCTTTGCATCATTTCATTTCATTAATACGCTGCATTGTCGAGGACCTCAGCTAAAATCGCTGGCTTAGCTGGGAACGGATGTTTGCATAATTTAGTTTGATAAATTGAATTTGTAGTTGGCATCCGCCTATGTGTAAGAGTGTTCAATACTCTCTCTCTACTCTCTCTACCCCCCCCCCCCCCCACCCACCCCCATCATGCAATTTGATTTCTCAATGAGGACATTAAGGCAGATGCTGAAGCAATCATTTTAAAGTTGTAGTTTTAAATATTTCCAAATTACAGAAAACTGCTTCAGGGTACTTGAGTTTAAATCTTAGATTACGATTCTGGTGCTGAGCTATTGATATGGATAGTGTTCACTTTAACGGCGTTATATTTAAACTCCAGTCACAATTATTGAATTCTCGTACCATATCATTTTAGCATCAAGAGTAAATCAAATCTCCAAGCCAGTAGTAAGTAATAATTTGAGATATCCTATAATAACTTGGAGCAAAAAAACACAGTTAAATTTTTTTTTAAATCTTCAGGGCTACACTGGATTAAAATTAAATAACAAATCAACTTCAGGTCAGGCTGGATTGAAATTAAATCAAATATAGTACCTTTTTGGGAAAATGAAACTCAAACTAGATAGCAAATCTACTCCAAGACAGAGTGAAGTTGGGTAAGATGGAACAGCACGTAGTAAAATTTCAATTGATAGGATGATAAAAATGTAAATAAAATCTGAACCTACACTCAGATCTAGCTGGAACTCAGTTTAGAAAAAGTAAGATCAAAACTGGGCAGATTGAAGTGATGTTGTTTGGTGAATAACTAATAGAAATTAAAAATCCTTGATAAAACTTCAAGGCTGGATTGCAATAAGTTAAATCAAAGCCTACTTCCATTTATGCTTCCTTTTGTCCTCTTCAGTCCCTGATGATTGCCATAATAATAAACTTTAAATTTTTCATGCTGCATATCAGAACATGATTTTAAAAGTACAGGCCAATGCTGCACATTTTAATCATAAGTCCTGAAATGATGTCTTGGGATACTAACGTATGCGCACTTAACGGGGAATTCTTCTCATTGTTATTTTAACAGAGCAATTCACCAATTGAAAATGGTTCACCCCTCTCTGCTTAAAACAGCTGGGGGAGCCATTTCAGAAGAATTTGTGAAGCATTTCAACAATGCTTTGCACAGCATAGTGTTGGAATGAGTATTTTTTCAAAAATACTCAGCTCCCATTATCTCTGCCTGTTTTCTATCATTATCTCTGCCAACACTCAAAGTAATGAAGGTAATTAAAGTACTGAAATTATCAGGATATAAGAATTTAGATAGATAAACAGGGAAGAATCTAATGCAAATAGAAATAAGAAATTGAAGACAAACCGTGAGAAGTTGATAATTGATAGAATAATATGAAGTTTTAAGGTCAGCTGAGTACAAAATGGGGACTTCCAGAGACAACTGTGGGCAGAGCAAAATTAAAGTAATTAATTTATTTTTGATTATTATTTACAATTGTTTATGTAGATTCTATTGTCCGAAAGGCCAGTGACTAGGTGACTGACAAATGGTCTCATCTGAATCCTCAGGCACTGCCATTCCTCTCTGGCTCAGATGGCAGGAGGCATTTTGTATGGGTTAGAAAGACAAAGTGCATATTTGTCTTTGCTACAGATAACCGCTGTCTGATGACTGGAGAAGATCATTACCTTTAAATGGCCTGTTGGCAAGAGTGTTCACTGGGACTCAGGCCAACAGCAGCAGTGGCAGGAAGTGAGTGTATTAACCACAACACCATAGGGGCACTGAAAGAGAAACAGATACGCTCAGCATTAATAATCCAATTCATTTGTTAACCATCACTTTATTTGTTTACATGACATTGACCTGGGGGAGAAAAGTTCAATTAATATTTGATTTTCTACTGGCGGGTAGGTTGGAGGAGTGCCTCCCGAAAGTGATAGGTGAAGATCAGACGGGGTTTGTGAGAGGGGAGGCAGCTCTTTTCAAACGTTAGAAGGGTATTGAACATTGTTATGGCATCGGCGGAGGGGAAGGAAACAGAGGTGGTTGTGGCATTGGACGCTGAGAAGGCCTTTGACCGGGTAGAATGGGGGTACTTGATGGCAGTTCTGGAGTGGTTTGGGATTGGACCAAGATTTGTGAACTGGGTAAAGTTACTATATAAGGAGACGAAGGTGAGTGTCCACACAAACAACATTAGCTCGAGATACTTTTCTCTCCACCGTGGGACTAGGCAGGGATGTCCTATGTCCCCCCTGCTGTTTGCACTCATGATTGAGCCGTTGGCCATCGCATTCAGAAGTTCGGAAGTATGGAAAAGAATAGTGTGTTGTGTGACAGTACCTCTGTGTCAAATGGGATAGACCGAGAACAGATCTAGCAGCTCAAAACTTACCATCCATGAGGCACTGTGGAATATTGGCTACTAGAGAATTTTATTCAACTACAATCTGTAACCAAATGGACCAGCACATCCATCACTCTACCATTATCATTAAGTCAGAGGACCAACATTGGTACAATGGAGAGTGAAGGAGGGCATGCCAGAAGCAGCTCCAGACATACCTAAAAATGAGGTGCCAACCTGATAAAGCAACAACATAGCACTAAATGCATGTTAAATCTCCAAACAGCATGTGATAGACACAGCTAAGCAATACCACAACCAAAGGAGCATATCAAAGATCTGCAGTCCTGCCACATCCAGTCACGAATGGTGGTGGACAACTAAACAACTAACTGGAAGAGGAAGCAATAAAAGCAAAATTCATTCCCATCCTCGGTGATATGGGTGGAAGCATGTCAGTGCAAAAGATGAGTTGAAGCATTTGCAAACATCTTCACTCTCAATTGCCACGCTGATGATCCAGTTTGGCCTCCTCCTGAAGTCCTCACTATGATAGATACCAGTTTTCGGCCAATTCGATTCATTCCACATGATACCCTCACAGCCCACCCTCCCATCCAGCTTTTGTCATCTGCAAATTTGGAGATATTATATTTTGTTCCCTCATCTAAATCATTTACATTGTGAATGGCTGGGGTCACTGCACTGATCCCTGCGGTACTCCACTAGTCACTGGATACATTAAAGGACATGTGCCCCAACAACATCCCTGCTGTTGTACTTGTGCTCCAGAACTAGCCGCGCCCCTAGTCCAGCTGTTCCAGTACAGCTACAACACTGTAGCAATGTGGAACATTTCCCATGTATGTTCTGTCCATAAAAAGCAAGAGAAATTCCAATTCGGCCAATCAGTCTACTCTCATTCATCAGCAAACTGATGAAAGATGTTGTAAACAGTGCTATTAAGTGACACTTATACAACAATGACTTATTCAGTGATGCTCAACTTGGATTCCACCAGGGCCACTCAGCTCCAGACTACATTACAGCCTTGGTCCAAACATGGACAAAGAGCTGAGTTCAGATGTGAGATGGGAGTGACTGCCCTTGACATCAAGACAGCATTTGACCGAGTGTTGTCTAAGCAAAATTGAAGTCGATGGGAATCAGGGGAAAATCTCTCCACTAGCACAAAGGAAAATGGTCATGGTTGATAGGGACCAATCATCTCAACTGCAAGACATTGCTACAGGGAGTACTCATGGTAGTGTTCGAGGCCGAACCATCTTCGGCTACTTTTATCTACTCTACCTTCCTTTCATTTTAAGGTGAGGAATGCGGATACTCATTAATGATTGGACAATGTTCAGCACCATTCATGACTCTTCAGGTATGGAAGCAGTCTGTATACACATGCAGCAAGCTTGGGCAACAACCATGATTGGACTGATAAGCGGAAAGCAATGTTTATAATACAAAGATCAGACAATAACCATCTCCAACAAGAGAGAATCTAATAATCTCGCATTGATATTCTCTTTTGTTTATTATAAATTTAGAGTACCCATTTTCTTTTTCCAATTGGGGGCAATTTAGTGTGGCTGATCCACCTACCCTGCACATCTTTGGGTTGTAGGGGTGAAACCCCCACAGACACGGGGAAATGTGCAAACTCCACACGGACAGGGACCCAGGGCCAGGATTCGATCCCGGGTCCTCAGCGCCATAGGCAGCAATGCTAACCACTGTGCCACATGCCGCCCTTCGCATTGATATTCAATGGCATTACCATCACTGAATCCCCTGGTCGTCAGGCTGGTGTAAAAAGACATCCAGGTCTTGTTACACGTTTCCCTCTCTCAATCTATAGCCAGCCAGTTAATAACCTGCCTTTCTGTTTTTGCTACCATTATAACCACATTATACGGCACCTGTCATGCATTTACCCACTCACTCAACTTGTCCAAATCACAGTGAAGCATCTCTGCATCCTACTCACAGCTCACCCTCCCACCCAACTTTGTGTCCTCTGCAAATTTGGAGATATTACATTTTGTTCCCTCATCTAATTCATTTATACTGTATTGTGAATAGCTGTGGTCACAACACTGATCCCTACGGTACTCCACTAGTCACTGCCTGTCATTTGGAAAAAGACCCATTAATTCATATTCTTTGTTTCCTGTCTGCCAACCAGTTTTCTATCCATCTCAATACACTAGCCCCAATCCCATGTGTTTTAATTTTACACATTAATCTCTTGCATGGTACTTTATCAAAAACCTTCTGAAAGTCCAAATAAACCACATCCACTGGCTCCACCTCATCAACCCTACCAGTTACATCCTCAAAGAATTCAGGTAGATTTATCAAGTCTGATTTCTCAGGGCCGCACGGTGGCACAGTGGTTAGCATTGCTGCCTCACGGCGCTGAGATTCCAGGTTCAATCCTGGCCCTGGGTCACTGTCTGTGTGGAATTTGCACATTCTCCCCACGTCTGTGTGGGTCTCATCCCCACAACCCAAAGATGTGCAGGGTAGGTCGATTGGCCACGCTAAATTGCCCCTTAAATGGAAAAAATGAATTGGGTATTCTAAATTTTTTTTTTAAAGTCTGATTTCTCTTTCCATGCTGACTCTGTCCAATCCTGCCACAGCTTTCCAAGTGTTCTGCTAATAAATCTTTTCCAACAGATTTTAGCATTTTCCCCACTACCAGCGTCAGACTGGCTGGTCTATAACTCCCTGTTTTTCCTCTACCTTGCTTTTTAATTCATGGGGTTACATTAGCTACCGTCCAATTTGTAGGAACTGTTCCAGAGTCTATAGAAGCTTGGAAGATGACCACCAATGCATTCACTATTTCTAGGGCCACTTCCAAAAGTACTCTGGTATTTATCAGCCTTCAATCCCATCAATTTCCCCAACACCATTTCCTTACTCATACTCATTACTTACACCCACCTCCCACCCCCACCTCTCAGGGATCCTCTATCTCTTAGCTCTCTGTGCTCAGTCTCGGTGTATCCCCAGGATGCACAGCAGAGATGGGGCAGCCTGCTGCTTACCGCGTCCCATGGCCTTTGATACATTTCCTTCAGTTCCTCCCTCTCACTAAACCCTGTGTGCAACAACATTTCTGGTAGCTTATTTCTGCCCTCCTTTGTGAAGACAGAAACAAAGTAGGTATTTGGTTGGTCAGCCATTTCTTTGTTCTCCATTATAAATCCCCCTGTTTTTGTCCACACCAATCTTTTTCTCTTCACATACCGATAGGATCTTTTACAGTCAGTTTTTTAACTTCCCCCTTCTAAATCAATCCCTTTGTCCTCCTTTGCTGAATTCTCAACTGCTCCAATCCTCAGTTCTGGGGCTGGCTTCTCAGCTTCCCCAGCCATGTGTTTCTCGGCATCGCACCATACGCTGGCAGCGCCATTCTTTGTTCCTGATGCTTGTCAATGGGATTTCCCATTGAAACTACCCCACACTTCAGGAAACCCAAGGGCGGGGGGTGCACTGCTGGCGGGGAAAGTGAATCGCAATGGCTGGAGAATTCCATCTGACTGTTTTCCTGGCCAATTAGTATGCATCTACCTTGGACCTACGACTATCTCTAATTTACCTTGCAAACCATGGTTTGGACACCTTTCCCATTTAATTTCTGTGCCAGACAGGAATGAACAATTGTTGCAGTTCACACATGCATTCTTTGAATTGTCTGTACACTGCCTCTACATTGCTTGTACACCCTTTTGATGCACCATCAATTACCACAAAGACGAGAGTAGTGGAATAATCGAGGCTTTATTGAGCAAGATGTGGTGCCTCCTGTAGCTGCTATCAGAATGGCTGCAGCTTTGGAGAGCACACACATTTATACGCCGCCGACTGGGCGGAGTCAGTAGGCAGGGATTTACCCATGTACCTCTACCATACAGGCAGTGCCGTAATACATGTAATATACTACAAGTGGTGACTACCACACCTTTCAGTAACATTCCCCAATCCATCATAGGCAACTCGCACCTCAGACGACGCCAAGGGTCCGGAATGCCCGGTGGACCAGGGAAGCCTTCATCCTTGCCCACTTCTCATAGGATGAAGCTTCATCCATCATCTCTCCCTTTCTTCCCTTCCCACCCAATGTCCTGCGACGCCATGCCCAATCTCCCACCCGGTCTGCCTCACACTATACACCTCTCTCTACCTGCCCCCACCTCCCCGATCATTCTTCCACCCACACACCCATCCATTACCCCCGCCCCACCCAAATCGCCCTGTTCCACCCTCCCAGGGTCCGTGTAACATCACTCCAGGATGATAGGCTTTTGTCGGCACTGTCAGTGGGCAAGTATACAAAGCAGGAGGGTAATAATAACCCACTGTGAGCTGAGCTCTGGTGCTTCGCAATCAATGACTCGTGTCTGTCTGCTGAGTGCTTGCTCACACCCTTCGCCTGTACATAGCATGCCTTGGGCAGGTAGTGACAGATCTAGTAACTGGGAGACCAGGGCACTGGGGAAAGCGGAGGGCAACTGGGGGCGGGGGGTGCAGGCCAGCCCACAATGCGGAATAATGTGGCGGAGGCTTCACATGTCTCGGGTGAAATGTTTTAATGTTGTACAATCGTGACCCCAATTGTCCCCAGCTGCTAATGGTGCCGGGGGTTGCAGTGTCAGGCGCAGGTCTTTGGGAGGGGGAGGGGGGTTGCGGTGTCAGGCGCAGGGTCGTTGGGGAGGGGGGGTTGCGGTGTCAGGCGCAGGGTCGTTGGGAAGGGGAGGCGTCTGGGAGAACAGGTTGGACTGGTGCCAGAGATCGATGGCAACTCACCCGTGCAGCCTGATGGAAGACATTCAGCTTCTTGTGGCACTGGGTGAAGGTCTTCCTTGTCACACTCCCTGTCCTGACGACTGCTGCCACTGCATCCCAGGTGGCACTGACTGCCCTGTGGGCGACATCCGAGCACCTCAGGGGAACAGGGTATCCCGTCTGGACTCCAATGTGTCCATCAGTCTGGCCATGTCAGTATCCCTGAATCATGGAGCTGGTCTGTGAGGTGGCATTGCTGTGTGCTGTCTGGGATTTGCTCTGCATGATCAGTTTAAATGCTGCTGCCCCTCATTCGTGTTACCGTGCACTCACTGCAGCCACAGAGATGGCTCACAGAAGGCCTGCCCCCCGAGCTCGGGAGTCCGAGGTGGACCCACAGCTTGTTGCCAGTGTGGAGCGGAAGGGCACCCTCTTCCCCAGCGAGGGCGCAGACTCAAGTCCTGAACATTGCCTGGGGAGTGATGGCAGAGGCAGTCAGCGCAACAGCCTCACAAGGAGGAGACAGCTGGTGATCCGGAGGGGTGGGGATCACTTGTAAGGTTTCTGCTGTGAGAGGGGAAGAGAATCAGGGAGGGCTCCAAAGGCTCCGGTGCAGGTGACCTCTGGTCAGGGTGAGCTCTGCTGATCCCCAGCTTCCTCTGTAATGGGGCAGTGCTTCTGTGGAGTGCCAACACCTGGTAGGTTCCTGATTGTGCTTGGCTCTTGATGATACAGCTGGGGAATGAGGGTGTCCAGAGGGATGGTCTGGGCGGTCTCCCAGATGACCAGAGATCTACTGAGTATTTTAAGCACACAGGCAGCACTCAGCAGTGTGAGCAGCCAGGAGTCTGTAAGTAACACCAAAAGGGCGCATTTAAAACACAGACTGCAGCAATGGCGGGAGAAGCCAGGTCACTGCAATCCTGAGCGGGACACTCCAAGTCCATGGACTTGACACCAAGTCGCTCCCCGCTACATCTGGCGTCAACGGCCCCCCAAAATGAGGAACTTTCACTTTCCTAGGGGGCTAGGTTGCCGCCGGAGTCGTCCCCGCTGCTCCAGCCAGCGGCGAAGGGCTCCGGGCATTATGGCGGAGACCTACAGGGGCCCGACGCTGAGGAAAGAAGACCCCACGGAAACAGCCTGCTGCAGGATCTGTAGGCCCGGTCGCAGGCCAGGCCACCGTGGGGGCCCCCCGGGATCAGATCCGCCCCCCCCCCGCGTTCCCCCAGGACTGCCCCTGCACACGTACCTGCCAAGTCCCGCCTTGCGTAAGGTGAGTAATTCACGCCGGCGGGACTGGCCAAACCTGGATGGCCACTCGGCCCATCGGGGCCCAGAGAATCGCCGGGGGTGCCATTGTCGGCGTGGCAGGAATCTGCTCCCGAAAAACGGCGCCCGAGAATAGAGCAGCCAGTGCCGGGGCGGCGCAGCGGGATTCGCGCCTCCCCTCGGGAGTTCTCCGACCCGGCACAGGGTCAGAGAATCCCAGCCGATGTCTTTCAGTAGTACTGCTTTATTTAATACTTGCGGTTTAATTCTCAGCACTTTAAAATCTGACAAACTGCTAAGGTTGGCCCTCGCTCCCGTGTCGGATTTGAAGTTAATTAGTGTGTCATTAATCATTAATGGAACCATCCATTTGTCTTTTTGAGTACTTGCATTTACTTCACTATTGCTGCAAATTGTCATGAAAACGTTATTTTTCTGCATATCTTGACTATCCCTGCCCTCACTAGAAATCATGTCACTGAAGAACGTGTCTCCGAGGCATACTTCATCATCCATGCTGATTGATTTTGTTTGTTGCGCTTTTTTACTGGAAAAGCATTGCTTAGCAAAGTAATTTTTGCTTTGATATTTGGAGCATTTCTTTCCAAACACTGGCCAGTGTTGTGGCAAATGTCAATTGCTGCATTGCTGGCATGAAATGGGGGATCCGCTTAAAATGGCCACCTGTGCTGGGACCACCTTTTTTTACTCGAGTGCATCACTACACTAATGTGTTGGCTGCCTCTTCTATCTTTGCGCCAAAATGTTTGAGCTTCAAAGTGTTAATCTGCTGTGTAGCTAGCTCACTAGCATGACAAATTTTGATAGCATCATCACTCTGCAGCTCATTTTCTCTTAACAACCTCTCGTGTACCTTCGAAATCGCGATTGCAATCTGATCGCTGATCATTGACAACTGTAGGTAGCAAAATTACGCAACTGCGCCTTCAATCGCAAATCGGTCAGAAAACTATCAAACAATTTGCTAGCTATCTGGGTGCGCGTGCAAAATACATAGCGCCAAACGTCTCTTTTTTTTTGAAAGCGATGCCAAAAAACATGTTAAATATTTCTATTGCTTGGGGACTTGCTACAGTCTCAACAGGCTGTGCTTCCAGACCAAGGGCTGCAACATAGGGCGAAATTCTCCGCCCCCCACGACGGGTGGGAGAATAGCGGGAGGGCCTTCCCGACATTTTTGCCGCCCTCCCGCTATTCTCCCCTCCCCCCGCCGAAGTCCCGACCCGAATCGCTGCCGCCGTTTTTTTACGGCCGGCAGCGATTCTCAGCTGTTAGATGGGCCGAAGTCCCAGCCCTTTCCGCCGTTTTTACGAACGGCAAACACACCTGGTCTTGCCGTTCGTAAAAACGGCGTCACAAACTCGCTATTAATAACCATGGCACCGATTGGCACGGCCGTACCACGGCCGTGCCAAGGGTGCCATGGGCCCGCGATCGGTGGGCACGATGCCCGCGCACTACTTGTCCTTCCGCCGCCCCGCAGTATCCATTCGCGGGGCGGCTGAGGGGCAACTCGGCCCGCGCATGCGCGGGTTTCGCGCAAAAACGCGATGACGTCACCCGCGCATGCGCGGGTTGGAGTCTTCCAAACTGCGCATGCGCGGCTGACGTCATATGACGCGTCAGCCGGCGCTAACTCCGGCAAGCGGGCTTAACGATTTTCGTTAAGCCCGTCTTGCCGGAGCCTACGGCGTCGGGCTGCTAGCCCCGACCGGGGACCAGAATCGGTCCCCGGTCGGGAAGGGGCGCGCTGCCGTAAAACCCGCCCGGGTTTTACGGCAGCTTTATGATTTCTCCCGTTTTGGGAGAATCGCGCCCACGGAGTTTGAATTACTGTTTGAGCACACGCCAATTCTCACCTTTGTTACAGGTGACCCGAAACTGGTGAGGCGCCTTCAGACCTTCCATCCTGAACTTCAAAGTCTTACAGGGCATTGAGGACTAGTTGCCAGGAGTTCACGAGGTTAGTGGAAACATTTCTTTCTTTTTGTACCTTCTTCTTTGGAGTTATGTTTAATTGTTCTGATCTTCAAAGAATGTTTTCTGAGCAGATTTTTAAACCTGGTACCATGTCATGTTCTTGTGCTATGGCCGGTAGGAATGATGCACAATAGAACATCTAGTTCTTGGCTAGTTAAAGTGATTTATTATAAAACAAATGTGTGGTAAATTTAACTATAGTAAATACATTACAAACTACTAATACTAACAAATTATCCTAGAGCTACTGCAAATATGGCTGTCCACTAACATGACTAATCCTAACCCCTCGAGGTACAGAGTCACATGGTCATTTACACTGAAACCTGCTGGTCGGAGGATATGTACATCATTACATACATGATAGCTTATGCATAGCATCACACGAGGGGCAGAGCATTGTGCAATGTTAGAGCATACTGTGTCCAACCCATTAATCACATTTAAATACATGCAAATGCCAGTTTTGCATGCCCCGCTGGCACGACGTACAAACTTCATTGTCACTGCCAGGAAAGGACCGGAGCATGACTCACTTTGCACATGACACCCGATTCTCTGCCCAATCACGATTCGCGTTTCGCGTCTCAAGAAGGTGAATCCAGCCTGTTGTCTGTATTATAAAACAGATATAGAGACACTGCTGAATTATAATAATAATTTTTATTGTCACAAGTAGGCTTACATTAACACTGCAATGAAGTTACTGTGAAAAGCCCCTAGTCGCCACAGCCTTGCGCCTGTTCGGGTACACTGAGGGAGAATTCAGAATGTCCAATTCACCTAACAGCACGTCTTTTATACCAAAACTGAGAAGCTTACTTATCAGGAAAGATTGAACAAGCTGGGGCCTTTTTCAGGATAAAAGAGAGACAGAGGTGTGACCTGAACTATGTCGTTAAGGCTATAGAAGGATTTGATAGAGTAGACACAGACAAAATGTTTCTATTTTCATGTAAGTATAAGATAGTTATTAATAATTCAAACAGGGAATTCAGGAGAAACTTTCGTACTCAGGGGAAGCTATGATGGGAACTCATTACCATTAGGACCAATTGTGGTGAAAGAAAGCAGATGTGTTTAAGCAGAAATGAGATAAAAAACATGATGGAGAAAGAAATAGAAGGATATGTTGATAGGGGATAGATGAAGAGAGGTTGGACAAGGCATGTGTGGAGCATACATTGCAGCAGGGACCTTTGGGGCCAAATGCCTATATGAATGCTGTAAATAAAATATCAGACTGCTGGAATGTGGCGACTAGGGGCTTTTCACAGTAACTTCATTGAAGCCTACTCGTGACAATAAGCGATTTTCATTTTCATTTCATTTTCATGTAATAAGTACTTACGTGAAAAATCAAGGGGATATATCTGTAATTCACTATTCACTGCTCATTCTGCAGATGCTCATTTCGAGCAAGCATCAGTCTCCTCAGTCAGCAAAAACTCACTGCACAGAATGAGATGATACTCCAGCTCTGGGGTTGAATCTGAAATAAGTCCAAATTCATAATCTGCATCTTTAAGAAGAAAAGGTCATTGGTTCCTTCATAAAACCTATGAGTATGAATTCTTGAAGAGCAGCAATTACCGGATTTATCAGTGGTGCTGGCATCAGTGTCGTATTGCAGCTGGTGAGGCATCACACAGCATGTTGTGCTATGCTGGAATGCCACAGATTCCCGACTAAAGAGGAAGCACGAGGCAAATGTGGGAGTGACACTTTGTCAATTCAATGGATGTGACATGCTGTGGGACATTTCTAGAAGTGATAAAGAGCTGTGAAAATAAAATAACAATGTTCCCGTCGTACTTACAGCACTGGTACAGTGGTGGAGTCAGACCAACTTTATTTTTTGAAAATGTTTTTATTGAAGATTTTCATTTTATACGCTGTATAATAAACAAAGGTGTGTGGATCGGATACAATTTACAAGAGCTCTCCATTAGGATCGCCCCTTAAACTCCCCAACCCCCCATCCATAGCCCCTGCCCCGTTTCCCCCCACTTTTTGTTATTTTAAGATACTTCATTGGATCGCACATTTTACACAAGGTGATTGTCATCAATTTATATATTATCAGCTTTCCGCTCCCCTTTCCCCCTCTGTCAATTTGCTCCGCCCTTCTCTCCTGCACTCCCTCCCCCCCCCCCCCCCCCCCCCCCCCAACCACCCATCTGTTTTAGATGTCTCCTTGGGATCTTGTTCTTTGTGGCCTTGCACTGGGCCTCCTCGTCTCTGTTCTGGCCATTTCCAAACTCCCCCCTCTTGTCTCCCTTGCCCCCCCCCTCCCTTCCCCTCTCTGCTTGTTCACTATTGCTTTGTTGGCTCCTGTGTGCCCACCTCCCCCCCCCCCCCCTTCTCGCTCCATTGGCTGCAAATAGATCCTGGAACAAGTCCTGAAGAAAGAAACTGGGCTCCAGGTCACTGACAACTTTTTTTCTGAAGCATATGGGAAAATTAACACCCTACAGATTAAGGTGCCCTTCCAAACACCTCTCACAACAAAACATCTCCCCTCCATTGATTAAGATCAATGGGCAGCTCCTGGAAAATGTGGACTGTTTTCCATATTTTGAGAGTCTTCTCTCAATGAAGGCAGAAAAAAGATAACAAGATCCATCATTGCCTCCAGTCTGCCACTTCAGTCCTTGGATGACTGAGGAAAAGAGTATTTTGAGGGCCAGGATCTCAAACTCGAGACCAATGTCATGGTTCACCAGGCAGCAATGATCCACACGTTGATATATACTTTGAAGACTTGGACAACCTATAACAGGCACCTCAAAGCATTGGAGAAGTACCAACAGCGGTGCCTTCATTAGATCATCCAAATGCAATAGCTAGAAAGGTTGTCCAACAGCAGCGACCTCTCCCAAATCAACATGCCCAGTATTAAGACACCATTCACTCAAACCAGCTCCACTGGCAGGTTGTGTAGTTCCTATAGTTCATATGCCTGACACCTGGGGTGAAATTCTCAGCCTCGTGCTGCCGGTAGCAGAGTTCCCGGTGAGGTGGAGAATCCCATGGTAGTGAAGAAAGCGGGACTGGCACTCCCTCCCCACTGGCTTCGGGATTGAGGTTCACGGCCCGTGCCAGAGGAAGGATACAAATGGATCATTAAGAACCATTCACATCCATTTAGCGGGCCGGGCACCCTGTTCTCCGGGCCCGCTTGGTTCTCCGGTCCTCTGGGCTGGAAATCATTTCGGTAAGAATCGCTACTGCTATTGCCAAGCATGGTCCTGGTGCGGTGGACCTCACAGTGGGAAAATGGGGTAACTCTTTAAGGGAGTTGCCCCCAAAGTCCATCTGAAAGCCACCCTCCCCCCCCCCCCACGACGCATGACCTGCCTGCCTATCCCCACCAGCCCCCCCCTCCCCCCCATCGCCATCCCCCATAGAGACCTTCTAAATAAAGGGACATCCCCCAGAGACCCCCTAAATAAAGAGACCCCCCCCCCCACAAATCCCCCAGAAAAGAGACCCTGTCATAAAGCTCCCCGGAAGAGAAACCCCTGTCAGTGGGAGCGCAAATCAGGTGCAATTCAGCTTCGGTAGCAGAATATAGTCAAACAAAGAATTTCATCCCTGATTCCCAAAGCAACTGCTCTGCTTAGAATTCAACTGTGGCAGGAGACTCCCAGGAGGATACCTTCAAAGCATCACCGAACACACCCGGCGACTCTTGGTGAGATCCTGGCTTGTGACCAACAAAAATGGAGGCAACTAACTGAGGAAGGCAGCAAATACATCAAGAGACTTCGCTGGAAATGTGCAGAGGCAAGGTCGAGGCATTGGAGGGTGCGAGCAAGCCCCCAAAAAACCCAGCTACCCAACCCTTCAACTATTATCTGCCCCACATCTTCCAGAGACTTTGGAGATCAACCATCTTAGAAACCATCAAACTGAAGCAGAAGCAAATCACCCTTGATCCCAAAAGGCTGCCTAAAAAGAAGATTAAATACATCCAGTACTGTACCTCAAATGTTTCTTAGTTCCAACCAAATAGATTCTGTTCTTAACCCCTCTGGGAGATTTTGTATCTTCAACACGGTACTGTCCTTCGTAATCAATACTGCTACTCCACCATCTTTCTTTCCTACCCTATTTTCCTGATCACCATGTATCCAAGAATATCTTATACCCAATCCTGCTCTTCTTTGAGCCAGGTATCCATTATTTCCCAAACAATTATTTTTCCATGTGGCTATCCGCATCCATACTCTCACCAAACCTCTTCCTCACGCTCCACGTATTCACATACCTGTACAGTAATCCTAATTTAGAGTTAATAACATTCCCATTTTCTCTCACCCCACCTGATGCATTACATACTTCCTACTCTCGTACTATTTGCCTCTCTCAATTATCTGTGCACCTTGACTTTCCTCTCAAATACCACCTCCTGGTTCCCATATTTGGCAAGTCAGTTTAAACCTTCCCCAACAATAATCTTTATTGTCACAAATAGGCTTACATTACCACTGCAATGAAGTTACTATGAAAGTTCCCTAGTCGCCACAGTCCAGCGCCTGTCCGAGTATAGAACATAGAACAGTACAGCACAGTACAGGCCCTTCGGCCCACAATGTTGTACCGACCATTATCCTAATCTAAGATCAACCTAACCTACACCCCTTCAATTAACTGCTGTCCATGTGCCTGTGTAAGAGTCGCTTAAATGTCCCTAATTACTCTGACTCCACCACCTCTGCTGGCAGTGCATTCCACACACCCACCACTCTCTGTGTAAAGAACCTACCTCTGACATCTCCTCTATACCTTCCTCCAATCACCTTGAAATTATATCCCCCTCGTGAGCCATTTCCACCCTGGGGAAAAGTCTCTGGCTATCCACTCTATCTATGCCTCTCATCACCTTGTACACCTCTATCAAGTCACCTCTCTTCCTTCTTCGCTCCAGTTAGAAAAGCCCTAGCTCCCTCAACCTTTCTTCATAAGACATGCCCTCCAGTCCAGGCAACATCCTGATAAATCTCCTCTGTACCCTCTCCAAAGCATCCACATCCTTCCTATAATGAGGCGACCAGAACTGGACACAATATTCCAAGTGTGGTCGAACTAGAGTTTTATAAAGTTGCAACAAAACCTCACGGCTCTAAAACTCAATCCCCCTGTTAATGAAAGCCAACACACCATACGCCTTCTTAACAACCCTATCAACCTGGGTGGCAACTTTGAGGGATCTATGTACATGGACCCCAAGATCCCTCTGTTCCTCCACACTTTCAAGAATCCTGCCTTTAACCCTGTATTCAGCATTCAAATTCAACCTTCCAAAATGAATCACTTCACATTTATCTAGGTTGAACTCCATCTGCCACTTCTCAACCCAGCTCTGCATCCTGTCAATGTCCTGTTGTAACCTGCAACAGCCCTCAACACTATCTACAACTCCACCAACCTTTGTGTCATCAGCAAACTTACTAATCCACCCTTCCACTTCCTCATCCAAGTCATTTATAAAAACCACAAAGAGCAGAGGTCCCAGAACAGATCCTTGAGGGACACCACTGGTTACCAACCTTCAGGCGGAATACTTTCCATCCACTCTATCCATCCACTACCACTCACTGTCTTCTTTCGGCCAGCCAATTCTGTATCCAGGCAGACAAATTTCCCTGTATACCATGCCCCCTAGCTGAATGAGCCTACCATGGGGAACCTTATCAAATGCCATATACACCACATCCACTGCCCGACCTTCATCAATGTGTCTCATCACATCCTCAATTAATTCAATGAGGCTTGTGAGGCATGACCTGCCCCTCACAAAGCCATGCTGACTATCCCCAATCAAACTATGTTTTTCTAAATAATCATGAATCCTATCTCTCAGAATCCTTTCCAAAATTCTGCTCACCACAGATGTAAGACTGATGGGTCTGTAATTCCCAGGGATTTCCCTATTCCCTTTCTTGAATAGGGGAACAACATTTTCTTCCCTCCAATCATCCGGTACTACTCCAGTGGAGAGTGAGGGCGCAAAGGTCATCGCCAATGGCGCAGCAATCTCCTCCCTCACTTCTTGTAGTAACCTTGGGTATGTCCCGTCAGGCCCAGGGGACATATCTATCCTGATGCTTTTCAAAATGTCCAGCACATTCTCCTTCTTAACATCATCCTGTTCGAGCCTATTAACCTGGTTCACACTGTTCTCATGGGCAACAAAGTCCCTCTCTCTTGTGAATACTGAAGCAAAGTATTTGTTTTGGCCTCCCCCATCTCTTCAGACTCTAGGCACAAGTTCCCTCCACTATCCCTGATCGGCTCTACTCTCACTCTGATCATCCTCTTATTTCTCACATAAGTGTAGAACGTCTTGGGGTATACCCTAATCCTTCCCGTCAGGGCTTTTTCATGCCCCCATCTAGCTCTCCTCAGTCCATTTTTGAGTTCCTTCCTCGCTACCTTGTAACCTCTAGAGCCGAGTCAAATCCATGCTTCCTCAACCTTATGTAAGCTTCCTTCTTCCTCTTGACTAGAAACTCCACTTCTCTTGTCATCTAAGGCTCCTTCACCTTACCATTCCTTCCTCGTCTCAGTGGGAATAAACTATTCAGCACTCGCAGCAACCCACTTTATGCTCCTCAGCTCCTGTCTAATAGCAGTATAATTTCCGCTCCCCCAATTAAATACCTTCCCATACTGTCTGTTCCTATCCCTCTCCATGACTATGGTAAAGGTCAAGGAGTTGTGGTCACTGTCACTGAAATGCTCTCCCACCGAGACATCTGACACCTGGCCTGGTTCGTTGCTGAGTTCCAAGTCCAATATGTCGTGTCCCCCCCCTCCCCGGCTAGTTGGCCTATCTACATATTGAGTCAGGAATCCTTCCTGTACACACCTGACAAAATCTGCTCCATCCTCACCTTTTTGGTGACTAAAGGCAATTTATCCACCTAACCTGCACGTCTTTGGACTGTTGAAACTGGAGCACCCGGAGGAAACCCACGCAGACACGGGGAGAACATGCAGACTCCGCACAGACAGTGACCCAGCGGGGAATCGAACCTGGGACCCTGGTGCTGTGAAGCCACAGTGCTATCCACTTGTGCTACCGTGCTGCCCTGGAACACACCTGTACTTCAGGACCTGTTGGAATTCTTGACTCTTGAGACGTGTAGTTTGAACCGAGGGGAAGGATGGAGGGGTTCTACAATTCATGGGCGTTATTCATTATGCACTTTCAAGAACTGGATACATCGAACATTAGTTGGGGGGGGGCTGGGTGGGTTGGGGGGAGGGGGACTGTAAGAGTTAATGGTGACTATGGGTGATTCCTGATTCCTTTTTGTCATTTGTTTATGTTAACATGTGGGCAGTTGTTTGGGGGTTTGGTGGGAGTTTTTGTTGTTATTGATATGGGGATTGACATTATGTTCGTTACTGCTTATTGTTTATTTTTGGTGGGTGCAAATTTGGGAGACAATTTGAAAAAGGAGGAGAATAAAAATATTTTTTTTTTTTTTAATAAACAATTTTATTGAGGTAGTTTTTGGCTTTATAAACAGTTACAGACATCATCAGAAAGGAAGCAAAAAAGGCAAAAATGTGCAAACATCCACGTACATCGGCCTCTTTCTCCCCCTGGACGCCCAGGTCTTCCGAAACCCCAAAAATTGCCACCCCTGAGCTCATCACCACCCTTGTTTTTAGCATCTGGGGCAGAGGGGCAGCATGGTAGCATGGTGGTTAGCATAAATGCTTCACAGCTCCAGGGTCCCAGGTTCGATTCCCGGCTGGGTCACTGTCTGTGTGGAGTCTGCACATCCTCCCCGTGTGTGCGTGGGTTTCCTCCGGGTGCTCCGGTTTCCTCCCACAGTCCAAGGATGTGCGGGTTAGGTGGATTGGCCATGCTAAAATGCTCGTAGTGTCCTAAAAAAAAAAAGAAGTAAGGTTAAGAGAGGGGGTGGGGTTGTTGGGTTACGGGTATAGGGTGGATACGTGGGTTTGAGTAGGGTGATCATTGCTCGGCACAACATCGAGGGCTGAAGGGCCTGTTCTGTGCTGTACTGTTCTATGTTCTATGTTCTACTTTCAATACTTCCACCGTACCATATTGCACAAGCCCGCTCCCCTCCCACCGGTACTACCCGCCATATTTTCCCCCCTCCCCCCACCCCCCTGCTGACGCTCACTCTCCCGCAAAGAAGTCAATAAATGGTTGCCACCTCCGGGTGAACCCCTGCACAGAACCCCTCAAGGCGAACTTAATTTTTTCCATCCCCAGGAAACTCGACATGTCCGCAAGCCACCACTCAGTCTTCGGGGGCTTTGAGTCCCTCCACGCCAATAATATTCGTCGCCGGGCTATCAGGGAAGCAAAGGCCAACACATCGGCCTCTTTCTCCCCCTGGACGCCCGGGTCTTCCGAAACCCCAAAAATTGCCACCCCTGAGCTCATCACCACCCTTGTTTTTAGCACCTGGGACATGACCCCCGCAAATCCCTCCCAGTACCCCCTCAGCTCAGGGCATGCCCAGAACATGTGACCATGGTTCGCTGGTCCTCCCGCGCACCTAGCGCATTTGTCCTCTATCCCGAAAAATTTGCTCATCCGAGCCACCGTCATATGGGCCCGGTGAACGACCTTAAATTGGATCAGCCCGAGCCTTGCACATGTCGCGGTCGAGTTTACCCGACTCAGGGCCTCTGCCCACAGCCCATCCTCCATTTCCCCGCCTATCTCCTTCTCCCATTTAAGTTTCAGTTCCTCTGTCTGGGACCCTTCCTCCCTCATGAGCACCTTATAAATACCCGAGACTCTACCCTCCCCTTCATCCCTCGAATAAAAATATTTTAAAAAAAAGAATATCACATCACAAAGATTTTGGTGTGCTAACCTGCCTGCTTCTAAAAATGTCTCGCGGGAGATGTTCAGCTGGCCCCGATAAGGCCAAAAGGGCCTCATGTGTTGATGAACGTGTTGAATGGAGGCAGGCCATCCTTCAGTGATGGTTTTCCAGAGTTCCTGTGACAAAGAGGACGGGATTCTCCCAGCCCTGGGCCAGGCCGGAGAATCACCGCAGAACGGAGAATTGGTGCCACTGCAGACGGCGTGGCTGGCGCGGCGCCGGTCGCGAGCCACTCTACGCGGCCAGCCTGCCGATTCTCGGCAGAGATGGGCCGAGCGGCCGTCGTGGAAACACTGAGTCCCGTCGGCGCGTCCACCCCTGCTCTCAACCGGCGGGAGCTCTGCATGGAAGGGTCAGGTGGCGGCTTGTGGGGGGGGGCGGCTTCAACCCCAGGGGGGTGCCTCCAATGCTGCCTGGCCCACGATCGGGGCCCACTGATCGGCGGGCTGGCCTCTCTGACTGGGGGACACATTTCCTACCCGCCGGCCCCTGTAGCCCTGCGACATGTTGCATCAGGGCCGGTGTGTTGCAGGAAGCCAATGCAGATGAGCGCGTTGGCGCAGCGCATGTGCGCGTTGGCGCCGGCGCCACTGCACACGTGCAGATCCTGCTGTGCCCAGTTTGCGCTGGGATCAGCAACTGGTACGCCGTGAAGCGCTCCAGCGCCGTGCTGGCCCCTGTAGAGGCCAGAATTAGTCCTGGGAGCGGCAAGTTCACGCCGCCATAAAACGCGACGCCGTTTACGAAGGCGTGGACACTCTGCCGTGGGGTGAGAGAATCCCGCCCAGAATATTTCAGTGTTTCCTCCTGTAGTTTCTGACATTTGCGTTGTGTAAAGTACATCAGATCAATTTGAAGAACATTTTGAAGTTCAAGTCAACCTGTAGATCTAAGGATATATTTGCTGTCTTTGCCAGAGTAGGCAATCTGCTCAGAATATCTGATGTGGCCATCAACTATACCAGGTTAGTATCTAATCTTGCAGTCGTAACCTTGGATCTTAACAAAGATGTAGCAACCACAGTGCGTTGGTCAATGATTTCATCAGAATGATCTCAAGCAGCTTGTGGTCAGTTTCTACACTCATCAAATAAATAAATGTGAAAATGCCTAATTCCAATGTTTCATACTCCATTTTTGAGCAATTGGACTCTGCCACATATAGGTATTTTGAAGCAAATAAAACAGATTTACTTTTTAGTAATATGCACCCTTCTGAATCTCTTTGTGACGCATCGACTTCAAGGGCGGTAATTCCCTCGGCTTGTAAAATTGCTGAACCAATGCTTTCAGTGCTTCAAAGAGACGTTAATGATCTTTGTGCCACAAAAAAGCTTTCAACAATCCCCTTAAAGGTGATGATTTTTGTGTGAAATTGGAAATGGAACGAGACAAGAGAAGAAAAACACATAATCATCTTCAAAGATCTTCCTTATCTTGGGGTGTGTGCATGGCATTAATCAACTCTAGTTTACTTGGGTCAAGACATATCCCAGCACTTGAATAAATAGAATCATGCAGTAGAATTCCTACAGGGAAAAAGGAGGCCATTCAGCCCATCGGGTCTAACCGACCCTCTGAAAGTACACCCCACTCAGGTGCACTCATCCGCCCTATCCCCGTAACCCCATAACCCTGCTTAACTTGTACATCATTGGACACTAGGGGGAAATTCAGCACGGCCAATCCACCTAACCTGCACATCTTTGGACTAAATAGAGCCAAAGAAATTGAAATTCTGCAAATCGATGTCACATTCAAGACATGCCTTGTTCTTCCCGTGACAGCTAAATCATCTGAGATATGGTCCATGTAATGTTATTCCATATGTGCTTGAAAGAGATCCTGGCTAACAGAGAGCCCAAAGGAAATTGTTGGAAGCAATATCATCCAAATGGGGTATGAAATGTAGTCAGTTCCTGGGACTTCTCTGCTGGTTGCACTGACCAATAATCACGTTTGGCATCCTGTTTTTAAAGTGACTTTTCCCCCACCGAAGTTCAGACCTGCAAAGTAGGTGTTTTGTGTAAACAATGTTTCAAAGCTGTGTTAAAGTGTCTTGGATCAAGGTGTACTCGCTGGAACCCATCCTTCTTTATGATACATATGAGCGAGCTGCTCCAGTCTGTACGCTCTTGTACCTTTCTGATGATTCCATCGGTTTCTATTTTGTCCAGCCCAACTTTCAATTTAGCTTGGATGTGGCTGCTGCAACTGCACTTTGGGTCAATTGATGGAATTACATCCTCCTGCAGTTCCCTGAAAACAGCTAAACTTGTCAAAAGGTTCTGGATATTCCAATGTCAGATCAGGAACTGAAATGCTCAGAGTAACTTTTGATGTTGATCTGCCTTGTGTTGTCTGGCTGATCCCATGGATGATTACCCAATGTGAGATTACGACGCGCCAGTAGACCTGCAATTGCTGACCCCCTGCTTTCTACAATGTATAATATATGTGACACCCGGGATGATTGGTTGTACTTTCACTGTAGAATGCTGAAGCCTGCACATGGAACTACTGAGCTATTATATGCCAGAAATTTCACAGTAGTAGGTTTCGGCTCATTGCCCTCAACCTCATGTCTTGCAGAATTCTCAGAGGTAGTATGTTGGCACTTGCCCATGTGTCTATCTTTGTTACCAGCGAATAGTTCCTGGCTTTTGGAGGACAGATGATCTGACGTTGTGGTGACATTTATATGTTCGGCAAGAGCGAAATGTGTGATCACACCGTTTCTCATCGTTTTGCACGATAACATCATTGTCTGGTTCATCACCACCTTCTGTACATGTTTCTAATAGGATACAGTATAGTCGTTGTTACCGCTCAAAGATACCACCCGTTTATAGTCTGGAATTTGGCACGACTCTTTGCAGCTCCTGCTGCCTTTGCTCTGCTACACTGCTACTACCAGTTGGCCTTTCTGCCACAAGCTTTATCCGGATGCCCCGGGGCCAGGGGGTCATCGATGGTGTGCATGTCACCTTGCGGCCACCAGCGGATGACAGGCCGGTGTTCATGAACAGGAAGGGGTACCATTCCATGAACATTCAGGTGGTCTGTGACCACCAAATGAGGACCCTGCACGTTTGCACCTGGTACCCGAGCAGTGTGCATGACGCGTTCGTATTGGCGCATTCATTCATCCCTGGCATGTTCGAAGAGCACCCTGCACCTGGCTGCAGGGCTGGTTGCTGGGTGACAGGGGTTACCCGTTGCGATCGTGGCTGATGACACCAATACGGAGGACACAGATCGACGCGGAGCACCAATACAATGATGCCCATTGTGCGACCAGGGGTGTGGTCAAGAGGTGCTTCGGGGTGCTGAAGATGCGCTTCAGGTGCCTGGACCGCTCTGGAGGCGCCCTCCAGTACGGGTCAAGGAGAGTCAGCCGCATCGTTGTGATCTGCTGTGTCCTCCAAAATATATACCAGCAGAGGGGCGATGGGCTCAGCATTTCTTCATTGCACACATTCCACATGTCTTCCCAGGTTTGGATGTTTTGGCGACTGTGTCAAAGATTGGGGTTGTACATAGAATCTGTAAGCATTGTCGACCTGCAATGATTGTTTCACGCTTTCCTCCATCCTTGAGTAGCTCATCAATGCTAAAGTGTTTCATTCTGTCCAGCAGATCTTACCAAAATACTTCCATTAGAGTGGATGCAATCACCATCTCAGCCATTCTCTGTCAGCTCTGCTGAGAAATCACAGTAAGCACCCTTTTCTCTGCATCGATTGATGACATGACCTTTGGCAGTGGTACCCAACCTTTTCCTTTATGGGGACCACTGATTGTCATCAAAAGCTTGTGCGGACCACCACGTATGCAAGCTGTTTTAAACATTATTTTTATGCAGCCTATGGCTGACGGGAGTCAAACTTATATAATATATCAAGAGGGGTATTAAAATCGCAGCTATTTGTAATGGTTTATGATGCACACTCACAAATACATTGTACTTGCAACAGCACATTTACCTGAAAAAGACCTACCAGCAGAAAAAGATAGCGTTTACCCCTTAATGAGAAAGCTGATGTTGTTTTGCACACTTCAAATGCTGAATTTCAGGTTCCAGGGATGACAGTCTCAATTAGAGATCTGGTTCTGTATGTTTATTCCAATATTTTTTTTAAATATAATCTTTTATTATCACAAGTAGGCTTACATTAACATTGCAATGAAGTTACTGTGAAAAGCCCCAAGTCACCGCATTCCAGCGCCTGTTCAGGTACACAGAGGGAGAATTCAGAATGTCCAAATTATCTTCTGTGAAATTGTCCAAATTGTCTTCAATGCGACTGATGTACTATCAATTACGACGAGATGAGAGTATAGAGTAATCGAGGCTTTATTAAGCAGAGATGTGGAGCCTCCCGCAGCTGCTGCCGAAATGGCTGCAGCTCGGAGAGCCCACACATTTATACTCCGCCTACTGGGCGGAGCCAGCAGGCAGAGATCTACCCCCGTACCTGTACTACAGGGGCCTTACCGTAATACCCTCGTATGCGGTATATAATACAACAGTGGTGACTACCACAGCGACAAGCCCTTAAAATCCAGTTTCACAACGGCAGGATGTAGGAAAAGGGATCAGAAAATTCACTGCCTTCTGATATGTCTCTACAAATATATAAAACAAAAAAGAGTGGCTAAGGTAAATATTGGTCCTTTATGAAATGAAAAATGAAATGAAAATCGCTTATTGTCACGAGTAGGCTTCAATTAAGTTACTGTGAAAAGCCCCTAGTCGCCACATTCCGGTGCCTGTCCAGGGAGGCTGGTACGGGAATCGAACCGTGCTGCTGGCCTGCTTGGTCTGCTTTAAAAGCCAGTGATTTAGCCCAGTGAGCTAAACCAGCCCCATTTAGAGGATGCGAAGGGAGATTTAATAATGGGAGATGAGGAAATGGCTGAGGAACTGAACAGGTTTTTTGGGGTCGGTCTTCACAGTGGAAGACACAAATAACATGTTAGCGACTGATGGAAATGAGGCAATGACAGGTGAGGACCTTGAGATGATTGTTCACTAAGGAGGTAATGATGGGCAAGATAATGGGGCTAAAGGTAGACAAGTCTCCTGGCCCTGATGAAATGCATCCCAGAGTGCTAAAAGATATGGCTTATGAAATTGCAAATGCACTAGTGACAATTTACCAAAATTCACGAGAATCTGGGGTGGTCCCGGTGGATTGCAAATTAGCAAACGTGACACCACTGTTTAAAAAAGGAGGTCGGCAGAAAACAGGTAATTATAGGCCAGTTAGCTTAACTTCAGTAGTCGGGAAGATGCTGGAATCTATCAGCAAGGAAGAAATAGCGAGGCATCTGGATGGAAATTGTCTCATTGGGCAGACGCAGCATGGGTTCATAAAGGGCAGGTCGTGCCTAATTAATTTAGTGGCATTTTTTGAGGACATTACCAATGCGGTAGATAATGGGGAGCCAACGAATGTGGTATATCTGGATTTACAGAAAGCTTTTGACCAGGTGCCACACAAAAGGTTGCTGCATAAGATAAAGATGCATGGCATCAAGGGTAAAGTAGTAGCATGGATAGAGAATTGGTTAATTAATAGAAAGCAAAGAGTGGGGATTAATGGGTGTTTCTCTGGTTGGCATCAATAGCTAGTGGTGTCCCTCAGGGATCAGTGTTGGGCCCACAATTGTTCACAATTTACATAGATGATTTGGAGTTGGGTACCAAGTGCAATGTGTCCAAGTTTGCAGACAACACTAAGATGAGTGGTAAAGCAAAAAGTGCAGAGTGTACTGGAAGTCTGCAGAGGGATTTGGATAGGTTAAATGAATGGGCTAGGGCCTGGCAGATGGAATACAATGATGACAAATGTGAGGTTATCCATTTTGATAGGAATAACAGCAAAAGGGATTACTATTTAAATGATAAAATATTAAAACATGCTGCTGTGCAGAGACACCTGGGTGTGCTAGTGCATGAGTCGCAAAAAGTTGGTTTACAGGTGCAACAGGTGATTAGAAGGCAAATGGAGTTTTGTCCTTCATTGCTAGAGGGATGGAGTTTAAGACTAGGGAGGTTATGCTGCAATTGTATAAAGTGTTAGTGAGGCCACACCTGGAGTATTGTGTTCAGTTTTGGTCTCCTTACCTGAGAAAGGATGTACTGACGCTGGAGGGTGTGCAGAGGAGATTCACTAGGTTAATCCCAGAGCTGCAGGGGTTGGATTACGAGGAGAGGTTGAGTAGACTGGGACTGTACTTGTTGGAATTTAGAAGGATGCGGTAGGATCTTATAGAAACATATAAAATTATGAAGGGAATAGATAGGAAAGATGCGGGCAGGTTGTTTCCACTGGCGGTTGAAAGCAGAACTAGGGGGCATAGCGTCAAAATAAGGGGAAGTAGATTTAGGACTGAGTTTAGGAGGAACTTCTTCACCCAAAGGGTTGTGAATCTATGGAATTCCTTGCCCAGTGAAGCAGTTGAGGCTCCTTCATTAAAGGTTTTGAGATAAAGATAGATAGTGTTTTGAAGAATAAAGGGATTAAAGGTTATGGTGTTCGGGCCGGTAAGTGGAGCTGAGTCCGCAGAAGATCAGCCATGATCTCATTGAATGGCGGAGCAGCCTCGAGGGGCCAGATGGGCTACTCCTCCTAGTTCTTATGAGATAATTCTGGGTATTCCAAGGAAACTTTAAGCCAAAGGTCAGTTGGTAGTTCTTGTGATGTTCTCTGTTTTTGGACCAGGATGACTTTGATGTGCAGTGTTCCACAAAGAACATCAAGCTATTTCATTAACAAAGCTAATTTATTGACACTACTAATTAGCTGGATTTGAACGTCTTACTAAAGTACAAAGGTTGCTACAATTCTATCTCCAGAACTCTAGAACAGATTTCTAGAACACACGACTACTCTATCCCACCGAACCACCTACTCCCAGAATCAAGGGTGTAACGTGATCTACTTGACTGCTCTTGATCACCATCTGGTGGTTAGATGTATTCACATGAAATTGTTAACCCTTCATCTCCCATGCAATATCCATATTGCCACAGTTCTGAGAGAAATCCAGCTATGGACAAAGCATCTGACAGATTCGCAAACGAGTCATAATTTGACTCCTCAAGTCGTTTGGCCCACAACTCTATTTTCTTGATCATCACTTCTGTTTTGTCCTGTACATGAAAAATTGTTACTGATTTTCCCCGAAAACTCAGATTGAGCTCATTTAAGTGACCAAAATTATCTGCCAGATATGCCAATTTGGCAAGCCACTGAAAGTCACTGCAGCATGAGAGTTCAAAATTTGAGGGAAGCAAAAACATTCTCACTTCATCATGCAACTCAAAGACGTGTGAGCACCTTTCCTCGGGAGAGCCAGCAGAACTCGGTGTGCAGAAGTAGTTGATGGTGATCACTGCCCATCTCGTTGCATAGAGCTGCACATTTCGCAAATTCAGTGGATGGTCTTGTTAAAATTAACTGTTTTAACCGCTTCCTCCAAAATGGCCATGAGATCAGCAGGCATTCTCATTGCAGTTAACGTCGCCCTATGGATGCTGCAGTGAATGGATGTGGCAGGCGGAGCCACTTCTCTTCCACACTTAATAACCCCAGTTTTGGCCTAACATCGTACGGGCCCCATCTGTGCAAACTCCTCCACATTTTACATAGAAACATACACAGAAAATAGAAGCAGGAGGAGGCCATTCGGCCCTTTGAGTCTGCTCCATCATTCATTATGATCATGGCTGATCATCAAGTTCAGTACACTGATTCCGCCTTCCACTCATATCCTTTGATCCCTTTAGCCCCAAGAGCTAGATCTAATTCCTTCTTGAAATTACACAATGTTTTTGCCTCAACTACTTTTTGTGGCAGGAATTCCACACATTTACCACTCTCTGGGTGAAGAAATTTCTCTTCACCTCAGTCCTAAAAGATTTACCCGTTATCCTCGAACGATGGCCGCTAGTTCTGGACTCCCCCACCATCGGGAACATTCTTATCATGTTAAATTTTATAAGTTTCTATGCTATCCCCCCTCAGTCTTCTAAACACCAATGAATATAATCCTAACCGATTTAGTCTCCTCATACGACAGTCCCGCCATCCCAGGAATCAGCCTGGTAAACCTTTGCTGCACTTCCTCAATAGCAAGAACATCCTTCCTCAGCTAAGAACACCAAAACTGCACACAATACTCCAGATGTGGCCTCACCAATGCCCTATACAATTGCAGTAATACATCCCTATTCCTATACTCAAATCCTCACGCTATCAAGGCCAACATATCATTTGCCTTCTTTACTGCCTGCTGTACCTGCATGCTTACTTTCAGCGACTGATGCACAAGGACAGCAAAGTCTCTCTGAGTATCCACCTCTCTCAATTTACACCCATTCAAATAATAATCTGCCTTTCTATTTTTGCTACCGAAGTGGATAACCTTGCATTTATCCACATTATACGGCACCTGCCATGCATGTGCCCACTCACTCAACCTGTCCAAATCCCACTGAAGGATCTCTGTATCCTCCTCACAGTTCACCCTCCCACCCAACTTTGTATCACTTGCAAATTGGCTGTTGATGGTATGACATGAATTCCAGGTGGTAGATATAGAATTTAACCTGACTGAATAGGTCTTCCAAAGTTGTCCGAATCTTTTTGGGATCTTTTTGTTTTTGTTCTGTTAGCCAGGATGTGTTTAGACTATGTAAATCTTCACTCCAAGCTGCTGTATTTTGGCTTTGTTTGTCTGGTTCAGACACTAACAAGTGAAGAAACCATAGCTCTTTACACTTTATACATTTTGAACTCAGATAGTCAGTCAGCTGCAATTAAGCTTGGGAATTCAGTAGATATTGTAGCGATATTCCCTGGACCTTTCTTCTGCTGTAATGTTTAAACAAATATTGCTGCTGTTCCAATTGTATAAACTGAGGGCTGTGAATGCTTTAAATGAAATATTTGTATTTCTCTTCCCACCACAGCATTCTCCATGGCTGCCAAGGAATGTTGCTTTTCTGAAGCTCTGCCCAGGAAGATGAGTAACGGCAGGAATGCACCACGATTCTGTGCCACGCAAATAATGTTGCTGTTGCTAGTTTTAGTTCAGCAGCTTCTGATTTTGCTTGCCATTATTGCATTCAGCCCAATTTCCACAATGGTTATTGGCTCTCCCTTGCCTGCGATTGATCTGGTGCATGACCTGGCTACCCACCTTTGCCAACTGAACAAAGCCCAGGGCTGGTGGTCCTCTAACTTGTGGGACTGACAGACTGTGCACTGTAAGCCCACCCTTGGAGATAACATATTCAGCATTTGCCAAGCACTGCTGCAATCTTCAAGACTGTCTGCTCACACCAGCTTGTTGTCTCAGTGCTGGAACCTCACTGTGCTTTCACAGATGTCACCGTGCTGCATGTTGAAAACTTCTTGGGGCTGCGATTTTGTTGCGGTTTAAGAAGAAGAGACTCTAATCGCCGTTACTATGTCTTCAACATTCTCAATGTTGCTCCCATGTGGAGCATTTCAAAAAACTTTTCTGACGCTGTCACCATGTTGTGTTCTTATAAGACAAATCCGTCAGCTTATTTACACCAGGATGCTGACCATCAAGAGAGATTGTTTAACATATTACTCGTAGGTTCATTTTCGAAGGTTCAGATAAATGATAGCAGTTTTACATTGTTGCAGAGCTTGGAAACACTTTTGAGCAGTTGTCTGTACACAAAGGCTGAGACTAAGACTCAATCACATGATACATTTCATCGTTTCCCTTCTGGTGATATATAAAGATACATATTCATATCCTTATAGGCAGGTATACCACAACAGCCTTTCAGGTCCCATTTCCTCATCACTATACTCACTTGCATCTGGTATCTACCTGCTAGTTTCCTTTCTAGCTCCCTTATTTCTGCCTGCAAGATCACATCTCTCATTCTGCCTATGTGGTTGGTATCGATATGGACCACAACTGTTGGCTGTTCATGCTCTCCCTTCAGAGTGATTTGCAGTCACTCACTGACATCCTTGACCCTTGCACCAGGGAGACAGCATATCATACTAGATTGATATCTGCAGCCACAGAAACACCCATCTGTTTCCCTAATTATTGAATCACCTACCACAATTGGTTTTCCAATCTCCCTCCTTGCCCCCCCCCCCCCCCCCCCCCCCCCCCCCCCTCTAGGTGCCATGGACTTAACTCTAGCTGTACTCCCCAGATGAACTGTCACTTTCATCAGTATGCAGAACTGTACTCTGGTTGGAGAGTGATATGCACTCGGGAGTTCTTGCACATACAGGACCCCTTGAATGCCTGGTGGTCACTCATTCTCTCTCTGCCTTCATTCCCTTAAGTTTCAGAATGCCTCATACAGACCCATCTCACTGCTGAACGCAGACGCCAAAATACTGGCCACAATCCTAGCCAAAAAGCTAGAAGACTGTGTACCCGAAGTGGTCGCAGAGGACCAGACGGGCTTCGTCAAAGGTAGACAGCTTACCTTGAACATCAGCCGCCTGCTGAACGTGATAATGACCCCCTCCGGGGAGAGAACGCAAGAGGTGATCGTCTCCCTGGACGCAGAAAAGGCCTTCGACAGAGTCGAATGGAAATACCTCAAAGAGGTACTGGAGCGGTTCAGGTTTGGAACAAGGTTCACCTCCTGGGTAAAGCTCCTATATAACGCTCCCATGGCGAGCGTACGGACCAACAATACCAACTCCCAATACTTCCAGCTGCACAGGGGCACGATACAAGGATGCCCACTGTCCCCGCTGCTGTTCGCACTAGCAATCGAACCGCTAGCAATCGTGCTCAGGGCAGCGAAAAATTGGAGGGGGATCCGAAGGGGAGGCAGAGAGCACAGAGTCTCACTCTATGCGGATGATCTGCTCCTCTACATCTCGGACCCACAGAGCAGCATGGACGGAATCATCGCGCTCCTGAAAGAGTTTGGAGCCTTCTCGGGCTACAAACTCAACATGAGCAAAAGTGAGATCTTCCCAGTAAATCCACAAGGTGGGGGGGGGGGGGGGGGGGGGGGGGCAGCACCAAAGGGGCTGCCGTTCAAACAAGTCCGACACAAATTCTGCTACCTGGGGATCCAAATAGCCCATGACTGGAAAGGGATCCACAAATGGAACCTCACCAGTCTGACGGAGGAAGTAAAAAAAGGACCTGCAAAGATGGAACACACTCCCACTCACCCTCGCGGGGAGAGTCCAGACGATCAAAATGAACGTACTGCCCAGGTTCCTCTTCCTGTTTAGATCCATTCCGATCTACATCCCCAAGGCCTTTTTCAAAGCGCTGGACAAACTAATCATGGTGTTTGTATGGGGGGGGGGGGGGGGGGGGGTAAAAATGCTAGGATCCCAAAGAAGGTCCTACAAAAAACAAAATCCAGGGGGGGGCTAGCCCGCCCAAACCTACAATTCTACCACTGGGTGGCAACACCCGAGCGAGTAAGGGGATGGATCCAGGAGCCAGAGGCCGAGTGGGTGTGTGCGGAGGAGGCCTCCTGCATGGGGACCTCCCTCCGGGCCCTCGCCATGGCAGCACTCCCATCCCCACCCAAAAAACACTCCAGCAGCCCAGTGGTGACAGCCACCCTCCAATCCTGGAACCAATTGCGGCAGCAATTTGGCCTGACCAAAATGTCGGACAAGGCTCCCATCTGCAACAACCATAGGTTCACACCAGCACTGACTGATGCCACCTTCAAAAGGTGGGGGCAGGACGGAGGGACACTGACAGTTAGGGACCTATACACGGACGGCAGGATCGCAACACTGGACGAACTGACAGAGAAATTTTGGCTTGCCAGGGGGAACGAGCTAAGGTATCTGCAGCTCAAAAACTTCTTACAAATGGAGACAAGGACGTACCCACAACCGCCACGACAGACACTACTGGAAGACCTACTGGACGCAAGTATCCTAGAGAAAGGGAACTGTAGCGACATGTATGACCGACTGGTAGAAAGGGACGACACCGTACTGGACGCAACAAGAAAGAAATGGGAGGATGACCTGGGGATTGAGATAGGGTGGGGACTCTGGAGCGAAGCACTGCATAGGGTCAATTCCACCGCCACGTGTGCAAGGCTCAGCCTGACGCCACTAAAAGTGGTACATAGAGCCCACTTAACAAGAACCCGTATGAGTAGGGGGGGGGGGTATAGGGTGAGTGCTTCATTGGGATGGTGTGGGAAGGCTGGGTCGCGTGGGGTAATGTCTATTTAATTGTTATTCTATATTCTCTTTTTACACTATGTTAATATTCACTCTAGTTAGTTTTGTCATTATTGTTATTACTGTTCTTTTATGAAAAATTCTGCAAAACCTGAATAAAAATACTTTTTCAAAAAAGTTTCAGAATGCCCACATCTAGAAACGTATTGTCCATAAAGTGCGCAACCTTGTAGATATGCTGCAGGGACTCCATAGCTCTGTATACTGTTTCATCATTTTGAACTCAGATAGAATTCCTCAGCTTAATTGTAACCCTGATATCATCTATCTGACCCATCTGCTATTGAAGCCGTGAAGTCCAGAGCTTGAGCTGCTGCAGCTGCAGATGTGGTTGTGCAGGACATGAGAAACCTATAGTTCCCACATGAAACAGGATGCACACTCCGCTGGTCCAAGCTGCCCTGTTGTGCCTCTATTTATTAGGTTAACTCATCTAACAGATACATTCAAAATATTCTTGGTATGAATATTCTTATTGTTTTATTTCCTAAATGCTTGCTTGCGTTCCTCAGGTCTTGTTGGGATACTCAATTGTCCAATTATTGTCTTTGTTCCAATTGATAGGCTTCAAGCTATTTATTTCAGATATACAACCTTATTACCGGAGGATAATGCAAACCCCTAACTCCTGTCATGTCACACCTTGATTTTATTTTTCAAACTTTAACTTTCTCTAACCTCAGTATACCCGTTGTCCATTTCTCCTCTTGACTCTATCTCCAGATAAGTGAAAGACCCCAACACTGGCCTTCAATTTTATCCTCTCCTCACTACCCCAGTTTCCTCCAGATCACTCTTATTATCTCCAGTTACCTGATTGCCTGGACTTCAATTTATCATCTTCCCACTGCTTCCCTCAGGAGTACTCCTGATTCTGCTTATTCTGTCCCCAGCTAACTACAAGCCCCAATGCCGGCCTTCAATTTACCCTCTCCCCAATGCTCCTATTCCCTCTCAGGTCTGCTCTAGCTGTTAGCGCTCTCTCCAGATAATCACAAATGTCACTGGTAGAGGTGTAGGTGCAGAGCTACCTGGCCCCTGACAAAGGCAGCAGAGTGATGATTCCTTGTGAAATAGGGCAGATGTTTAAAGTCACCAAAGGTTTGTGCATCCTGAAGTTAATGTAAGCTTCTGCTCATAACAGTACATGTCAACATGTCACGTTAGCTGGCAAGTAGTTCTAATATATTACTAATGCCCACTAGTCAGCGGCGGAACCAGCAAGAAAATAGGAGGGTTAGTAGGATCAGGAGGATCACCATTGCCAGCACCAGTAGGAAGATCTCCACCACCAGCACCAGCAGGAGGATCACCATTGCCAGCACCAGCAGGAGGATCACCATTGCCAGCACCAGCAGGAGGATCACCATTGCCAGCACCAGCAGGAGGATCACCATTGCCAGCACCAGCAGGAGGATCACCATTTCCAGCACCAGCAGGTGGATCTGCACCACCAGCACAAGGATCTCCACCACTAGCACCAGCAGGAGGATCTCCACCACTAGCACCAGCAGGAGGATCACAATTGCCAGCACCAGCAGGTGGATCTCCACCACCAGCACCAGCAGAAGGGTCGCCATTGCCAGCACCAGCAGGAGGATCACCATTGCCAGCACCAGCAGGAGGATCTCCACCACCAGCACCAGCAGGAGGATCACCATTGCCAGCACCAGCAGGAGGATCACCATTGCCAGCACCAGCAGGAGGATCTCCATCACCAGCACCAGCAGGGTTATCACCACCAGCAGCACCAGCAGGGGTATCACCACCACCAGCACCAGCAGGAGGATCACCATTGCCAGCACCAGTAGGAGGATCACCATTGCCAGCACCAGCAGAAGGATCACCATTGCCAGCACCAGCAGGAGGATCACCATTGCCAGCACCAGCAGGAGGATCACCATTGCCAGCACCAGCAGGAGGATCACCATTGCCAGCACCAGCAGGAGGATCACCATTGCCAGCACCAGCAGGAGGATCACCATTGCCAGCACCAGCAGGAGGATCACCATTGCCAGCACCAGCAGGAGGATCACCATTGCCAGCACCAGCAGGAATGCCATATGTTTCCATTCAGATAGGAAAATGGAAATGGAAACTCAGGAATGGGTGCCAAATTCCACCAATCAGACTATAGATGATGAGATTCGTCTTTGGGGACAAGACCTCCAAGACAACAGCTGAATTATATTATCTGACAGTTTTTAGCACGATCCGTACCTGTGACTGTCAGAAACAGACCATAATATAGCATCCAAACTGAAACTTTGCTTCCACAAAGTACTAAAGATTATTTAGTATTGCTGCATGTAACATTATAACTCTTGTTACACATTACGTAAGATAAGAAAAGGCAATGAAATAGAACGTTGCTGGTTGTCAAAGGGAGCTGTCACTATTCTTGCACTTACAAAATCAATATACTTCAAAGAGACATACAGTTCTACATAATTCATTCAACAACTTCAGAAGCTTAGAGAAATATTGTACACTCAAACCGAGCCTCTCTTTCTCTCGGAACCCAGGGGAAGCATATTATCGTAACAGATGGCTTCTTGTCAATAAAAAGGAATTGCTTTCTGGGGAGAATGTCCATGCGAGAGGACTTGTTTCCAGTGGCATGTGCTCTTAAGCTATGCATGGGATTGCACACCCTTTGGATAGAGATTTCAAACTGAATATTCTCTCAAATGCTTTCCGCTGACATTGCTGTAACTCAAAACGCTTTCCCAGCTAAGGGTAAAATGATTTAATTTGACACATATGAGGGTTTAGCCACTGTCCTCAAATGCAAGAGATTGGAAATAAAACATCAATGGAAGCATATTGTGAGTGGTGTGGAGAAAAGACAAGCAGGCCGCTATGCCACAACATGCAGTGAATTTATTCTCCTGGTCCATTGGGAACCTAAAAGATTGCATTCTATGTCTAATCAACATGGAGATAGATGGAAACTGTGGTTTACTCTTAGTACCTTCTGAAATGGGCTCAACATCACTGAGTTGAGAACTATTTATAAAAGTAAAAGAATAACCAGAGGCAATGAAAGTCGCCATAATCATCAAGGACTGTTACTGCTTTCTGCTTTTGAGAGTGAGCTGATTGAGCTGAGGTTTAACCTGATGGTCACAACACCTCAAGAAAGGAGCAAGGTTGAGAAGACGGGCGCTTCATGAATATCCTCAGCCGGTATGGGAACTATAAGACCATAAGACATAGGAGCAGAATTAGGCCACTCAGCCCATCGAGTCTGCTCCACCATTCAATCATGGCTGATATTTTTCTCATCCCCATTCTCCTGCCTTCTTCCCATTACCCTTGAACCCCTTATTTTTTTTTTAAATTTAGATTATCCAATTATTTTTTCCAATTAAGGGGCAATTTAGCGTGGCCAATCCACCTACTCTGCACATTTTTGAGTTGTGGGGGCGAAACGCACGCAGACACGGGGAGAATGTGCAAACTCCACACGGACAGTGACCCAGAGACGGGATGGAACCTGGGACCTCAGCGCCGTGAGGCGGTTGTGCTAACCACTAGGCCACCGTGCTGCCCCTGAACCCCTTATTAATCAAGAACCATCTATCTCTGTCTTAAAGACACTCAAGTGATTTTGCCTCCACAGCCTTCTGCGGCAAAGTGTTCCATTCACCACCCTCTGGCAGTAGAAATTCCTCCTCATCTGGCTTTTAAAGCAGACCAAGCAGGCCAGCAGCACGGCTCGATTCCCGTACCAGCCTCCCCGGACAGGCGCCGGAATGTGGCGACTAGGGGCTTTTCACAGTAACTTCATTGAAGCCTACTCGTGACAATAAGCGATTTTCAATTTCAATTTTTTCAATTTCAATTTAAAGGACCGTCCCTTTAGTCTGAGATGGTGTCCTCTGGTTCTAGTTTTTTCCTACAAGTGGAAACATTCTCTCCACAGCCACTCTATCCAGGCCTTGCAGTATCCTGTAAGTTTCAATAAGATCCTCCCTCATCTTTCTAAACTCCAATGAGTACAGACGCAGAGTCCTCAACTGTTCCTCATACGACAAGCTGTTCATTCCAGGGATCATTTTTGTGAACGTCCGCTGGACCCTTTCCAAAGCCAACACATCCTTCCTTAGATACGGGCCCTAAACTGCTCGCAATACACCAAAAAGGGTCTGACCAGTGCCTTATACAGCCTCAGAAGTACATCCCTGGTCTTGTATTCTAGCCCTCTTGACATGAATGCTAATATTGCATTTGCCATCTTAACTGCCGACTGAACCTGCATGTTAACCGGAAGAGATCAGGGGCAGCACGGTAGCATGGTGGTTAGCATAAATGCTTCACAGCTCCAGGGTCCCAGGTTCAATTCCCGGCTGGGCGGAGTCTGCACGTCCTCCCCGTGTGTGCGTGGGTTTCCTCTGGGTGCTCCGGTTTCCTCCCACAGTCCAAAGATGTGCGGGTTAGGTGGATTGGCCATGCTAAATTGCCCGTAGTGTCCTAAAAAAGTAAGGTGGGGGGGGGTTGTTGGGTTACGGGTATAGGGTGGATATGTGGGTTTGAGTAGGGACAACATCGAGGGCCGAAGGGCCTGTTCTGTGCTGTACTGTTCTATGTTCTATGAACAAGGACTCCCAAGTTCCCTCTCTAAGCATTTTCCCATTTAGAAAATAGTCTATGCCTAAATTCCTCCTTCCAAAGTGCATAACCTTACATTTTTCCACATTGTATTCCATCTGCCACTTCATTGCCCACTATCCTAGTCTGTCCAAATTATGCAGCCCCCCTGCTTCTTCTATACTACCTGTCCCTCTACATATCTTTGTATCATCTGCAAATTTAGCAACAGTGCCTTCAGTTCTTTCTTCCAGATTATTAATGTATATTGTGACAAGTTGTGGTCCCAGCACAGACCCCTGAGGCACACCACTTGTCACCTGCTGCCATTCTGAAAAAGACCCCTTTATCCCCACCCTCTGCCTCTGCCAGTCAGCCAATCCTCTATCCATGCTAGGATCTTACCCTTAACACCATGGGCTCTTAACTTATTTAAAATTCTTCTTAGACAGATGAATTGAACCCATGCTGCTGGCATCGCTCTGCATCTTGAACCAGACGGCAAGCCAATTGAGCTAACTGACCCCTGGCCGGAGGAAATATCAGTTACCTAATGACAGTGACCCAGGTTTCATTCAGGGAAAACCCCAAGTAATCACAGTAGAGCTGACCTTGCAATGTTCTCTTCACTGGGGAACAGCTGTCTAGGTTGGGAGAGCAGTATCATAGACCAGTCAATCAATAAGCTAACATTTCGGGCTGGATTCTACGATTCTGCGGCTATGACCGCAGGATCCCTCTGGTTTTACGGCCAGAAAGTCTGCGGCACCCCACACCGGCCCTCTTATCTTTTCCCATCCAACCACCAACGTTTCCTTCTCAACCAATGAATCAGCACTCCTCAATGTTATCATCACTTGGAAGAAGCACTGAGGGAAACAAGGGAACAAAATGTATTCTCAGTGAGACACTGCAGAAGATTAACTTATTGGATATTAATCAAATTAACAGTCATGATCGACTTTAGCAAGACTTAACCTCCATCAGGGGGTGAGGGAACTAATAGGGACTTAGCATGTGAAGCAACACAATTGACCTTATGCTTTCTGTCAACCTGGCACCAATACCAATGTCTGAAACAGCAGTCATTGGAGTGACCACTGCACAGCCCTCATGAGTACAAGTCAAATTACCTGAAACTGGCCAAACGTGATGCCAACTGCAGCAACAGAGCTATATCGAAAAAATGTGTCACCTGAGAGAGAGTGATGCCATGAGTGGAGGGTACGCAGAGGGCGAGGCTGTGAGTGGAGGGTACACAGAGGGTGAGGAGGTGAGTGGAGGCTACACAGAGGGTGAGGAGGTGAGTGGAGGGTGCACAGAGGGTGAGGAGGTGAGTGGAGGGTACACAGAGTGTGAGGCTGAGAGTGGAGGCTACACAGAGGGTGAGGAGGTGAGTGGAGGGTGCACAGAGGGTGAGGCTGTGAGTGGAGGGTACACAGAGGCTGAGGAGGTGAGTGGAGGCTACACAGCGGGTGAGAAGGTGAGTGGAGGGTACACAGAGGGTGAGGCTGTGAGCGGAGGGTACACAGAGGGTGAGGAGGTGAGTGGAGGGTACACAGAGGGTGAGGAGGTGAGTGGAGGGTACACAGAGGGTGAGGAGGTGAGTGGAGGGTACACAGAGGGTGAGGAGGTGAGTGAAGGGTGCACAGAGGCTGAGGAGGTGAGTGGAGGCTACACAGAGGGCGAGGCTGTGAGTGGAGGGTACACAGAGGGTGAGGAGGTGAGTGGAGGGTACACAGAGGGCGAGGCTGTGAGTGGAGGGTACACAGAGGGTGAGGAGGTGAGTGAAGGGTGCACAGAGGGTGAGGAGGTGAGTGGAAGCTACACAGAGGGTGAGGAGGTGAGTGGAGGGTACACAGAGGGTGAGGCTGTGAGTGGAGGGTACACAGAGGGTGAGGCTGTGAGTGAAGGGTACGCAGAGGGTGAGGAGGTGAGTGGAGGGTACACAGAGGGTGAGGAGGTGAGTGGAGGGTACACAGAGGGTGAGGCTGTGAGTGAAGGGTACGCAGAGGGTGAGGAGGTGAGTGGAGGGTACACAGAGGGTCAGGAGGTGAGTGGAGGGTACACAGAGGGTGAGGCTGTGAGTAGAGGGTACACAGAGGGTGAGGAGGTGAGTGGAGGGTGCACAGAGGGTGAGGCTGTGAGTGGAGGGTACACAGAGTGTGAGGAGGTGAGTGGAGGGTACACAGAGGGTGAGGAGGTGAGTGGAGGGTACACAGAGGGTGAGGCTGTGAGTGGAGGGTACACAGAGGGTGAGGAGGTGAGTGAAGGGTACACAGAGGATGAGGCTGTGAGTGAAGGGTACACAGAGTGTGAGGAGGTGAGTGGAGGCTACACAGAGGGTGAGGAGGTGAGTGGAGGGTACACAGCGGGTGAGGAGGTGAGTGGAGGCTACACAGAGGGTGAGGAGGTGAGTGGAGGGTACACAGAGGGTGAGGCTGTGAGTGGAGGGTACACAGAGGGTGAGGCTGTGAGTGGAGGGTACACAGAGGGTGAGGAGGTGAGTGAAGGGTACACAGAGGATGAGGCTATGAGTGAAGGGTGCACAGAGTGTGAGGAGGTGAGTGGAGGCTACACAGAGGGTGAGGAGGTGAGTGGAGGGTACACAGAGGGTGAGGCTGTGAGTGAAGGGTACACAGAGTGTGAGGAGGTGAGTGGAGGCTACACAGAGGGTGAGGAGGTGAGTGGAGGGTACACAGAGGGTGAGGAGGTGAGTGGAGGGTACACAGAGTGTGAGGAGGTGAGTGGAGGCTACACAGAGGGTGAGGAGGTGAGTGGAGGGTACACAGAGGGTGAGGCTGTGAGTGGAGGGTACACAGAGGGTGAGGCTGTGAGTGGAGGGTACACAGAGGGTGAGGAGGTGAGTGAAGGGTACACAGAGGATGAGGCTATGAGTGAAGGGTGCACAGAGTGTGAGGAGGTGAGTGGAGGCTACACAGAGGGTGAGGAGGTGAGTGGAGGGTACACAGAGGGTGAGGCTGTGAGTGAAGGGTACACAGAGTGTGAGGAGGTGAGTGGAGGCTACACAGAGGGTGAGGAGGTGAGTGGAGGGTACACAGAGGGTGAGGAGGTGAGTGGAGGGTACACAGAGGGTGAGGAGGTGAGTGGAGGCTACACAGAGGGTGAGGCTGTGAGTGGAGGGTACACAGAGGGTGAGGAGGTGAGTGGAGGGTACACAGAGGGTGAGAAGGTGAGTGGAGGCTACACAGAGGGTGAGGCTGTGAGTGGAGGCTACACAGAGGGTGAGGAGGTGAGTGGAGGGCACACAGAGGGTGAGGCTGTGAGTGAAGGGTACACAGAGTGTGAGGAGGTGAGTGGAGGGTACACAGAGGGTGAGGCTGTGAGTGGAGGGTACACAGAGGGTGAGGCTGTGAGTGGAGGGCACACAGAAGGCGAGGAGGTGAGTGGAGGGTACACAGAGTGTGAGGAGTGAGTGGAGGGTACACAGAGGGTGAGGCCGCGATGTTTAATCACATCGAGGGGCAATAACCCTGCAGTTATATAAAGAGGAATGATTTCTATTTTTCTGTAAGATCAAATCTGACATGCTAATAATAAAGAGTTACGTAAAGTATAAAAACTGACCTCAGTATAAAGTAAGTATATTGGTGAGTACCTGCTGAGTATTTTATGTTTTTGAAGTTTCATGTTTTTTTTACTTAACTTAGTTAACAGTATAATAGATAGAGGCATGGTAGGGTTTCTGATTCCTGTGGAATGTGCATTCTGCTCCATGTGGACATTTCTCATGTGTCATGTGCAGGAGGTGACATCAGCGGAAGAGGCTAATGCTTATGGTTTTAGAGCTTTTTAAAAATAATCATGGGATGCAGGTATAAGTGGCAAGGCCAGCATTTATTACCTAACCCTAGTTTTTTTTTAATAAATGTTTTTTTATTGAGTTTTCATATTTTATATATGACAAATTACAAGTTATTAGAGAGAGAGAAAAAAAAAAGGAAAACACAAAAATTTAACATGAATATTTACAGGTAAGCATCTTCATAACAATAATTGTGGCCGCCCCCTTTAGCCAGCATACATATTTTACATTCCTCAATATGGCCGAGGCACATGTTTATAGGCATTTATTTATAGTTTGGTTTTGGGCCTTGGCTTGCCATCAAACCCCCATACCGAGCCCGTAGCCCCCCCCCCCCCCTCCCCCCGGCTACCTTCCCCCGATTCCCGTCCATTTTCACCTGGTTCTTGACCACCCGACTATTCTTCCTCATGTACGTTGGCCACAAACAGGTCCCGGAACAGTTGCATGAATGGCTCCCACGTTCTGTGGAAGCCGTCGTCCGACCCTCGGATGGCGAATTTGATTTTCTCCATTTGGAGAGATTCCGAGAGGTCGGACAGCCAGTCTGCAGCTCTGGGTGGTGCTGCTGACCGCCAGCCAAACAGGATTCTACGGCGGGCAATCAGGGAGGCAAAGGCAAGGGCGTCCGCCCTCCTCCCCAGGAATAGATCTGGCTGGTCTGAAACCCCGAAGACTGCCACTATCGGGCATAGCTCCACCCTCACCCCCACCACTTTGGACATAGCCTCGAAGAAGGCTGTCCAGTACTCCACAAGTCTGGGGCAAGACCAGAACATGTGGGCGTGGTTGGCCGGGCCTCTCTGGCACCGCTCACATTTGTCCTCCACCTCCGGGAAGAACCTACTCATACGGTTTCTTGTTAAGTGGGCTCTATGTACCACTTTTAGTTGTGTCAGGCTGAGCCTTGCGCACGTGGAGGTGGAGTTGACCCTATGCAGTGCTTCGCTCCAGAGTCCCCACCCTATCTCCATCCCCAGGTCCTCCTCCCATTTCCTTCTTGTTGCGTCCAGTACGGTGTCGTCCCTGTCTACCAGTCGGTCATACATGTCACTACAGTTCCCTAACCCTAGTTGACTTGAACTGAATGCTTTGCTCGGCCATTTCTGAGGAAAGTTAAGAGTCAACCACATTGCTGTGGGTCTGGAGTCACATGTACGCCAGACCAGGCAAGGATGGCAGATTTCATCCCCGAACAGGGAGACCTCTTATTTTTAGATTAATTCTAGCCTTCCCAACAAAAGGAAACATCTTTCTGGTATCCACCCAATCCAGTCACCGCAGGATCATAAATGTTTTAATAAGCCCTCCTCTGCTTCTTTATACTCCAATTAATATAGGCCCAACCTGTTCAACCTTTCTTTATAACGTAAGCCCTTCATCCCAGGAATGAGCTGAGTGAATCTTCTCTAGACTGCTTCTAATGCAACTATATCCTTTTCCAAATGCGGAGACCAATACTGTACACAGTACTTCAGATGTGGTCTTACCAAAACCCTGTACAGCTGCAGTAAAACGTCCCTACTTTTATTTTCTATTCCCCTTGGAATGAAGGCCAACATTCCATTTGCCTCCCTAATCACTTGCTGTACCTGCATACTAACTTTTCCTGATTCGTGTATGAGGACACCCAGATTTCTCTCTACCAAGTTCTGCAATCTCTGTCCATTTAAACAGTTTACTGTTTTCCTCATCTTCTGCCAAAGTAGAGAGCTTCACATTTTCCCACATTATACTTCATCTGTCAAATTTTGTTCACTTCCTTAACTTATCCACATCCCTTTGTAGACTCTCTAGTCTTTCTTGAGAATTTACTTGCATACCTATCTTAGTAACATTGGTAAATTTAGCTGTCATACATTTGGCCCCTTCACACCCGTTTTGTGTGCTTCCCACGTGTGTAAAGCAATATATGCAGACATGCATCCTGATCTGTACTCCATCGCCTTATCGCTGAGCTTCGGGGCCCAGAGTCAGGGCGCAAGAGGGAATGAGGAGCCTTGAGTCACATCCAGGCCTGGCCCCTCTCAGGAAAGCAGAGAGGGCCAAATGGATGTTACAGCAGCGGATGTCATTGCGACCCACCTCTCTGATAGGGCAGCCTCTCTTCCATCCCTCTGCGATTGGCACAGATTTCTCTGGTTGCCATGGCGACAGATGGATGTCCTACCATTGTGCGGGAGACTCCCATTATGCTGGGGCCCTCAGAGGATTAGCCAGCCCGAGGGATGGCCACCAAAATCATCCCAGGCAAGGAGGAATAACAGTCACCAATACATTTCCAGCACAGCTGGCAGTGAGGGAGAAACACATAGAACATATAGTGCAGGAGGAGGCCATTCGGCCCATCAAGTCTGCACCGACCCACTTAAGCCCTCACTTCCACCCTATCCCCATAACCAAATAACCCCTCCTAACCTTGTTGGACAGTAAGGGCAATTTATCATGGCCAATCCACCTAACCTGCACATCTTTGGACTGTGGGAGGAAACCGGAGCACCCGGAGGAAACCCACGCACACACGGGGAGAACGTGCAGACTCCGCACAGACAGTGACCCAAGCCAGGAATCGAACCTGGGACCCTGGCACTGAGAAGCCACAGTGCTAGCCACGTGCGCTACCATGCTGCCCAACACCGTGCCCAACACAACACCGTAAAACCCAGAAAAGATTGAAGAAAATCCCCACATGAGTTACACATGGGCGCCTTCCTTATGTGTGAAATTTGATCTCTGTTCTGAGTTATTGTGAACACAAATGATTTTTCTTTGGGAGTGATTATCCAGCTGCACTAATACACTATCGGTGTAAATATTTGGATGTGGATTTCTTTGATGCTCTGATGTGAGCTTGCGATTATCTAGGTCCCTCTGTTTGACATTATTTGGCTGTCTGATATTGGCCATACACGGCACACATGAACACACATCATCTGCACATTTATTGAGTGGTGTCATTTTTGGTTAATGAATCCCCTAGCTGACCTGCTTTTATGGTGAGGTAGGTGCAATCAATTACCTCTTGTATCCTCGGGATACTCGGAATGCCTGGAAGCTTCTGGCTCTTTCCACTTAACTTGCATTGTAAACTGTAAAAGAGATATACTGATGGATATGCCTAAACATGGCATTCATGAAGACATTGGCCAGATTTTCCTGTCCGGTTGTGGTGGAACCCACCACGGGGGAGGCAGCAGGCTAGCCGAGACTCTGTTGACCTTTAGTGGGACTGGGTGATCTCGGTGAAAGGCAAGGCTGGAAAATCCTGCCACTTGTTGCACTGATGGGCTGGGTAAGCCCACTAATGTCTCCTGCCTGTCTATTGTATTGTGGGGCAGCCCGTGTGATGACGTCAGGTTTGCAACCCAGTACAAGGCTGGGAGTTGCTTATAAATGAAGCTGTTAACTATCTGCAATACATCCTGTCATTAGTTTCCACTGCAGCCACTGTGGATCAGGGTGAAGAAAGCCACAATAAATCAGATATTCCCTGCCTGGGGAACCCAAAGACAAAGAGGTTCAATGCCCTTGTTACTTTTAGTGTTGCAGGGGGTGCACCCGCACAAACCAGAAAGCAGGTGGCATAAGGATGTGACTGTCCCTTTTGATGTTCAAAGTCTTTTGAGCACTATTTCTCCATCATCAGATGATAATCCTGATCACTCGTTTAGTCTTCACCTTCCCCTGCCTGCCTGCTGCTACTTCCTCTTCACATTCCCTCGCTCATCTGAAGGTTGCCCACTTTCGTTCACCTCATGGAGCACCTAACCCGAGCCAGCTGACCTCCTTCTTCTCTTGCCCCTCCTTCACTCCTCGTCACTGGAAGGGGTGCGTCCAACAGAATGAACAATTTCAATATGAGGCAATGATTTACAGCGCAAGTGGTGCAGTGCTTAATGATGAGGAAAGCATTGTTGCTTTTTTTGCCCCCTTCCTTGATGAAAGTGAGATGGAAAACAAAATTTGCAAATATATCTCAGCGTCTGCACACCCTTCGGCCAAAGTGCGGCAGAGTCCCCCTTGCAGCTTTTACATCAGCCCTTTCAACTGTCTTTGTAATAAGAACATAATTCACACCAGCCCTTTTTCTCATGCACCCACTATGGTGTAGGCAATGTTTTATTCCAGTCAATTGGATTCACACAACTTCAATTACTTGTTAATTAGGAATTTAAAAATGACGGGCGAACCGCCAATTTTGGCACCTGCCTGTCTATTGTATTGTGGGGCAGCCCGTGTGATGACGTCAGGTTTGCAACTCAGTACAAGGCTGGGAGTTGCTTATAAATGAAGCTGTTAACTATCTGCAGTACATCCTGTCGTTAGTTTCCACTGCAGCCACTGTGGATCAGGGTGAAGAAAGCCACAATAAATCAGAGGATGGTTCGAGCACAAAAGAAGGCCAGACGGTCTGTCGTGGCAGCTCTCTGCAAAAACCACTCCCCTCCTCTACCCTATCCTGGTGGCCCTACAGATTGTTTCATTTCAGCTTATCCAGTTCCTCACTGAATGCCATAATTGAATCTGCACTGCCACATTCTCAGGCAATGTATTGTAGATTCCTCACCAATCGCTGAGTAAAAATGTTCTTCCTTGTATCACTGTTGCTTCTTTTGCCCTTCACCTTGTGTCAGTGTCCCCTGATTCTCAATGGAGACAGTTACTCCCTATACACTGTTCAGACACCTCCAAGCTTTGACGTCATCCGATCAAATCTCCTCCAACATTTTTTTTCTGAGGAGAATAATCCCAGCTTCTCAAATCCAACCATGCAAATGAAATCCCTCATCCCAGAACCATTCCCGTAAATCTTTTCCTCATCCTCGTCATAGCCTTCACATCCACCAAAATGGACACAATGTTCTAATTGAGGACAAACCAATGTTTTCAAAACGGTCACCACAGCTTTCTTGCTTTTGCACTCTATTTATAAATCCTCGATACATATTGATATTTACCCTCTTCCTCAACCTGCCCTGCCACTTTCAGCATTTCCATCTGCCACACGTCCATCCATTCCACCAGCCTGTCTATGTCCTCTTGAGGTCTATCACAATCATCCTCACAATTCACTATGCTTACAAGTTTTGTGTCATCTCGAAAGTTTGAAATTGCGCCCTCTACACCCAAGTCTAGCTCATTAATATTGATCAAGAAAGCAGTGGTCCTTGCACTGAACCCTGGAGAACACCAGTATGTTCCTTTCTCCATTCTGAAAAGCAACTGTGCACCATTACTTTTTGTTTATTGTCACTTCCTAAATTTTTTATCTGTGCTGCCACTGTCCCTCTCATTCCATGGAATTCAACTTTGGCAAACTTATTAAGTGGCACTTTATCAAACGCCCTTTGGAAGCACTTGGGCGCGATTCTCTAAGCCCCACGCAGGGCCAGAGATTCGCCGCAACCACGCCACGCCGCCCCGACGCCGGCACGCGATTCTCCGAGGTGCGGAGAATCGGTGCTATTTGCGCCGGCACGTTTGAGCCAGTCGCTGGCCGCTGTATGCGGCAGGGCCACCGATTCTCCGGCCCGAATGGGCCGAGCAGCTGCGCGGAAAAAGCAGAGTCCTGCTGGCGCTGTCCACACCTGGTCGCTGCCGGCGGGAACTCTGCGCGAAGGGTTGGGGAGTGGCCTGTGTGGGGGGGGAGGGGGGCTCCGTCCCCAGGCGGGGCCTCCGATTGGGTCTGGCCCGCGATCTGGGCCCACCGACCGGTGGGCCGGCCTCTACATCCCCGGGCCTACTTTGTTGTGCGGCCGGCCCCTGAACCCCCACGCCATGTTGCATCGGAGCCGGCACGCTGAAGAAGTCCCCCACGCATGCGTGGGATAGCGCGGCCCAACTGCGCATGCGTGGGTTGGCGCAGCGCCCATTTGGCGCCGGGAAAGGAGGCTGGAACAGCGTGTACCGCTCCAGCACTGTGCTGGCTCCCTGTGGGGACCAGGATTACATAGAACATAGAACAGTACAGCACAGAACAGGCCCTTCGGCCCTCGATGTTGTGCCGAGCAATGATCACCCTACTCAAGTCAACGTACCCACCCTATACCAGTAACCCAACTAACCCCCCCCCCCCCACACACACATTAACCTTATTTTTTAGGACACTACGGGCAATTTAGCCTGGCCAATCCACCTAACCAGCACATCTTTGAACTGTGGGAGGAAACCGGAGCACCCGGAGGAAACCCACGCACACACGGGGAGGACGTGCAGACTCCGCACAGACAGTGACCCAGCCGGGAATCGAACCTGGGACCCTGGAGCTGTGAAGCATTTATGCTAACCACCATGCTACCGTGCTGCCCAGATTGTTCTGCCCGTGCCCGTTTCGCGCCGTCGTGAAACGCGACGGCGTTCACGACGGCTCGGACGCTTAGTCCCGTGATCGGTGAATCGCACCCCTTGTTCTCACACCAATTGCATTACCTCTTCAAAAACTACAGTCAAATCAGTTCAACACAATTCTCCTTTAACAAATGTTGCTGGCTTTCCTCAATTAATTCACACATGTTGAAGCAGCTATTCATTTTGTCCCTGATCATTACAAAATCTTTCTTACAACCAAGGCCTGCAGTTTCGGGGCTTATCCATAACCCCTTTTTTTGAACAGTGGATCAATTCCAATTCTGCAGGCCAGTCACTGAGGAGGATTGAAAAATCATCACCAGTTCCTGTGAAATTTCCATCTTTATTTCTCTCAACATCTTCAGGTGTATCCTATCCAGCCCTGGTGACTTATTACCTTGAAGTGTGGCCAACCTTTCTACCAGCTACAACTTATCAATTTTAACCCATCCAGGATCTCAACTGCCTCCTCTTTTACCCTGACTCTTCTAATTAAGTACTTTTACTGTGCAATAACTTCATCAAGACCAGTCCACCAGCACCAAACCCCTTTATCGAAGTAATGGAAAAGGCCCCTGCCATGGCAGACAATACACACGTCCAAGCCGGGGACCAAAGGAGATGCCGGTCCGGGTTTGAGCAATGGGTTTTTAAGTTCCCGCCATATATTTCCTATTGGGTGACCTGCTGCTTGCTTAATAGGGGAATTCATATTTCACGAATCCCACAGGGAGTTTTATTGATGATCTCCCATGTCCATCGTGGCTACCACAACATCCACACTCCCCATCCCCGTCCCTTAGGTCTGTCTCTCCCTCAGTATTGCCTGTTGCCTCAGTACTCCCTCAGTACTCCCCTGGCGAGGAGGTCTTTTCAAGCTCTTCCCAATTGGTCTGAGGCCCTTTAAGGGTAGAACTGGATCTGAAGGTGTGAACCAAATTGGGAACCTTCGCTTCCGGAGAGACCGTCAAAGCTTCACTGACACGGATTCCTCCTCAGTGTCTGCTTCAGTTGGGACATCAGCTTCCATCTCGGAACCTGAGCCCTCGTTATCCGGGAAGATGGACACAGGGTTCGCTTTTGACTGTCGCCCTGTACTTGCAGTGACCACCTCTGCAGCCAATCGCGAGGCTTGCACAGGGACGGCCTTCCTACTTCTGAGGTAGTCCAGGTGTTTCCTCACAACCTTATCCCGAACCTTCATTTATTGGACACCCGTCTCGTTATCTCCATTATGATTCCAGGGATCCAGCTGAAAGCATCTCCGAAGTTCCTCACGTAGACCAGATCACCTGTCTTGAATATTCTTTTGGTTCTGGCAGAGTCATCGTTTATTTTCTGGTTCTGTTGTTGGGACTCCACTCGCCCTGCCAGCCTTGGGAATGCAAGATTAAATGCCAGGTTTAGAGGCTGGGAAGACAAGAGGGTGGAATGAAGGAGCGATTTGTTTCTGGAGGAGCGTTTCAAGAGTTTAGAGGAGTAGTCAGAGAAGTTTGGGCTTTCGCAGCCAGAAAGGTTTAGGTATCTGCAGGTTCGGGACTTTGCGAGGAAGGTCTTCCCGTCCTTTCCGGTAGTGCCATCATCGTCACTGTTGGAAAGGGCTCTGTCGCTCATGGGGAAGGTTACAGAGGTTAGATGATGGACTACTGTAAGCACTGTAAAAAGGCCCAGCTAAGGCAAAGCTAACAGGCAATACGCATGGGACTCAGGGAAGAAGCCAAGGCCAGCACAGGCCTAGACCATGCAGGTATACCCACTCCCAGAAGCAAAGACAATGCAACTGAACCATATCATCAGAACCAAGGTTGCCCCATTAATGTTGGAACTGCTGGTAAATGGTCACCCATTAAAAATGGAGGTGGACTCAGGAAATGTAGCCTGTCATTGGAGAGCAGACATTGTATCTGGTACCCAACCTTTGAGTTTAGAAGACACAAGGGCCAGACTAGCCACTTACACAGGGAAACCTTTGTGGATTAAGGGAACCACAACAATCCCTGTGAATTACTGGCAGTATTCAGCCTGACTTCCACTCATCTTTGTGTGGCGGAAGGGACCAAATGTTGCTGGAGAGATTGACTCCAATGGATCAGGCTGAACTGTCTGGTAATTTTCAGGCTGGATATGGGAGGACTGTATGAAGTTATCAGCAATACCCTGAGGTTTTCCAGGAGGGCCTTGGAAAAATAAAAGGACCTAAAGCCAAAATTTATGTTGACCCCGATACTAAGCCTAAATATTTTAGAGCAAGACCGGTTCCATATTCCCTGTTGGAAAAGATAGACACCGAGCTTGGGCGCCTGAATAATCTAGGTATAATAAGACTCATGCAATTCGCAGAGTGGGCAGCACCTGTAATCCCTGTCCTTAAACTGGACAAATAGGTCCTCACTATGGAGATTATAAATTCATGGTCAACCAGGTACCCAAGGTGGCTAGATAACCCATGACATGAATCGAAGACGAATACGCCATGCTAGTAGGTGGCCAGAGATTCATGAAGTTAGCTTTGAGCCATGCCTTCAACTCGAATTAAACCAGCATTCCCACAAGTATGTTATGATCAACACACATAGGCCTTTATGAGTATATTTGCTTGCCCTTTCGGGTCTCGTTAGTGTGTTTCATATTCCAGGTGATGATGGAGAACATACTCCAATAAATACTTAAAGTGGCAGTGTTCTTGGATGACGTTCTCGTCACAGGGATTTCAGAATAAGGGAACCTGGTAAACCTAGAAGATGTCTTGCAGCTGTGCGAGATTAAAGGAAAATGTTCACCGGAGCTTTGAGGTTGTAAATGGGACGAGTAATGTCAAATCAGCATTACACCCAAACTGATGTCATGATCTGCTTATTCTGCATACTTCTGACACACTCTCTGTATGTTCACACAAACGACTTACTCAAAATGGCACCTGGTGAACTCCGCACCAGAGGCAGCACGGTAGCACAGTGGTTAGCACAGTTGCTTCACAGCTCCAGGGTCCCAGGTTCGATTCCCGGCTTGGGTCCCTGTCTGTGCGGAGTCTGCACATTCTCCCTGTGTCTGCGTGAGGTTTCCTCCGGGTGCTCCGGTTTCCTCCCACAGTCCAAAGATGTGAAGGTTGGGTGGATTAGCCATGCTAAATTGCCCTTAGTGTTCAAAAAGGTTGGGTGGGGTTACTAGGAGGTTGGAGGTGTGGGCTTAAGTAGGGTGCTCTTTCCAAGGGCCGGTGCAGACTCGATGGGGTGAATGGCCACCTTCTGCATTGTAAATTCTATGATTCTGTGCGGACTCCATTTTAGACTCAAAATGGGATCTGATGTGTTGAAAATATGTATGCTACACAACCAAATATTGTGGCCTTTGTATCTCTGAATTTCACCTCTCTCTGACTATCAACAGTATCCTCAACATTTTCTTCAAGTAGGGGCAGCATGGTGGCACAGTGGTTAACATTGCTGCCTCACTTTGCTGAGGACCCAGGTTCGATCCCGGCTCTGGGTCACTGTCCATGTGGAGTTTGCACATTCTCCCCGTGTTTACATAGGTTCTGCCCCCACAACCCAAAGATGTGTAAGGTAGGTGGATTGGTCACGCTAAATTGCCCCTCAATTGGAAAGAAATGAATTGGGTACTCTAAATTTATTGAAACAAAAAATAGCTTCAGGTGGTAAACTAAAACAAGATCACAAGGTTGGAATAAAGGGAGCCCTTCAGATAATTTTGCTCGGAATACCAACCCAATAAATCTAGATTCATCTTAAGAGGCTCTAGGACTTCAATCTTGCTCTTTCGGCAAATAGATTTCAAAATAGATCGGAATGTATGGTTTCATCCAGAGGCCGATATGTTGATATGTACAGCCAATTGCATTCACTGAATAAAATGGAGGAGAATGACTCATTCAAACAAAACAAATGGAAGGGATTTCTCTGCACATCCCAGGATAATCATATAACACGTATTCAGCACACATTCAGAATGATTTTCCAACATATCTATTTTGGAAGGAAAATTGTGTTGTTTTTTTAATTTAGAGTACCCAATTCATTTTTTCCAATTAAGGGGCAATTTTGCGAGGCCAATCCTCCTTTCTTGCACATCTTTGGGTCATGGGGGCGAAACCCACGCAGACCCGGGGAGAATGTGCAAACTCCACACAGACAGTGACCCAGAGCCGGGATCAAACCTGGGACCTCGATGCCGTGAGGCAGCAGTGCTAACCACTGAGCCACCGTAATGCCCTGGAAAATTGTGTCAGCGTTGCATCTGAATTGCTGACCCGTGTTCCTGGCCAGGAGATTCCATGTTTTTTTTTCAAAAATTCCAAATACATGCCAATTTTAACGTGGCCAATCCACCTGCCCTGCACATCTTCGGGTTGTAAGGGTAAGACCCATGCAGACATGGGAATATGTGCAAACTCCACACAGACAGTGACCCAGGGTCGGGATTGAACATGAGCTCTTGGCGCCCTAGAGATTCCATGGTTGAAAGAGACCAATAATTCTATAAAATGCCTCTAATAAATCAAGGCAAATAAACAAAACGGTGGGATTCAGCAGACTTGAGTTTAAGTCAACAGTACTTTGCACTTTATTTTGGCCTTGGGGAGATTCATAGAATCCCTACAGTGCAGAAGGAGACCATTCAGCCCATCGGGTTTGCTCCAGCCCTCTGAAAGAGCACCTGAACTAGGCCCAATTCCGCACCCTATCCCTGTAACACCACCAAGGAGAAATTTAGCATGGCCAATCCACCTAACTTGCACATTTTTGGACTGTGGGAAGAAACCAGAGCACCCGGAGGAAACCCACGCAAACACGGGGCGAAAGTATAAACTCCACGTGGTCACCCAAGGTAGGAATTGAACCCGGGTCCCTGCTGCTGTGAGGCAGCAGTGCTAACCACTGATTCCGCCAAGGCCATACTTGGGGGGATTTTCATCTGGCGAGCTTCATTTCGGATAGCTGCCCGATCTTTCTTCCCCCCCCCCCCCCCCCCCCTTTCAGGTCCCCCCATTTCAATCCACCCCCCCCCCCCCTCACCCCCAAGCTTGGGGTGGGCCCGAAGAATGCCTCCTCACCTCATTCGACCTGATAAGGATTCCCCCTCCCAGGCCTGACCCCTGGCACTGGCAGCCTGGAACATGGGGAGCCTGGCACTCCCAACCTGGCAGTGCTGAGGTGGTGATGCCAGGGTGCCAACCTGGTAGTACTAAGGTGTCTGGGTGCCAGAGGGACAACCAGGGTGCTACCCTACCCTGTCTCCGACCACCCGAGGGTCTCCAATGGCCTGGGGGAACCTCCCCTCTCCCCCTGCAGGTGCCATTACACCTGGTCCACATTTGCAAGGGACAGTATTAAACAGCGCCCTGGCAAGGCTTCCTGGGCACAGCCATCGAATCCCAGGCGCCAGGTGAATATGGCGAGCGTATATTCAAATGAGCCGGAGAGCTCATTTAACTACGCTGATCTGGGCCACGCCCAGTGAGGGCAAGGTCCCAATGGCGACGCCTCGAGAGACTCTGTTGATTCCCGCAAGACATTTTGAGCATCGTAAATCTCTCGAGAGGCCTCTCGCAAGATTCAACGGCCTTGTCCCAAAACCATGTCGGGTGCGACGAAGCCGCTGAATCGCCCGCTAGTTACCCAGAATGTTACATTGTATTGGATATTGCATTCAATTGGTCTTTAAAAACATGATTTATTGCACCTAAGTGACTGATGACAAATCTTGCATATATAAAATAAAATTATTGGGAATTGCTGCAAGGAATATTTTATCCCCTCTAACTCTGTACAGAGATAGCTAGGCTTACTAGTCATCATTTAACAAAACCACTCGAGGTGAGCTGTCAAGTGACTTGCAGTTGCTGCTTACGAATGTTAGCCTTAATATAATGCTGTGCCAATATTAGCATGCAAACACTTAACCAGTTCCATTTAAATTCCTTTGTACACCAATTTAACTGAATTATTAACCCCTTGTGGGCATGCTGTGCTTAATTAATTGGATAACTGGCTAAATTGTTCGAATAAATGCTGTTATAGTGATGATGCAGCACAATCTCAGACATCTGATTAACAGGCTCTTGCCGTGTTCCATTCTAAGGACCTACACTTATATATAAATCAATGCCTTTTGTTCTTCCTTGCCAACACCACACTTACAGGCCTCACAAAACACAACTCGAAAGCATACCGAGAGACACTTTTTCAGGATTAGTGAATGTCTTATTTTCAACTCTGCCCTGCTTCATGGATCAAACCAGATCAGATTAAAATCACTCCAGGTAAGGCAATTGTAATGTAAAAATGCATTTATTTCAATCTGAGCCATAGAATTAGGCTCAATTTTGTCACAAATTACACTCCCTCTCACACACTCTCATCTCTCTCACACACACTGTGATAAACCACTGTTACACCTTTATTAGGTGATGTAAGGTAGGACCTGTACTACAGGTTCGCCGGTAGGCCCTGCCTGCTGGCTCCGCCCAGTAGGAGGAGCGTGTCCTCTATTCAGCAGCCATTTCGCAAGCTGCTGTGCAAGGCCACACATCTTACTGCAATAAAGCCACAGTTGTATCCAACCTCAGTCTTTGTACAATTGATCGTGCATCAATTTATTGCAGTAAGATTTTCTGAAAGATGGACCTCCGAATCAAACCAGCCTGCAGCTGGATCCACACTCAAGCAACGCCAAAAAGGACTTTAATCACTGGCTAGCTTGCTTCGAGGCCTATATCAACTCAGCGACCACCCCTCCGACGGAGGCTCAGAAGATAGAGATCCTGTACTCAAGGTTGAGCTCCAACGCGTTTCCGCTGATCTAGGACACCTCGACCTACGCAGACGCCATGGCGCTCCTCAAAGAAAATTCCGCACAGAAAACGAACACACTCTTCGCCAGGCACGTACTCGCCACTCGCTCTCAGCTCCCTGGTGAGTCCATAGAAGACTTCTGGTGGTCCCTAATCCCACTCGTCCGGGACTGTGACTGTCAGGCCGTTACGCCCACTGAACATTCCAACCTTTTTATGCGCGATGCGTTTGTAACAGGGATTGGGTCGAACCTCATACGCCAAAGACTGCTAGAAGGGGCCACGCTCGTCATAGCTGAAACTAAAAAGCTAGCACTCTCCATGACGGTCGGCTCACGTAATGCTCAGGCCTACCCCTCCGGCCGCGCGGCCCACCCCTCCTATCCCTCATGGACCCCACAGATGGCCGCCCCAGCTGGGGCTTCACCCAGCCAGTACGCCTGAGCTACACGCCAACCCGCGCACCCCGGGGTTCCCCGATGTTACTTCTGCGACCAGCAGAAGCACCCCTGCCAACGCTGCCTGGCCCGCACTGCCATTTGCAAGGCTTGCGGCAAAAAGGGGCACTTCGCCACGGTGTGCCAGGCCCGCGCAGTCGCCGCTATCGCCCCCTCCCCCGACCTACACACAATGGGCGATGCCATCTTCGTCCCGGACCACGCGCGGCCAGTGGGCGCCGCTATCTTCACCTCCCCGGACCACGTGCAGCCAGTGGGCGTCGCCATCTTCACCTCCCGGGGCCACGCGTGGCCAGTGGCCGCTGCCATCTTGTCCAGCCCCCGCAACGTGCGGCCCATGGGCGCCGCCAACTTGTCCAGCCCCCGCAACGTGAGGCCCATAGGCACCGCCATTTTGTCCCTGCCAGGATCTTCAGGCACCGCCATCTTGTCTTCCCCACGGGGCATGGATGCCGACAGCATTCCATGACCTGGGCCCCCCACGCTCTCCATCTTCTGGCGCCAGCGACGCCCGACCGCAGCTCGCCTCAGTGACGATCGATCAGTCACGTCCGCACAACCTGGCCACCACTTCGACCAGTATGAGAATCAACGGTCACGTGACCTCTTGCCTGCTGGACTCCGGGAGCACCGAAAGCTTTATCCACCCGGATATGGTAAGGCGCTGCTCCCTCATGGTCCACCCCGCCAATCAAAGAATCTCCCTGGCCTCCGGATCCCATTCCGTCGTGATCCGGGGGTTCTGCACAGTCACTCTCACGGTCCAGGACGTAGAATTCAGCGGCTTCCACCTCTATGTCCTTCCTAATCTCTGTGCTGCACTACTACTAGGCCTGGACTTCCAGTGTAACCTCCAGAGCCTTACCCTCAAATTCGGTGGGCCCCTACCACCCTCACTGTCTGCGGCCTCGCGACCCTAAAGGTCAACCCCCCCTCCCTCTTTGCCAATCTAACTCCGAATTGCAAACCCGTTGCCACCAGGAGCAGACGGTACAGCACGCAGGACCAGACCTTCATCATGTCCAAGGTCCAGCGGTTGCTTCGGGAAGGCATCATCGAGGCCAGCAACAGCTCCTGGAGAGCCCAAGTGGTAGTCGTTAAAACTGGGGAGAAACACAAAATGGTCGTGGACTACAGCCAGACCATCAATCGGTACACGCAGCTCGACGAGTACCCCCTCCCACGCATATCTGATATGGTCAATCAGATTACGTAGTACCGGATCTTCTCATCGATAGACCTCAAATCCGCCTACCACCAGTTCTCCATTCGTAAATCGGACCGTCCATGCACTGCTTTCGAGGCGGACAGTCGTCTCTATCACTTCCTCAGGGTTCCCTTCAGCGTCACTAACGGGGTCTCGGTCTTCCAAAGGGAGATGGACCGAATGGTCGACTTGTACGGTTTGCGGGCCACCTTCCTGTACCTAGACAACATCACCATGTGCGGCCACGATCAGCAGAACCACGACGCCAACCTTGCCAAATTCCTCCACACCGCTACTCTCCTCAACAAGGAGAAGTGTGTGTTCCGCACGACCCGCCTAGCCATCCTCGGCTATGTGGTCCAGAACGGAGTTCTGGGGCCCGATCCCGACCGCATGCGCCCCCTCATGGAGCTTCCCCTCCCTCACTGTCCCAAGGCCCGCTGCCTGGGGTTCTTCTCGTACTACGCCCAGTGGGTCCCAAACTATGCGGACAAGGCCCGCCCACTCATTGAGTCCATCCACTTTCCTCTTACAGCCGAGGCACAACAGGCCTTCGCCAGTATCAGAGCTGATATAGCCAAGACCGGGATGCACGCAGTAGACGAGACACTGCCCTTCCAAGTAGAAAGCGACGCATCAGACGTCACACTTGCTGCCACCCTCAATCAGGCAGGCAGACCCGTGGCATTCTTTTCCCGCACCCTTCATGCCTCAGAAATTCGGCACTCGTCCGTCGAAAAAGAGGCCCAAGCCATCGTTGAAGCTGTGCGGCATTGGAGGCATTACCTGGGCAGCAGGAGATTCACTCTCCTCACTGACCAACGGTCGGTAGCCTTCATGTTTAACAACACGCAACGGGGCAAGATCAAAAACGATAAAATTTTGCGGTGGAGAATCGAGCTCTCCACCTATAATTACGAGATTTTGTATTGCTCCAGCAAACTCAACGTGCCCCCAGACGCCCTATCCCGAGGTACACGTGCCAGCGCACAAGCAGACCGACTCCGGGCCCTACACGACAGCCTTTGTCACCCGGGGGTCGCACGATTGTACCATCTTATCAAGGCTCGCAATCTGTCCTGTGAGGAAATACAAACAGTCAGCAGGGACTGCCAGGTCTGTGCAGAGTGCAAGCCGCACTTCTACCGACCGGACTGTGCGTGCCTGGTGAAGGCCTCCAGCCCCTTTGAACGCCTCAGCGTGGATTTCGAAGGGCCCCTCCCCTCCACCGACTGAAACACGTATATCCTCAGTGTACTCGATGAGTACTCCAGATTCCCCTTCGCCATTCCATGCCCCGATATGACGTCTGCCACCGTCATCAAAGCCCTAAACACAATCTTCACTCTGTTCGGTTTCCCCGCCTATATCCACAGTGACAGGGGATCCTCATTGATGAGTGATGAGCTGCGTCAGTTCCTGCTCAGCAGGGGTATCGCATCCAGCAGGACGACCAGCTATAATCCCCGGGGAAACGGGCAGGTAGAGAGGGAGAACAGGATGGTATGGAGGGCCGTCCAGCTGGCCCTACGGTCCAGGAACCTCCCAGCCTCTCGCTGGCAGGAGGTCCTCCCTGATGCACTTCACTCCATCCGGTCACTACTGTGCACCGCTACGAGTAACACACCCCATGAACGTCTTTTTGCCTTCCCCAGGAAGTCCACATCCGGGGTGTCGCTCCCCACTTGGCTCGTAGCTCCAGGACCGGTCCTGCTCCCTCGGCACGTCCGACTCCACAAGGCGGACCCGTTGGTGGATAGGGTGCACTTGCTCCATGCCAACCCCCAGTATGCCTATATGGCGTACCCCGACAGCCGCCAAGATACTGTCTCAGGGACCTGACACCAGCAGGTTTCACCCATTCACACTTCTCCGGCCCGGCACCACCCTCCCCTCCCTCGGAGCTCCCATCATTAACCCCACCAGGACTATCCCTCCTTATCCTGCCCACACCAGAGGATGAAGAGGATTTTGGAACACTCCCGGAGTCATCCAACATTAGGCCGGCACCGACATCGTCAGCATCGACATCGCCGCCACCACTACGTCGTTCCCAGTGGAACGTCGAGACACCAAACCAGTTGAATCTCTAATTGGCACCGGACTTTCAAAGGACATTTTTTTTTCTTTTCCTGACAAAACACTGTACATAAATTCAGTACTGTACACAGTTCTACACCACCCCCGCCGGACTCATTTTTAACATGGGGTGAATGTGGTAAACCACTGTTACACCTGTATTAGGTGATGTAAGGTAGGACCTGTACTACAGGTTCGCCGGTAGCCCCTGCCTGCTGGCTCCGCCCAGTAGGAGGAGCATGTTAGCACACTGGGCTAAATCGCTGGCTTTTAAAGCAGACCAAGGCAGGCCGGCAACACAGTTCAATTCCCGTACCAGCCTCCCCGACCAGGCGCCGGAATGTGGCGACTAGGGGCTTTTCACAGTAACTTCATTGAAGCCTACTCGTGACAATAAGCAATTTTCATTTCATTTCATTTCGCCAGCTGGTGTGGGAGGCCACATATCTTACTGCAATAAAGCCACAGTTGTATCCAACCTTAGTTTTTGTACAATTGATATTGCATCACACACTCTTATCTCTCCCTCACACACAGACTCATCTCTCCCTCTCACACACTCATCTCTCTCTCACACACACTTATCTCTCCCTCTCACACAGACTCATCTCTCCCTCTCACACACTCATCTCTCTCTCACACACACTTATCTCTCCCTCTCACACAGACTCATCTCTCCCTCTCACACAATCATCTCTCTCTCACACACACTTATCTCTCCCTCTCACACACTCATCTCTCCCTCTCACACACTCATCTCTCTCTCACACACACTTATCTCTCCCTCACACACAGACTCATCTCTCTCACACAAACTCTTGGGTGGGATTCTCTGACAATGAGGCTAAGTGTTGACGCCGTCGTAAACGCCATCGCGTTTCTTGACGTTGTCAACATGCCCTCGGGAGCAGTGATTCTGACCCCTACAGGGGGCCAGCATGGCACTGGAGCGACCCACGCTGCTCCAGCTGCCGATGCTAGCGTCAAATGGACACGCATGGACAGTGGCTCCCTTCACGGTGCCGGCCCCGACGCTACACACAGACTCATCTCTCCCTCACACACAGACTCATCTCTCCCTCTCACACACTCTCATCTCTCACACACACTCTTATCACTCCCTCACACCCAGACTCATCACTCCCTCTCACACAGTCTCATCTCTCTCATATACACTCATATCTCTCCCTCTCACACACTCATATCTCTCTCTCACACACACTCTTATCTCTCCCTCACACACAGACGCATGTCTCCATCTCACACACACTCTTATCTCTCACATACACGGACTCATCTCATCTCTCACACATGCTCTCATCTCTCTCTCACTCACTCTTATCTCTCCCTCACACACAGACGCATCTCTCCATCTCACACACACTCTTATCTCTCACATACACGGACTCATCTCATCTCTCACACATGCTCTCATCTCTCTCACACACACTCGCCCACTCTCATTTCACACTCACTTCTCTCAAACACTTATCGCCTTCAAACATTCAGGCACACACACTCACTCTTCTCTCTTAAACACTCACAAACACATCCACCCACCCACACTCACTCTGTCTCTGTCATACCCACACACTCACACTCTCACTCTTATCTCTCTAAAGCACTCAGACACACCCCCCAGTCTCATCTCTCTTACATGCAAACAGATGCTTATCTTGGGGTCAAATATGACACAAACATTCTGAGAAGTATGGCTCAACCTCAGGCAGTTGCCAGGGAGAGGAATGGAGTTGGTGGCCAGGGAGTTAAGTTTGTGTTCAGGACCAAAGAATAAACTTTCAGTCTTCCCAATATTGAAATGAAGAACATTTCTGCTGACCCTGTATTGGACAATTAGCCCAACAATTTAGACACAAGGAAGGGGTCGAGGGAGCTCAATGTGAGGTAGAGTTGTGGGCCATCTCATACAGGTGGAATCTGACTTTGTATTTTCAGGTGATGTCATTAAGATGTCACAGACCCTAGGGGACAGGGGCAGGGAGGGAAGCCATGTCAGCTGGTACCTAAGCTAGGATTAGACATGTAGTAAGAAGTCTTACAACACCAGGTTAAAATCCAGCAGGTTTATTTGGAATCACTAGCTTTCGGAGCACAGCTCCTTCATCAGGTGAGTCACTTGATGAAGTCACTTTCTGAAAGCTAGTGATTCCAAACAAACCTGTTGGACTTTAACCTGGTGTTGTAAGACTTCTTACTGTGCCCACCCCAGTGCAACGCCGGCATCTCCATATCATGGCTATCAATAGACATATGAATGGAAGCAGACCAGTACACCCATTGTTGGAGGAGAATGATGTAGTCACCTGAGTCAAAAGCAGATCGAGAAAGAACAAGAGAGAGGTGAGTCAATACAGTCACATAATGTGTTTCATTAAGAGTCATTTTGGTACAATTCTGTGGGTGGGAATCTGATTAGAGGGGTTAGAACATGGCGTTGTTGACACATGGATTTTAATGCAGGTAAGCGTGTGATCATTCATTTTGGACAAAGAAGGATAGCAGGGTAGCATGGTGGTTAGCATAAATGCTTCACAGCTCCAGGGTCCCAGGTTCGATTCCCGGCTGGGTCACTGTCTGTGTGGAGTCTGCACGTCCTCCCCCTGTGTGCGTGGGTTTCCTCCGGGTGCCCCGGTTTCCCCCCACAGTCCAAAGATGTGCGGGTTAGGTGGATTGGCCATGCTAAAATTGCCCGTAGTGTCCTAATAAAAGTAAGGTTAAGGGGGGGGGGGGGTTGTTGGATTACGGGTATAGGGTGGATACGTGGGTTTGAGTAGGGTGATCAAGGCTCGGCACAACATTGAAGGCCGAAGGGCCTGTTCTGTGCTGTACTGTTCTATGTTCTATGTGACAATTTGTAAAATGGTGAAAAGCTGGGAACAGTTGAGGACCAAAGAGATTTTGTGCTCCAATACACAGACCATTAAATGTAGTAGTCAGGTCCAAAATATTATCAAATAGGCGAATGGAATATTTGCCTTGCAACAGCTATACAAAGCCTTAGTTAGGCCACGGCTGCAGCATGCTGTGTAACTCTGGGTACTGCACTTTTGAAAGGATATTGGCCGAGAAAGGGGTACAGTGCAAATTCACCAAAATGTTAACAGTCCTCCAAGGGTTAAATAATGAGGAGAAGTTAACTAAAGTAGGTTGGTATTCCTTAGAATAGAGGTGGTTAAGGTGTGATTTGATTGAGGCTTTTAGGGTTTTGAGAGGAATTAATATTGTAGATGAGGAGAAATATTTTTTGCTGGTGGGGATGTTTTAGTCACAGGAACATAACATTTTCATCATTCATGAGACAATATGTAAAAGTGTTAAATATTCTCCCACAAAATATGGCAGACAAGCTCAGGTAATCATTTTAAATCTGAGGTCAATAGAATTTTGCGAGCCAACGTTGTTCAGGGATATAGAGTCCAGGAAATTGGAAGGAGTTAAAATAGGAGATCAGCCATGATCTTATTGAATGGTGAAATAGGTTCAAGAAAGTTTTATGGTTCAGTGGTTTAACTCTCTTAACATAATCCTCAGAGCACTCAAAGGACTCTGCAGTTTTGAAAGTCACCCTAATTATTTCTACCATGCAGCACCGCTGTCTTCTGAGCTTGTGCCACTTCATGTACAGCTGAGAATTCAGAGCAAAATTATTTTATGTATATTTCTAAAGTATAAAGCAGAAATACTCAGGATGAAAGAAGTTTGTTTTCACTTTACATCCCTCAGCTCCTGAAGGGGCTCAACTGCTGCCATAGTCCTCAAGTTGTCTGCTTCTGTAATTGTTCCCTATCTGAGTGTAAAGAGTGAATCTTGACCACCATGGACAGATGGATCTATGGATGTTCTCAATCATAACCTGACTTCTCCGGCATGGGTAATAATCAGAACAGGGATGCTTGCTGACTTTTTCCCCCAGCGTCTAACCCAGGCTTACCAAGACCAGTCGTGGAGCTCCATAGATCCTTGAGCATCATCCTGGCTGAAGATCAAGGGGGGCAAAATTCAAGAGCCCCTGAAAACTGGGGTTTCATGAATACAGTGCCTGCATATTTAAAACAGGGGGGCTACGTTCAAGTGAGGCCAGTATCTGTTAAAGCCAGCCTGTAGCTCTGAAAGACGAGGTACGGTCGTGCAGTGTTTAGCACTGCTCCCTCATGGCGCCGAGGACCCGGGTTCAATCCCGGCCCAGGGTCACTCTCTGTGTGGAGCTTGCACATTCTCTCCCTGTCTGCGTGGGTCTCACCCCACAACCCAAAGATGTGCAGAGTAGATGGATTGGCCACACTAAACTGCCCCTTAATTGGGAAAAAAAAAGAATTGGATACTCTAAAAAAAAAAAATTTAAGTTCTGCTACAACAGTCTCAGATGGGGACTTGGATGGGATGATGTACAAGGAAAAGGCTCAAGGGTTTGAACATCAAACTACTCTGTGCTGCAGCCACTCAAATGAGCACTGGGTCGGGCAAAGGCTCACAGAAAATAGGCACTGCAGCCATGCACAAAATGATTAGTTGACTTTTGTCTGGAATATTGGCTGGTTTATTTTTTTTTCAATTTGTGCAGAATGTTTTGTGGTGGCTTTTATTTCAGCATTGTGACCAAGAGGATGATGAGATTATCAACAACAGAGGAATGCTAAAATGCATGACTGTTGATAAATGGAGAATTGAGATTGCACTCACAGTTATCTCAGTCAGCTGAGATGATCACAGACAGCCTAATAGTAAAGGTGCTCTTCTCCCTTACTCCTCCACTTCCTTCTCTTCTTCTTCTTTGTCGTTCTCTTCAACTCTTCACCATATACCTGGTGGTAAGGGCTTTACCCTCATGATGGTGAGGTAATGCAGGCTGCAACAGACCATGCAGAATCTGACATCTTCTCAACAGAATCCAGAAGAGCTACTCCAGAGTGGTCCAGACAGTGGAAGCATTTCTTATGTACCCCAATGGTCTGCTTGATGGCATTCTCTCTGCCAGCATGGCTCTAGTTCGATGCCCATTTGTGCATGGACTGTACACGGAGATCATGAGTCAGGTGATCAGCTGATAACTCTTGCTACCTGGTAGCCAGCCTCTGATCTTATGTGGTGGCTCAAATGCTGATGGACTGGTGTGGAATTAAGCCAGGAAACCTGGCATTGACAAATACCATGTGTTGAGGGGGCACGGTGGCACAGTGGTTTGAACTGCTGCCTCACAGCGCCAGGGACCCGGGATCAATTCCGTCCTTGGGTGACTGTGTGGGGTTTGCACATTCTCCCTGTACCGACGTGGGTTTCCTCCGGGTGCTCTGGTTTCCACCCACATCCAAAGGTTTGCAGGGTAAGTGGATTGGCCATGCTAAACAATTGCCCCTTGGTGTCCAAAGATTTGCACGTTCAGTGGGGTTATGGGGATAGGGTGGGAGAGTGGGCCTAGGGTGGGATGCGTAGTCAGAGGATCGGTGCAGACTCGATGGGCCACATGGCCTCCTTCTTCACTGATTCTAGGGAGTAGGGTTGCACACCAGCTGCACATTGAACGTGTGGAACCCTTTGTGATTGTGGTACATCTTTGAATTTAGCTGGCGTAGTGGATAGCACTGGGACTGCAGCGCTGCGGACCTGGGTTCGAAACCCGGCCCTGGGTCACTGTCCGTGTGGAGTTTGCACATTCTCCCCGTGTCTGCGTGGATTTCGCCCCCACAACCCAAAGATGTGCAGGCTAGGTGGATTGGCCACGCTAAATTGCCCCTTAATTGGAAAAAAATAATAATTGGGTACGCTAAATTTTTTTAAAATCTTTGAATTTAGAAGCCTGCCCACAAAACCATGTGCGCAGTCAATGGCACCCTACACATGGGGAAGCCTGTTACTCTCACAAAACCACATGTTTCCCTGTTCTCTGGAAAGAGAGAAGGCAGTGTATTCCACTCACTTCAAAGACAGTGCATCAGCCATCTCCCTTGTACAAGAAAAGATTAGCAAACTGCAAGATGTTGCAGATGTCCCCTACTCCAGCACCTTTATTAACCGACCCATGGAAGGAGCTTGCAGATTTACCGTATTTGTACATAATGTTTTACTTTTTATTCTCCTTTCATTTTATTGCATGTTGGATCGATTTTCATTTTTGTTAATTGCAGTCTATATAATATGTATTTTGATGTGAGAGTTGTTAACAGGACCCAGCGGAATCTAGCTTTCAGTAGCTAATTGGGCTTTACTTCATGTAAAGATTTTTCAATTTTTTACAATTCAAATAGCGGATCAGTACAATCCTGTGATATTGGACCACAAAACAATAAAGCTGAAAAATGATCAGTGCAATGGGCTGTAATATAAAATTATGAAGCACTTGGTGCTTCACTCAGATTAAGTGGCAGTTACAGTGAAATGCAATTTAGGTAACATATGTCTCATTTACTTTACACTGCCTGCATTTCTTACATGCCGGAGTTTTCTTCAAAATTCCTTTTGTTGTGCACTGGATAGTCCAGTTCCATCCCTTTTTTGTCCTGATTTGGATTAGTGTTTGGATTGTACCTCTAATTTGAAAAATGTACACTTTAAAAAAGCAGTTCTGTGAAATGTGGCTTTTTCACTGAAAGGAAAATCAAAATTTGCCGTTCCTTATTTGCTCGGGCAATAAAATAAGAATTGGTGACGATTTTTCAACCATCACTGCCTGCTTCTCACCTGGGAGGACCAAGGAATCAATACAACACGGGCAAGCCCATAGATAGAGGAGCAACACACAAACCTGTTTCCAGCAAGCTCAGTTAGAAACGTAAATTGGGGTCCTATATTGATTGTGAATGGAGAGAGATGGAAGAGAGTGAGTGTAAGGTAGGGAACCAGAGTTAGTCAAGTACATCAGGAGAAACTGTTCCTCCTGCCAGGAGAAATGAAATGAAAATCGCTTATTGTCACGAGTAGGTTTCAATGAAGTTACTGTGAAAAGCCCGTAGTCGCCACATTCCGGCGCCTGTTCGGGGAGGCTGGTACGGGAATTGGACCGTGCTGCTGGCCTGCCTTGGTCTGCTTTCAAAGCCAGCGATTTAGCCCAGTGTGCTAAACCAGCCCCAGGAGGGTTGCTCACCAGAGAATGCAGGTTGAAGGTCATGGACATAAGAACCATGGGAAACAGAAGAAATGGTGAACTGGCACACACTGCCTTAAAGTGGCACAATAGTGGAGATACACTTTAAAAGGAAAAAATGCAGGACTAAGGGGAAAAGACAGGGGACATAGCTCTTTCAATGAGTTGTTATGGATGTGAAGGGGTGAATGGTCTCCTTTTGTACCTCATGATAGCAATATCTAAATTAAATGCCTGGCCTGGGACTCTTTGCTAACATCATACAGAAATATTTCCAGAAATGGCTGCCTCGGCTGGGACTTTCAGTATGTTTGTACTGTTACCTTCTGAGCTTCGACCTGGATGTATATCGGCAGAATTAATTATTTGTGGAGCAGTGGCCATGAGATCTTGGGCGGGATTCTCTAATCCCACGGCACAGTGTCCACGCCGTCGTAAAAGTTGTCTGGTTTTACGACGACGTGAACGGGCCGACCCGACTGATATGTTATCTGAGTTGGTCTAATGTCGACTGCAACTGGATGCAGTGAAACTAGAAACAGGCTTCCGACACAGGAGATGGTCCAACACTGTTTTATTGAACCTGCTGATTGCTGTACATAATCTGCTGTGGGTTAACACTCTATTAATCTAACTGATAACCTCCTACTGGCTTGACCAGACCAGCTCTCTACCACATGGAGATGATGCTCACTGGCTTGTGCACTCGATCTCAGTAGCTGTGTCCTGTGAGAGAGGGAGAGCCTTAATGCCCTGTGGACTTTATAGTGGCGGTGTCCTGTCTGGTGATTGGTTGTTCTGTGTCATGTGTGTTCATTGGTTATCCTGTGTGCATCTCATTATATACATGAGTGGATATTATGACACCGACGACAAATTCTGGCCGGCACGGCACTGGAGTGGTGCTGAGATTGGGTTGGCGTAGGGGAGGTGGGGTGCTGGGATTGGGTTGGTGTAAAGGAAGTGGGGTGGTGTTAAGCTGGTGAGGTGCTGGGGTTTGGTTGGTGTGGAGGAGGTAGGGTGGTGAGGGGGAGGTGGTGTGGTGTTGAGCTGGTGAGCTGCTGGGGTTGGGTTGGTGTGGGAGAGAAGGTGTGGTGTGGGGGGGATGGTGTATCGGGGAGTTGGAGTGGTGTGGGGGGGGTGGTGTGGTGTGGGGGGGGGGTGGTGTATCGGGGAGTTGGAGTGGTGTGGGGGTGCTGGTGTGGTGTGGGGCTTGTGCCGTCCGTGCCATACCGACATCACAACTCAGTGGGAACTGTCCTCTCCCACAGTAGACCACCAACAGGGTCCAGTGCCCACCGCTCCGCGAAGGTAAGGAGCCACAGATCCGGAGGACCTTCCAGTCTTCTGTCTCCTTCTTTGGTTATTCACCACCTTCTCCTGGGGGGGGGGGCAACAGAAAATGCACAGTGTTAGGCAGTCAGGCGCAGGCAGCTCAGGAGTGGGCTGTTTGTGGCCATTGTGAGCAGGGCATCCGGCCATGGTGGCGGTATGGGTGTTGGCATGCGGTGCAGTGTGGGATGCGAGCAGAGTGCCGGCAGGTGGGGTTTGGTCACTCTCCGGGGTGGGGGTGGGGGGAGGGGGTGGTGGTTACGGGGGTGTGGGACGAGGGTTGGTTCTTGGGGTACAATACTGGCTACTCACCCAGGCCGTCCTGTGGCGCTTGTGCATATTCTTGCAACACTGCTGGCCCGTCCTAACGGTGGGGCCGACGACGCTCACCGCATTTGCCACCTGCATTCAGGCCCTGTGTACGACGGTGGGTGGCAGTCATAGGGTGCTCCATGGTGTTGATCAAGGTCTTGAGCTCTGTATCTGCGAACCATGATGCCATTTTTCAGGCTGCCATCTTGTTGACTGGAATGAGTAAGTGTGGGGAGTGGAGTGTTTATATGCAGCTGTAGCTTGCCAGCCTTTCGCGCACTCGACCCCGGCGAATCGGACGCTGTTTCCCATTGGAATTTCTCTAGTTCCACATGGCCCTGGTGCTAACCCATTAACGGATCCTGAATTACTCTGGGATTGGCGCAGCTTCTGTGATTGCAGAACATCACCGATTCAGTCTCGGTGTCAGCATTTAGTCTCTGAAATGGAGAATCTAGCCCCACATTCATGGTCCTACCTCATGCAAACAGTGGACAGTATGGCGAGATAGAACAGACTCGCACAGAAGCAACCTCCTAACCCATAGAGGTATCCCCCTACCCAATCTAAATAGGGAGAGGGCGCTGGGTTCATTCACCAATCCAGATGACAACCAGACTGGTGAACCTGAATCGTTGACCAATTCACCTCCTTCCCAGCTATGTCTAAGAGACTACCTACAGGACTCAAACTCCCAAACCCCTTACGAGGAGAAGACCATACTGGAAGACTTGTGAAACTGCCGCAGTGGTTCCCATATACGAAGAATGGAGGAAAGAAGAGGACCTAAGAGAAAACAAGATGAAGGACTGCAGCACAAGAGTTAAAATCACAGTTTGTTTCATCATCGTAACATAGAAATGGAAGTCAAGAGACTTGGGGAGAGATATAGGGCGGGATTCATCGTTGCCCGACCCCCAATTTCGTAATTGGCGATCAGGCGGAGAATCCCTTCTGACGGCCAAATCAGGGGTGGCGCCGGTTTGGCGCAGGATTTGTATCCTCCACCCCCTCCGAAATAGCGGCATCGCGTCGCGCGCGGCACGCCATTAGGACAGCGTTGGTGCGTCACCTGAAGGCCCTCCCCTGATGCTCTGTCCCCGAAGGACCGCCTTCCCGACCCCGCGGTTGATGTGTGGTCTCAGTGGTCGAGAACCTGGCATGGCGGCTGCGGACTCTGTCCAGCGCCGCCACAATCGGGCAGGATCCGTGCTGCTGGCCGGGGGAGGGGAACTGATGTGGGGTGGCCAAGGGGACACTATCTGGCAGGTTGGGTCCGCGCAAGACCGGCGCCATGTTTTACGGCGCGACTACTGCAGGTCGTCACCGTGTGCATGCGCGGCCGTGGACCCAGCCATTCTCCAGTCGTTTATACCGTGGGAGCCGGGGGATTTACTCAGCGCGGCTGCTAGCTCTTCATCTGTCACAGGATCAGGACGATTCTTTTCGCGTAAATCGCCACAGTTGTTCCGCTGGCATCAACACTTACTCTCAAAAGTGGTGATTCCAGCCGTAGTATAAGGGGTTAACCCTAACTGTCCAATATGCTAATCAGATAATGTAACCATCGTTACAGGAAGTGATGCAAATCACATGGTTAATAATAGCAAGAATATTATAGATCTGAACTAAAGAAATAAAGAAAATCAGATCAGTGTGCTTGCTCCTGATCACCATTCAATTCAAATCATGTTTGACTAGCTGGATTGGATTTTTTGATGAAGTAATGGAGATGGTTAATGAGGGGAGTGTGATTGATGTTTTGTATCTCGACTTTCAAAAGGCATTTAATATAATGGGCTTGTTAAAAGAATTAAAACTCTTGGGATTGAAGGGTAGTGGCAGCATGGATACAAAATTAGCCAAGAGACAGAAAGCAGGGAGTAATGGTGAATGGTTGTTTTTCAGACTGGAGGGAAGTCATCTCCCTCAGGGGTTGGTGCTGGGACGCTGTTCTTTTGATGTATATTAATGACCAGAAATTCAGCAGATAGGGCTTAATTTCAAAGTTTGCAGCTTTCATGCAACTTAGAAATGTAGGAACCACACAGTGCTGCCTCACAGCGCTGAGGTCCCAGGTTCGATCCCGGCCCTGGAGTTTGCACATTCTCCCAGTGTTTCAGTGGGTTTCGTCCCCACAACCCAAAGGGCAGCACGGCATCATGGTGGTTAGCATAAATGCTCCACAGGGTCTCAGGTTCAGTTCCCGGCTGGGTCACTGTCTGTGCGGAGTCTGCACGTCCTCCCCGTGTGTGCGTGGGTTTCCTCCGGGTGCTTCGGTTTCCTCCCACAGTCCAAAGATGTGCGGGTTAGGTGGATTGGCCAGGCTAAATTGCCCTTAGTGTCCTAAAAAAATAAGGTTAATTGGGGGGGGGGGGGGGGGGGGGGGGGGGGGGGGTTACTGGTATAGGGTGGATACGTTGGCTTCAGTAAGGTGATCATTGCTCGGCACAACATTGAGGGCCGAAGGGCCTGTTCTGTGCTGTACTGTTCTATGTTCTATGTTCTATGTGCAGGGTAGGTGGATTGGCCACGCTAAATTGCCCCTTAATTGGAAAAAAATGAATTGGGCACTCTAAATTTATTTTTAAAAAGATATGTAGAAAACAGTGAGTAGCCCACTCCAGAAGGACATAGACTGGTGAAATGGGCAGATACTTGAAAGATGCAATTTAATGCAAAGAAATGTGAAGTGATGCATGTTGGTAAGCATAATGAAGAGAGGCTATAATAATTAAATGCTATCATTTTAAAGGGGTAGAGGAACAGTGAAACCTTTGAATCTACTCGCACAAATATTTCAAAGTGGCAGGACACGTATCAGATTCAGAACATTTATTTAGTTATAGATTCATGGAATTTAATAATAATCTTTATTATTGTGACAAGTAGGCTTTCATTAACGCGGCAATGAAGTTATTGTGAAAATCCCTTAGTCGCCACATTCCGGCGTCTGTTCGGGTACACAGAGGCAGAATTCAGAATGTCCAATTCACCTAACAAGCACATCTTTCGGGACTTGTGGGAGGAAACCACAGCACCCGGAGGAAACCCACGCAGGCACGGGGAGAATGTGCAGACTCCACACAGAGAGTGACCCAAGCCAGGAATCGAACCTGGGTCCCTGGTGCTGTGAAGCAACTGTGCTAACCACTGTGCTAGTGTGCCACCCAATACGGGCATCACTGGCTTTCCAGCTTTTATTGCCCATGGTTAATTTCTCTTGAGAAGGTGGTGCTGAGCTGCTTTCTTGAACTGCTGTAGTCCGTGTAACAGTACACCCACTGTGCTGTTAGGCAATGACCCTTGGTTTTATAGACAGTGTACAAGAGCAAGAAAATCATGATAAACCTTTATAAAGCACAGGTTAGATAAATATTGCCTCAGCAGGAATATTGGGCTGCATTCTCTGATCACCGACGCTGAAATCGCGTTCGACGATCGGCTGGAGAATCCATTTTTATGCTGGAATCAGGGGCAACGCCATTTTTCAGATGCTCGCCCCTTCAAAAATGACGTACTCAAGGAGTACGCTGCACGCCATCGGGACGGCCTCAGGACATCACCTCAAGCCCTCCCCCGATGCTCTGCCCCGATTGGCTGAGTCCCCGACGGCGTGGGACACATGTGCTCACAGTTTTCGGGGACCTCGCGTGGCAGCTGTGGACTGTGTCCAGAGCCGCCACAGTCGGGGGAGGAAGCTGTTCCGCTGGCTGGGGGGGCGAGGGGATTACAGGGGGGCAGTTTTTGGCAGGCTGGGTCCGCACGGGGCTGCCATTCTGCGGCCATATCTGCAGGTAAAGATGGGAGCTTTACGCGGCTGCTAGCCCCCCACTGGGTGGGGCATCGGTGCGGGGGCGCCGCCGACTATTTGGTCATAAGACCAGGTGGATTCTGCGAACATAGCCGTAGGATCGGAGAATCCAGCCCATTGTATCCAAATCTGGGACCCATACCTTGGAAAGAATGTCTTGGACTTAAAGAGGCTACAGAGTAGACTTACTAAAATGCTATCTGGGATACAGAAGCTCATTTATGTGGAGAAACGAGCAAAGGTCCATTTGTCCTGCTTAGAGTAGGGATGGTTCACGGGAGATTTACTGAAATTATTCAAAATCATGAGCATTTTTACAAGAGTAAATAAGAAGAAAGTATTTCTCGGAGTAGAGATCCCAGATTAAGGTGATTGGCAAAAGAACCAGCAGTGAGATGAGTAGGAGCTAATTTTAAACAGCAAATTGTTGTTTGCTGGAATGCTCTGCCTGAAAAGGTGGTAGAGGCACATTGAAAATAACATACATAAAGAAATCTGATAAATGTTTGAAATGGAAATACTCACAAGAAAATGGGTAATGGGCAGGACAATGAGCCAAGTGGATAGTTTTTTCAAAGAGCGAATATGAGCAGGATGGGCCGAATGGCCTCTGTTGTGCTGTGACATTCTATTCTATCATTTAGTGGCTTCTCTGAGGACATATCTTTTGGTAGACACCAGGTGAGATCTGGATTAGGTTCAACTTGTTAAATGGCTTCTTCTCTTTTTGTCCCTTGCCTCTCCTAAAGGCTGCCAGTCGGCTTGTGGCATGGCTTCGCAGCCTCCTCTGGCCTTCAGACTCCACCATTGTTCAAGTGTGAAAGAAAATGGTGTCAGACTATTTAACCATGAAAGGAATCCCTCAAACACAACCGATGACTCAAAATCTACAGAGAAGCACATTCCAGTAAAATAATTGGATAACTATCAGTGGCTGGTTTATGTCCACGGAAAGGTGAGGTCAATTGTAAAGTCCCACAACAGCCCAGCTGAGGTTGGCAAACTCAGAATGAGTGGAGTATAGGCGCTGTTGTGCTTCCTTGGTGGTAGCATCGACGTGGATGGATCGGGACAGACTTTTGGTGACGTGCACCGTGAGGAATTTGAAGCTGTTAACTATCTCCACCTCGACCCCGTTGCTGACAGGGGTGTGTACAGTACTTTGCTTCCTGAAGTCAATGACCAACCCTTTAAATAAAAGCAAATTACCGCGGATGCTGGAATCTGAAACCAAAGAGAAAATGCTGGAAAATCTCAGCTGGTCTGGCAGCATCTGTAGGGAGAGAAAAGAGCTAACGTTTCGAGTCCGATGACTCTTTGTCAAAGCTAACAGACAGAGAAAAATGGAAAGCAGTGAAGGTGGATAGTGGGGGAGGGACATACAGAAATCCAGTCGGAGAGAAAAGCAGTACTTCTTCCGGGTAGGCATTCCTGGGAGAGAGGTGGCAGTGAGTTAAACACTGGATAAAAGCAAATTACAGCGGATGCTGGAATCTGAAACGAAAGAGAAAAAGCCGGAAAATCTCAGCAGGTCTGGCAGCATCTGTAGGCTTTAGTTTTGCTGGCATTGAAGGATAGATTGTTTTCATTGCACCACTCCACTGGGTTCTCTATCTCCCTCCTATATTCTGACTCATTGTTGTTTGAGATCCGGCCCACTATGGTCGTGTCGTCAGCAAACTTGTAGATGGAGTTGGAACCAAATTTTGCCACCCAGTCGTGTGTGTATAGGGAGTATAGTAGGGGGTAAGTACGCAGCCTTGCGGGACCCCGGTATTGAGTATTATCGTGGAGGAGGTGGTGCCGTTTATTCTTACTGATTGTGGTCTGTGGGTCAGAAAGTCAAGGATCCAGTTGCAGAGTGAGGAGCCAAGTTCTAGATTTTGGAGCGTTGATATGAGCTTGGCTAGGATTATGGTGTTGAAGGCAGAGCTGTAGTCAATAAATAAGAGTCTGGTGTAGAAGTCCTTGTTGTTGAGATGCTCTAGGGATGAGTGTAGGGCCAGGGAGATGGCGTCTGCTGTGGACCAGTTGCGGCGGTATGAGAATTGCAGTGGATCAAGGTATTCTGGGACTATGGAGTTGATGTGCTTCATGACCAACTTCTCGAAGCACTTCATTACGATTGATGTCAGGGCCACCTGACGGTAGTCATTGCCTGGCACATTGCCCGGTTCTTCTTTGGCACCGGTATGATGGTGGTCTTGAAGCAGGTGAGGATCTCGGAACGGAGTAGGGACAGGTTGAAGATGTCCGCGAACACATCTGCCAGCTGGTCCATGCAGGCTGAGTGCACGACCGGATTTCACCTTCTGAGGGTTCACTTTCAGGAAAACCGATCTGACTTCGGAAGCTGTGGTGGTGGGTGATGTGCCATCAATTGCATGAGAGACGAGTTGCTTTACAAAAGTTAGGCTTTAATAAACTAGAACTTAGCCCTGCGGTTGTCTATAATAAAATGGACGACCGCCGGGCGTTTGACTATTTATACCTCGGCAAGGAGGCGTGGTTAACTCAGCCTTTCGACCAATCGGTCGAGAGGCACATGACCGACCAGGGCCAATGGTAAGCCGGTGTTCTGCCCCAATGGCAGACAGGTATGCAAATCATATCACCACAGTGGGTATGGGTGTGTTTTGGGCTGCCGGGGAATTCAACAGCAGATCAATAGTTTCCTGTTCGAACCGAGCATAGAATACATTGAGTTCCTCGGGGAGGGGTGCGCTGCTGCCGGAGATACTGCTTGGCTCCGCTTTGTATCCTGTTATGTTGTTTACGCCTTGCCACAACCGACGAGAGTCTGTGACGCTAATCTGTGACTCTCGCTTGGTCTGATATTGGCTCTTGGCATTCCGGATGACATTGCAGAGGTCGTACCTGATTTTCTTGTATAGGTCAGGGTCGCCTGACTTGAACGCCTCAGACCTGTCCTTCAGTAAGGAGTCAATCTCCCGATTAAGCCATGGTTTCCGTTGGGCAATGTACGTACGGCTTCCTTTGGCACACAGTCGTCTACACATTTGCTGATGAAGTCTGTGACGTTGGTGGCATACTCATTTAGGTTGGTCGCTGAGTTATTAAATATGGACCAGTCCACTGACCCCAAGCAGTCACGTAGGAGTTCATCTATTGGCTCCGACCAGTACTGCACAACCTTCTTAGCCGGATTCTCCCGCTTAAGTTTCTGCTCATATGCCAGGAGAAGGAGCACTGCCTTATGGTCTGATTTTCCAAAGTGCAGTCAGGGGATGGAACGGTCGGCCCCCTTGATTTTTGAGTAGCAGTGGTCAAGAGTGTTGTCGCCCCTGGTGGGACAGGAGATGTGCTGGTGGAATTTTGGCAGTGCACTCTTGAGGTTGGCCTTGTTGAAGTCTCCGGCCATGATGAACAAGGCCTCCGGGTGTTCTGTTTCGTAGTTGTTTATGACTGTGTACAGTTCATCCAGCGCCTTCTTCACTTCTGCCTGGGGTGGGATGTAGGCTGCCGTGATAATGGCTGAAGTGAACCCCCGTGGAATTGGATGGTCAGCACTTCACGGTCAGGTATTCCCGGTCCGGGGAGCAGTAGGTCTCCAGGGTCGCCATATCCAAGTACCAGGAGGAGTTGCTGAGGAGGCAAACCCCTCCACCCTTCGTTTTGCCTGATGACGCGGTGCAGTCCACCCGATGCGGTTCACTTAACAAGGCCACTCAGGATTCACGCACAAATCATGGTTCGCCGGTTGATTCACCCAGGACTGCGCTCGCCAGCTCTCTCCACCCCCCCCCCCCCCCCCACCCCCCCCCCCCCCCCCCCCCCCAAGTGAAAAGCACTTAGTACCGTTCCTGCACAGCCAACCCCACTCTGCTCACAGCCATGTCGACACGGAGACCAACCCCACGCTTTGATGATTCCAACCTGGGACGACTGTTGGACATGGTGGATCCAGAGATGCCCTGTTCCCCCCGAGGGCCCAGAAGGGTCAGCCACAAAGCAGCCACCGCTGTCTGGGAGGAAGTGGCAGCGACCATCAGCTGGGGGAGTGTGACCAGGAGAAGTGGCACATTGTTTCCATCGGACCCCCAACACCTCCCCCACATACTCTTTCCCCCCCCCATACTCCCCCACTATACCCACAAATCCCCGCACCAAATGGCCCATATCCCCTAGCACCCTCCCACAACCCCAAAGACATTCCCCCCCACTTGCAGGTAATCATGTGTGTGGCTAATAATGCCCCCTCTGTGTACCCGCAGGCGAAGTTGACCTACAACCAGCGGCAGAGGGTCCAGATGGGTGGTGGGGTGCCGGACATCAGAGTCCTTACCTGCTATGAGGTATGAGGCGTGGCCGAGGAGAGATCGGCTCCCACCCAGGTGAACTGTCAAACGCGAGTTGTTATTGCCTTACTGACTGACCTATCCCTCCCACTGACCACATGTCCAATCTCCCACAAAGCCATCTGGGTCACTGCCTTCCACCCCACCCGAGAACACATCCGAGGATGCCACCATAATAGTCATCTGTCATCCCCATCCTCAACCAGCGCAGATACCACCGTGGGCAACAATAGTGGCCAAGCTTCTGGGGCACAATCTGGTGAGCACCACATGGTTGCTGATACACATCAGGTGGAGACAGGATCACCCCGGCAAGGCAGCAGTCGGAGGTCTCCTGGATCCCAGGACCCAGCTGGGTCCCAGCCAGATGCTGGGCTTCCGGAACAGGTTTACTCGGAGCTAATGCAGACAATAGGATATGGCCATGATATTCAGAGCAGGGTGTTAGTGACACTCCAGCAGGTCCATAGCCGATTAGAGGGGTTCCAGAGGCTACTGGAGCAAGAGATGGTGCTGGCAATGCATGGCACTGGGGCCAACACTGCTAGGGTGCCAACCACAATGGGGAGCCTAGGGCAGCAGCATGAGTGGAGGTGTCCAAGGCGTGACTCAATCGGTGACAGCCATGGCTGAGGGCTTTGGTAGAATGTCCGACTCGCTTGGGGACATGACCCAGTACCCGGTCGACCTTGATGAGGCACTGTAGAGCTTGTCCCAGTCCCAGATGGGAATAACCAAGGCACTGCAGAGCATGTCCCAGTCCCAGATGGGAATAACCGGGGTGCTGCAGAGCTTGTCCCAGTCCCAGATGGGAATAACCGAGGCGATGCAGAGCATGTCCCAGTCCCAGATGGGAATAACCGAGGCGATGCAGAGCATGTCCCAGTCCCAGATGGGAATAACCGGGGTGCTGCAGAGCTTGTCCCAGTCCCAGATGGGAATAACCGAGGCACTGCAGAGCATGTCCCAGTCCCAGATGGGAATAACCGGGGTGCTGCAGAGCTTGTCCCAGTCCCAGATGGGAATAACCGAGGCACTGCAGAGCATGTCCCAGTCCCAGATGGGAATAACCGGGGTGCTGCAGAGCTTGTCCCAGTCCCAGATGGGAATAACCGAGGCGATGCAGAGCTTGTCCCAGTCCCAGATGAGAATAACCGGGGCGATGCAGAGCATGTCCCAGTCCCAGATGGGAATAACCGGGGCGCTGCAGAGCTTGTCCCAGTCCCAGATGGGAATAACCGAGGCGATGCAGAGCTTGTCCCAGTCACTGAGGAGCATCGCCGAGGGCATTGACACTGTGCTGCAGACAATGGGGAGCTGCCAGGGCTGGCAGAGCCAGATGATGCAGGGGAGGTGGGGCTCAACCAGCTGCCCCTCAATCCCGAGGTGAACCTCAGTTCCCTATGGCACTGAGCAGGAGGAGGGGGTGCAGGATGCCAACCTGGACCCATCCTACGGAGTGGTGGTGGTGGCCACCAGCCCCCCCCACCCAACGACAACGCTGCGTCTCGCTGTCAGCACCCGGTAAAGTGCAGCACGGCGGTGCATGTGGCGCCGGCACGTGCGCCGGCTCCCTCTGGCCCCAGGGTCCCCAGAGGATGCCCGGCAGGTGCATCGAAGGCCACGGGACATACTGGGCAGCTTGCTGCTTCCATCTCTGATCTGCATCCTGGGGACACACCTAGGTGCAGCGGTAGAGCATGGCTAAGCAGGTCAAGGGTCACTGAGAGGGCATGGTGGGAGGGGGGAGAGGGGGTGGGCAAGAGTAAGGGTTTGTAATAAAATACATATTTTTTAAAAAGGTAGGAGGTAAGGGGGAAGTGTGCAATGGGAGGAGGGGTGGGCGGAAGGTGAGAAAGGGGGCAGCACCATCGGGAGAATGGGCAGTGGTAGGCACTCTGTGAAAGCCATTAAATATCAGCACCTCGACCAGTGTGACGCCTCTGGCACTTCCATCCACAATATGGACCGAGCACCAATTCCATGGCCCATCTCCCAGACATGGGGGTCCTGGACTCCCGCCATCCACGCTCCCCCCCCCCCCCCCCCCCCCCCCCCCGCACACCACGTGCAGGTGATGGGTGTGAGTGAGCACTCAGCAGACAGGCAGGGGTCAGACTATAGCATAGATTAAAGAGCACCAGCGCTCATCTGCTCATCTCTCTGTGGGTTTTCATCACTCCCCGTGCCCTCCACAGTGACCCACTGACAGTGCTGACACAGTCCTATCACCCCGGAGTGAATGTTACACAGACTCTGTCCACATCCTATGTGAAGCGGGCAAGGATGCTGCTACCTTACATCCACCTTTGCCTGCTCCTGCGGGTCCTCCCCGGGATCTTCCTCCAGCTCCTCCTGGTCCTCGTCCATTGCAAAGTTCGTAAACAGATTGACGTCCGACGCGGTTGTCGTTTATGGCCTCTCCCACTAATTAACGGCCTCATTGCGTTCTCTCTTAAGCGCAGCGTGGCCATTAAATCGTGCCGTAAGTGTAGGGTAAGCCGGTGAGAAACTCCCCAGGGCCCAAAAAAGTGATTAAGTGTAGTTAGATAGCAGTGGGACTCCCAGCACAGAGCCAGCAGGAAGCTCCCAGCAAAATCCACCACAAATGAGAAACTATTCCGTTAGATCGTGATCTCATTGGTCTCTGGTTTGTACTTCGGTTTCATGTGAAGGTAACAACTTTGAACTTGGAAATCTCAGTCAGAGCTGATCCGTACTTGAACCAGACTTAAAACCCAAGTGGCATGGACTGCCCTGAACCAAAGCAAGAAATTGCATAAGGGGCAATGGGTTCAGTGTCTGGGCACTTCTCACAGGGCACATCGCTTTAAGCTCAACTGACTAACAACATTTCTAAACTACGTTCTGGGCTAATTTTCAATAAAAGAAAGCGAACATAGAATTCAGGTGCAGGAGGAGGCCATTTGGCACCAGGTGCTGATGTCATGTCTCTCTCCCAATTTCCCCCCACATTCATTTAAATCCTTATCAAATATCCGTCAAATATTTCTCTAATTCCTTGTCAAATAAAGCACAGAAATTTCTTCTTCCACCAGCTGCAGAAATCGTGAAACTTGATTTGCGTCAGTGAAAAAACGACCCCCCCCGCTGGGTCGGAGAATCGCTTGGGGGAGGGGGAGCGCGGCGTGAATTCCGCCCCGCCGCTCCAACGCCGGCTGCCGAATTCTCCGGCGCCATTTTTTCGGGCGGGGCGGGGATCACGCCCCCAGTCGGGGGCCGTTAGCAGCGGCCTCACCAGCAATTCTATGGGCCCCGATGGGCCGGGTGGATGCCCGTTTCCGGCCAGTCCCGCCGGCGTGAAATGGACATGGTCCATCCTGGCGGGACCTGGCTTGGAGGGCCAGTTGCAGAGGATTCCACAACTTCCGGGTGGCCTGCGCCGGAGTGGTTCGTGCTGCTCTTGGAGCCGGCGTCGGGCCGTCCCGCCAATTGCGGGAGAATCCCGGCCCTATTTCCTGACGGTGGGAGAAATTGTTGGAATATTGCTCTCCCAACTTTCAAGATGGATTAAAGTTGGGTCAAGTTTCCCAAGTCGGGAACCCCATTTGATGCATTAGCATTTTTCCCATGTCTATTAGAAGGCCACTTCACTGAAATTAAGGTCCCACTCCAAATTCAGTTCCCCAACACTGAGAATTTAGGAAGTTCAGTTTTACAACTGTTTATAAGTGACATGCACCTTTAAGTTTCACCTCTTCCATGACTTTGAGCTCAGTAGATTTTGTCTTCTTTTTCTCAGAGATTTTGCATAACTTCACTTTTATGGAGTGCCGTGAGCAAACGTAGCTGGACCAGGGAGGCAGGCAATGCCTGGAAAAGAAAGGGTTGGGTGGAGGTGTGACTCAAAGACTGGACACGAGAGGGTAGGGTGAAGGTATGGATCAAAGACTGGACAGAGAGGGGTAGAGTGAAGGTGTGGATCAAAGACTGAACAGGGGAGGGGAGGGTGGAGGTGTGGATCAAAGACTAGACATGGGAGGGTAGAGTGACTGGATAGAGGAGGCAGGCTTACAGGGGAAGAGTGGGAGGGAGAACGTCTGGGCAAGGGCGTTTGAACGTTTCTGGGGAACGGAGGTCAGGGTTCATGATGTCAATTGTGGAGTACTGGGAGAGAACTCAGGGTATTGGTGATCGGAGGGAACAGTCACAGTTAGAGGGCAGAGTGGGATTTGATGGGGCAGGAAGTCCAGGATTAGAGTCTGTTCAGTTAAGGTCTCACTGGGAGTTGGGGTGGGGGGGTACAAAACAGGTGGCTCGGATGACAGGAGGGGGCAAGACTTTGGCCAAGAGGACACTTTGGTGGTATGTAGCAGACATTGAAAGGAACCGGATTATGAAGCAACTTTGATGGGATGACATTTGATGGAAACCAAAGTCTCAGTATGAACTCATGGACAGTCACTGCATAGCAAAAAGGGTCCATCCCAGTCTCGACTTCCTCCTCCTCATCTTCCTCTTCCTCCTCCTCCTGAGATGTGCTCTGAATGCCTGGCAGCAAGCGCTGCACAGTTGTGATAAAGAGGTTGTGGATGATACTTTAGACCATCACGATCTTGGATATATGTTCTCGTCGGTACTGAAGATTACTCCCAGGCATTGGGACTGCTGCTCCAGGGCACCGATGGTTTGCTGCATAATGACATTACTCATGGCTGCACAACTCTTGCTTAAGTGCAGTATCATTGCATGGTCAGTTGGAATCATTCACCAGGGATATAGCAGCTATCCCTCAACATCCAACATCTGCTTGTCCATAGTTGGTCAGATTTGGTGGGTACTGCTGACTGACACCGGAAAACGGCATTGTGGCTACAGGAGGATTGCAAGCATTGACCAAGAGGCTCTCCTGATCATGACCACAAACCACCTGGATGTGATAAAGTTGACACTTTGGCCAGGCAGAACATCTTTCCATTCACATGTGGGACCTGCAGACCCAAGAGGGTGCAGTTGATACACTCTCAACCATTGGGAATGCCGTCAGCTTGGGAAATCTGCATGCTTTCACCTTCTGCTTCTCCATGGTCAATGAGAAGATGATGAAGGCTCCTCTTTCTCTACGCAGAGCCTCTGTCACCTTCCTACTGCAGAAATATATGAAATGACCTGAGATGTTGCTGACTTTGCCTTTGAAGATTTCAGTGCCATAGGATGGTGACCTGAACGGTTGCTGCTTCCACCATCCTCATCCATCTGTGAGGCTGCACAGTTTCCCCTCTCTGCTGCATGTGCTCAAATTCCACATCATGCTGAACCCCCAAAGGGACTGCAATTATAACCCCCATTACTCAAGTAGGCTCTCTCTTGACATGTTCAGCTGCGAGTGAATAGGAAAGGGTGTTAACTGGACCTGAATGGTCCAAATTGGCAACATTTCTGTCAACTCAGCCAGAGAGGTTATTTGACATCACAATCCAATGTTTCCATTGGACCTTCACTCATGCCCTGTCAGTCTCGGAGAACCACACAAACTGCACCAAAGGTGCTGGCACCAGCAGAGCGAAGGAATCTCAAATCCGAATCTGTCGCTCCCACTTGTGGGTTTAATGGAGGCAGGACAAGGGGTGGGCCATTTCTAGGCAGTGGATTTGCTTCAGAGCACCGATGGTTTGCTCCATGACATTACTCCTGGCTGCCCAATTCTTGTTATAAGAGTAGTGTCCTTGCACGGTCATTTGGAATCATTAGCCAGGGGCAGATCCTGATTTCACCCACTTTGCAGATTTAACCTCACCAATTAGAGTTCCCAGGCCTTGGGAAATCCAGCCGCTGAAGAGAGGTGAGAACAGTTTTGAGGAGGAGTTAATGCTTCCCTCCTAGTCCAAGCTGCCTTCACCCCCATCAAATCAAATCCCTCCATCCACCTGCCCCTTGGTTCATGGATCAGTCCCCACCTTCCCTTCCCGCCAAAGATTAAGGATCAGAGCTGTCCCCTCATCCAGAGTGTGAGGATCATATTTCCGCCCAGGGATTGGTCCTCCCGTCAGGAGCAGCAGGCTCCTCCAGAGTACTCGCTGCCAAGACTGTCAAGCTGGCTGACCTCTTGAGTTGGGAACCTGTCAAATCAAAACAACGCAGACTTTGAGTCAGAATTCAACAGCATGTGGGTGAAAGCTGGATCTCTGAGATTCCCTTGAGGAATACCTTTCCCAATTGCCTGCACAGCCCAGACCTGTCAGCATAGCACCCGAGTTATTTGTGTCGGCATAGTCGTGTTGGCCTCACAGGCTGTTGGATGCAGTGTTTGGGATAGGGACTCATGATTCAGGGAAACTGCTGGTCATTTCAGAAGAATGCTGTTGTGCAAGCTGATGACTCGAATCGTTGATGCGTTTACTGACTGGTCCCGACATTTGACTCATTAACTAATGAGACTTTCAACACAAAGAACTGTGTACTTGTGAGCCCTTCTCAGAGTTGTTTTTCTTGTCTGCAGTATGTAAAAATAATTTGTTTTGTCCCCTGTAATTTGGAGGAACGGATAGTTGCAAGATTAGAATGCTAAGAAGCAGGAACTCAGACCAAACCTTGGGTCAGGATTAAAAATTGGCTCATGGATAGAAAGCATCAAGTACTGATTTGAGGAGTTCTGTCGAGAGAGGAAAGTACTCAAGATTGAGACAATTATTGTTTCTAATTTATATTAATGACTTGTATCATAGTATAGAACCATAAAATCTCTACATAATGGGGTCAAGGATAATGGGGGTAAGGGGGTCTCTTTATTTAGAGGGGTTCTTGGGGGGCATCCTTTGTTTAGGGGTTTCTGGGGATTTCCTTACATAGGGGGTCTCTGGAGGGGTCTATTTATTTCGGAGGTGTTTGGGGAGGGTTCCTCAATTATGGGGTCCCTGTGGGGGGTTCTTATTTGGAGGTCTCTGGGGGGTCTTTATTAGGGGGGGTTACTTATTTACATTGTCTCAGGGGAGGTCCCATCATTTAGGGGGTCTCTGGAGGGGATCTTTTATTTAGGGGTCTCTGTGGGACAGGGGGTGGATCCGGTCGGGGTGACCCAGAAAATCCAGGGATGGGGTGTTGAATTGAGCTGTGGGTTGGGTGGGGCTGAATAATGATGCAGGGTGGGGTGGGGAGGTGGAGGCCTGAATTGTGATGTGGGGGGGGTTGGCCAGCCGTGGGGTTTTGCTATGTGCCGTCCACTTAAAATGGCGGCCCAAAAGCGGGATTCCCTTGACCCTTGGGTACTCCTCGTATTCCTCGCCATGCATAAATTTGCATGGTGAAGGATTGGGACTCACTTCCTGAAGGGAGCAAACTAGATGCAATTCAGCTCCAGCGTGAGAACATAATCTCCCAAATGGGGAATTTTGTCCCAGAAGTCTCCAGTGGTGGGCGGGAAATTCAACATGATTCCATGCAGAATCTCATGTTTTTGAGCACATTTGTTGTGCACCAGTGACGAGCTCATTAAATCCCATGGCAGAGAGGGCAGAAAGTTGCCAACCCCTCCATTACCAAGATCCAAACGCAATTATTAAAGAGCGCCCAGATGCACATTCACTCCTTCTCCTCTTCTGGATGAGAGCCAAGGCAGGGATGCCTACAACCTGCATCATTGATTCCTCAGTGAATGGGTGAACAAATTGAATTGATAGTGAGCATGTCCTTCTCAGGTTTCCCTCCATCTTCAAGCCTGCAGGTCAGTACTAAGCCTATTCCTGGCCTCAGTCTAGACATGACACACCCCTTCCAGGTAAAGCACATCCTGGAGGAACAGAGCTGGGTGTACCTCCCATTTATACATGATTGCATATAAATACATTGCTGGTTATCAGGACGATGAGAACCATGTGCATAAACTCTCACACAGATACTCTTTTGCTTGTGTCCATCACCCTCAAAACTCTATAGAGAGACCATTGCCTTGGCAGCATGGAAAGACCGTATGTTTCCCTGTGAGCCATGACTATGCACCTACTCCTTGAAGACATTCCACCTCCTCCCTCTCTTCATTCCTGCTTATGACTACAGTTAATGACTGCAGCTAATGGCAAATCGCAAAGGATGAATGGAATCTCCACACTTTGCTGGCGCCTGTTTGGGTACACAGAGAGAGAATTCAGAATATCCAATTCACCTAACAGCATGTCTTTCAGGACTTGTGGGAGGAAACCGGAGCACCCGGAGGAAACCCACCCAGACACAGGGAGAACGTCAGACTCCATACATACAGTGACCCAAGCTGGGAAACGAACCTGGGACCCTGGAGCTGTGAAGCAACAGTGCTACCCACTGTGCTAACGTGCCGCACTACTTGTGCTGACCTTGAACTCTACCCAGCCAAAAAGGCCCTCCTCCAGTCTCGAGGAATCTCATTGACTGATTAATTTTGTGGTCAAGGTTGGTTTGGAAAATAGGTGTGTTCTACCTTTCAAGCTCTCTCTGTCACCTTTTACCCTCCACGTGCCATGCATCAACTTCCCCCCCTCACCAAAGACCTACCCAATATCACGATTCCTCTCCTCCCTGTCCCCTTTGAACCTCCCCCATTATACTTGACCCCATTGTGATCCACCTCCATGTGACTGTCCCCCTCAGAGTTGACACATTACTGTCCCCATGCCCACCCAGATCATGCCTTAATCCATTATCCAAGGCACCTGTCTTGTCCCCCTCTGTGACCCACCTGATGAGGCATTCACCGACCAGACTCCAACTCTAGACCTGCCACTCCGTTACCCGCTCTGACTGTGATTGTTTCCTCCTATCGTCCGTTCCCTGAGTTCACCTCCCAGGACTCCACCGTCAACACCAACAAGCCGTCAACACCAACAAATGTACTAAGACATTTCCCCGCTCAGTCCCCTCACTTACCCCGGCCACTCTCAGTCCACCTCCTTCCCTGAATGCTCTCTCACCATTCCCCTGAAAGCCTGCCTAACATATCCAGTCTTCGTTCCAACCTTCATGCCTATGTCCCTTGCCCTCCAGCCTGCATCCCATGACTACCTGGTGCAGCATATACTGCCACTGTAAAATGAGTAAAGTTATGAGAGTTCCCTGAGAAGGAGAAAGTAACATCTACAGACTCAAAGTTGTGGAAAAGATGAAGCTCATCAGGGTGCAAGCCACTTATACGCAGTTGTGAAACTGAACATTCTGAATTCCCAATGGCAGGGAACTAAATTTGGGGGGTTGAAATTAACCCTGGTGAGGTGGACTTTCAATTGGCATGTGTGAAATACTAATGCATGCAAATCGGTTCCTGACATGGTTCCTTGGTAAACTCAATCTATCTTTAACCCATGTTGGAAGTATGTGAACGAAATTCCAGGTTTTCCTGCCATTGGGAAATGTTTTGCCTCCTGCCAAATGAAGTGCCCCCCCCCCCCCCCCCCCCCCAACGATTCCCATTGGTGGCGGAGTGGAAAATTCCTCCTGAGGTGCTTGAAGACTGACCTTCTAAAAGAAATCAAGGAGCTAAGGAAAAGAAAACATGATTCCAAAAGCTAAATTAAATAGCACAACTAAAGGCAAGGGGCCTGAAATGTTATGGAAAAAATAAACTTTGGACTTTTGTTCAGAAATTCAATTTCACGCACAAAGTGGTCAATGTAGGGAATAAAATTCCAGGAACAAAGGTTAGTTGGGGTGAAATTAATAATGTATGGGTGATAAGGAATCAAATTCAATGGAAAAAGAAAGGGTGCCTATAAACAGTCTGCTGATTGTCTTCCATTACTGCTCAAGACCATAAGACCATAAGACATAGGAGCGGAAGTAAGGCCATTCGGCCCATCGAGTCCACTCCACCATTCAATCATGGTTGATTTCAACTCCATTTACCCGCTCTCTCCCCATAGCCCTTAATTCCTCGAGAAATCAAGAATTTATCAATTTCTGTCTTAAAGACACTCAACGTCCCGGCCTCCACCGCCCTCTGTGGCAATGAATTCCACAGACCTACCACTCTCTGGCTGAAGAAATTTCTCCTCATCTTTGTTCTAAAGTGACTCCCTTTTATTCTAAGGCTGTGCCCCCGCGTCCTAGTCTCCCCTGCTAATGGAAACAACTTCCCTACGTCCATCCTATCCAAGCCATTCATTATCTTGTAAGTTTCTATTAGATCTCCCCTCAACCTCCTAAACTCCAATGAATACAATCCCAGGGCAGCACGGTGGCCTAGTGGTTAGCACAACCGCCTCACGGCGCTGAGGTCCCAGGTTCGATCCCGGCTCTGGGTCACTGTCCGTGTGGAGTTTGCACATTCTCCCCGTGTCTGCGTGGGTTTCGCCCCCACAACCCAAAAAAAATGTACAGAGTAGGTGGATTGGCCACGCTAAATTGCCCCCTAATAGAAAAAATAATTGGGTAATCTAAATTTTTTTTAAAAATAAAAAAAAAAAAAAAAAATGAATACAATCCCACGATCCTCAGACGTTCATCGTATGTTAGGCCTACCATTCCTGGGATCATCCGTGTGAATCTCCGCTGGACCCGCTCCAGTGCCAGTATGTCCTTCCTGAGGTGTGGGGCCCAAAATTGCTCACAGTATTCTAAATGGAGCCTAACTAGTGCTTTATAAAGCCTCAGAAGTACATCCCTGCTTTTATATTCCAAGCCTCTTGAGATAAATGACAACATTACATTTGCTTTCTTAATTACGGACTCAACCTGCAAGTTTACCTTCAGAGAATCCTGGATTAGGACTCCCAAGTCCCTTTGCACTTTAGCATTATGAATTTTGTCACCGTTTAGAAAATAGTCCATGCCTCTATTCTTTTTTCCAAAGTGCAAGACCTCGCACTTGCCCACGTTGAATTTCATCAGCCACTTCTTGGACCATTCTCCTAAACTGTCTAAATCTTTCTGCAGCCTCCCCACCTCCTCAATACTACCTGCCCCTCCACCTATCTTTGTATCATCGGCAAACATGGCCAGAATGCCCCCAGTCCCGTCATCTAGATCGTTAATATATAAAGAGAACAGCTGTGGCCCCAACACTGAACCCTGCGGGACACCACTTGTCACCGGTTGCCATTCCGAAAAAGAACCTTTTATCCCAACTCTCTGCCTTCTGTCTGACAGCCAATCGTCAATTCATGTTAGTACCTTGCCTCGAATACCATGGGCCCTTATTTTACTCAGCAGTCTCCCGTGAGGCACCTTGTCAAAGGCCTTTTGGAAGTCAAGATAGATAACATCCATTAGCTCTCCTTGGTCTAACCTATTTGTTATCTCTTCAAAGAACTCTAACAGGTTTGTCAGGCACAACCTCCCCTTACTAAATCCATGCTGACTTGTCCTAATCCGACCCTGCACTTCCAAGAATTTAGAAATCTCATCCTTAACGATGGATTCTAGAATTTTGCCAACAACCGAGGTTAGGCTAATTGGCCTATAATTTTCCATCTTTTTTCTTGTTCCCCTCTTGAACAGGGGGGGTTACAACAGTGATTTTCCAATCCTCTGGGACTTTCCCTGATTCCAGTGACTTTTGAAAGATCATAATTAACGCCTCCACTATTTCTTCAGCTATCTCCTTTAGAACTCTAGGATGTAGCCCATCTGGGCCTGGAGATTTATCAATTTTCAGACCTTTTAGTTTCTCTAGCACTTTCTCCTTTGTGATGGCAACCATATTCAACTCTGCCCCCTGACTTTCCTGAATTGTTGGGATATTACTCATGTCTTCTACTGTGAAGACTGACGCAAAGTACTTATTAAGTTCCTCAGCTATTTCCTTGTCTCCCATCACTAGATTACCAGCATCATTTTGGAGCGGCCCAATGTCTACTTTTGCCTCCCGTTTGTTTTTAATGTATTTAAAGAAACTTTTACTATCATTCCTAATGTTACTGGCTAGCCTACCTTCATATTTGATCCTCTCCTTCCTTATTTCTCTCTTTGTTATCCTCTGTTTGTTTTTGTAGCCTTCCCAATCTTCTGACTACCCACTACTCTTTGCCACATTATAGGCTCTCTCTTTTGCCTTGATGCATTCCCTGACTTCCTTTGTCAGCCATGACTGCCTAATCCTCCCTCTGATAACCTTTCTTTTCTTTGGGATGAACCTCTGCACTGTATCCTCAATTACTCCCAGAAACTCCTGCCATTGCTGTTCTACTGTCTTTCCCACTAGGCTCTGCTTCCAGTCGATTTTCATCAGTTCCTCCCTCATGTGCCTGTAATTACCTTTATTTAACTGTAAAGCCTTTACATCTGATTCTACCTTCCTTCTTTCAAATTGCAGACTGAATTCTACCATATTATGATCACTGCTTCCTAAGTGTTCCCTTACTTTAAGATCTTTTATCAATTCTGGCTCATTACATAACACTAAGTCCAGAATAGCCTGTTCCCTCGTGGGCTCCATCACAAGCTGTTCCAAAAAGCCATCCTGTAAACATTCAATGAATTCCCTTTCTTTGGGTCCACTGGCAACATTATTTACCCAGTCCACCTGCATATTGAAGTCCCCCATGATCACTGTGACCTTGCCTTTCTGACATGCCCTTTCTATTTCGTGGTGCATTTTGTGCCCCTGGTCCTGACCACTGTCAGGAGGCCTGTACATAACTCCCATTATGGTTTTTTTGCCTTTGTGGTTCCTCAACTCTACCCACACAGACTCCACATCGTCTGACCCTATGTCGTTTAGTGCTATTGATTTAATTTCATTTCTAATTAACAAGGTAACCCCGCCCCCTCTACCCACCTCTCTGTCTTTTCGATAGGTTGTAAATCCCTGGATGTTTAACTGCCAGTCCTGAACCCCCTGCAACCACGTCTCTGTGATGCCTACCACATCATACCTGCCAGTCACAATCTGGGCCACAAGCTCATCTACCTTGTTCCGTACACTGCGGGCATTTAAATATAGCACCTTTAATTCCCTATTGACTGTCCCTTTTTGTTTTCTTAGTGTGGTGGACCTTGGTTTACTGAGCCTTTCCATACACTGTGTCATATTTTGTGAGATGGGGGCTATCGTAACCTCTCCTGAGCTCTGTCTTTTCGTGGTTTTTTGTAATCCTAAGCAGCTACGCTTCCCACTGATTCTTTCACCTCTTGGTTCCCTGACTTTCCCTTCCCCCCCAATCTCTAGTTTAAAGTCCTATTGACCACCCTATTTACTCTTTTCGCCAGAACACTGGTCCCAGCTCGGTTCAGGTGGAGACCATCCCAACGGTATAGGTCCCCCCTGTCCCAAAACTGATGCCAGTGTCCCATGAAAAGGAACCCCTCTTTCCCACACCACTCTTTCAGCCACGTGTTAACTTCCCTTATTCTTGCTTCCCTATGCCAATTTGCACGTGGCTCGGGCAGTAATCCGGAGATTATGACCCTTGAGGACCTGTTTTTTAATTTGAATCCTAGCTCTTTATAATCTCTAAACCAATTTCATCCCTTTTGGAATCTTTCAAGAACTAACTGAATGCTGAGGCAGAACTGGAAAGGAGGTTTTGGCGGGTTGGTTTAGGATATTTCTGAATGGATGAACTAAACTGGCCTGATTGGCTTCCTTCATCCATATTTATCATGATCTCATATAATAATGTCATCTTCCAGGAGACTATTTCTCTGCAAAATTACTCTTTTATTGCATTAAGCTGCTCTTTGATAAAAATCGAGCATATAAAGAAAAGTAATGTTGTTGATTTAAAAAGAACGCTGGATTCACAACTGCAGTATAGTATACTTTCAAGACTTCTAATGAGGCAGCGATGCTATTAATCCTCAGACCCACAGCTAAAGACCTCTCCTGGGACACGACAGTTCAATAGCCTTCAATGCGGGAACACAATGTGGTTGTATTGATATATTATTAAAACATTGCCTACAAAAAGGAGTGCGCACCACAAAGGGATTAACTTTTCCTCAATTAGCAAAGATTTCATGAGCTGCTGTAAATATTACCACAAACCCAATTGCACACAAATAGAATATAAATCTACCCAAACTCTCAAATCAGCAAGGAAGTATAATTAATATAACTAATTTAATTAAATAACTATTGATTTTGGCTGCAAGTTATTTTTCTGAGGCAATTACTTCCATTTTGATAGCTTTTTTATTTATTTGTTTTTATTGTGAATGCAATTATCTGCAAATTACATAAAAATTAATGTATTTTTAAAAACCAACTGCCCCAATTCTAGCGCAGAGAGCGGGAGAAAATGGCAGCAGGTGGGAGTCATGTTTTATGGCCAGGAAGCCTGGAAGAATGTATTTCCTCAAGTCCTGCTGAATTTAACTTACCTGCTGGATTCAGCGGTCCTCCCCTCCCTTTGGCTGTCAGATTTCCCAGACCAGGCAAAGGGTTGAATTTAAGATTGGAGATTCAATCTGAGGCATACAGCCTTTAATCTTTACATATATGGCCGACCCACCTCCAGTGAATGGGTTAGTTGTTTGTCTCCCATCAAAATTGGCTTTACCATTTTAACATTTAACATCCCACCCTGCCCAAAACCATCTGGGTTTGGAGGTTAAATTTCCTTTAAGTGTTTCCACCGGTTTAATCAGGTATTGGATTATTTTGAATATATTGAAAGTATTTTAATTGTTACAAAATTCCCTGTAAAACTGAGCGGAAGAAAGTGAATGCTGTTTAGCAAGTCTAAAGGATGTGACGTACTTGTATTTTATAACAATGAATCGCATTCTACATTTTCCAAAACTGTTTAAAGATATATTTTGTGGTTTGCATAAGATGAATTCGTACACATAGTTATGCCAAGTTATTTCTTAATTGGCTGTCACGTTTTCTTATGTTACAGAAGTGACTACACTTCAGAAATATTCATTGGCTACAAGGCCCTTTAAGAGAAGTCGCTATATAAGTGCAAGTTGTATCTTTTTGAAATCACAGTATGATCTGTGCCATGTATAGTAATGTATTATAATGGTTCTTTTTATTAGGAGCCACACCTTTTCTGTAGATATGATTTATGGTAATCCGCACACAACAAATTCAAATCCAATTGAGGTGACTGGTGTGCTGCAATTGAAATTTAAAATACTACATTTTCTTCAGACATCACTGCAAATAAAACTGAATCCATGATTTGTAAGCCATCTGAAATATTTCCACGAGTGCATGTTATTAAACCTGACAAAACATTTTCGTTTCTCCTTGTCAATGAGCATTTTTCAGTCAACTTAAAAGACTGGATTCGTTTTCTGGGCTGAAAGTGATAGAACATCAAATATTAGTTTTGTTTTTTATTTTCTCAAAAACTTTTTAAAGTAACTTTAGTACACCCAAACCAAATGAAGCTAACTTTAAAAACTTTAACTGTCAAACTTCTTTCAAATTCTTATTGTGTATCAACCGTGTTTGTGCAACTTAAAAATAACACCATGTTCATTTAATAATTCCAACAGTTCTCTGAATAGCAGCACGGCTTTAAAAATTACAAGCATGATCATTTTATATATCTGCATTTAGTCTTCCGACAGGAACCTAACCAGCCACGAGAAAGCTCCTAGTCTGTCTAGCCAATGGCTGTATGGAACAGCCACAGATAGCTTTGCTGTCAACAGCTAAAGGATGGACTTTGCTGATATTAAGTGTCTATCCATTTGGGAAGCAAAAACAAATATGCTGTAGACCCAGCTTTTGTCATAGATAAATAGTTCTTTCTGTGGTGAACCCAGGAGTATTTAAAACAGCCTTGCAAAGTCCAATGAAGTGTCAGATAGAGCTAGCAATGCCATCATTTACTGTCAGCAGAGCCCTTCATCGCTTACACTGATCATCTAAAAAATTGCCAATGATTGATACTGATGGCAATGATGATTACTCTTGCAATAAGCTTAATTAAAATAATGAAGTACTGTTGCACCCAATTTAGTTGTTTTCATAGGCAGGGTAATGTATAAGAGGCACAAGGAAGTCACCAACACACCATGCACTCATAATTCAAACATGACACTGCTGTGGAGCTCTCGTTGGTTGTGTGTGTGTTTTTTCCTAATAGTTGTTGAAACAAATGCGGCCATTATAGGTGTAGGTTGAAAGGAAAGAAAAACGCAGAAAGTGGATTTTTTTGAAATGTCCTTGTAGTCTCTGGGATGTTCTGTCAGGTTTGTGTAAGACAATTACCTACCTTGAGCTGACAGCTGAAATTACTTCCCATTGCTGCTAACCCCCAGTTAAAGGTGATAGAGGGCTCAATGGTGTCTGCAGTGTGGGGAGTCCATTTTGGCCTTTCTCGTTCCAGGTAGCCCAGGCTACATGACCCATCTGCTGGGCTCTAATGTCAGATCATTTTTCTTTCAGAAAGTACCTGGCTTGCTTGCACACAGTTGCACTATATCTTCCACTATGCCACCCAGAAGGCTGGTCATAACACAGGTACTGTACTGGAATGTTTCATTGGCATTTATATAGATCATGGAATCTGCCGAATAATGTTAAATTCAGAGAGATTGTTGTCTCCAAACTCTTGAAAAGACCTCAATTAAAAGTTAACAATATTCCAAATTGCAATACTTTCCATTCATTATAGATTGCTAATTTCTATAAAAAGCATTTAATGTTTCATTTTTCTTTTGCGACAAACTAGAGATGAACTCATTATGGCAGAAGTGTCTCTCAAAATACCATTATTTTCCACAGATCTACACTTCTATCCTCCCTGTAGAATAGGCCTGCAGAGACATCTCCATACATATATGTACCAGAGCAAATAAAGGGGTAAAACTGTAGTTTAGATGTGTGGACCTGAATTATTTCATGGCTTTTATTAATCACCTGTAGGCCGGTTTTCAAGAAGGTTTGGGTGAGATCTTCCAGCTGTTCATGCCAGCGGGATCTTCATGGGTTTCCCAGCAGTGTGGGGTGGATTCAATGGGAAATCCCATTGACAATGGCAGGACCAGAAGATACGGCCAACAGCAGGCCACCTCCCACTGATGAGAAACATGCCATGAGAATCTCACTCTTGGTATCCCAAAAAATGTTGGGCAAGAAATTTGACTCTTGCACTGGATGTTCGACACCATGGGTGCTATTTTGTGTCCAAAATGGCGGCTACACAATTCTGGCGAGGATTGTACCTGATGCTCTTTCGTAAGGCCCAAACTAGAAGTGCCTTTACCCAGATCAGAACACGCATTTGACCATTAACATTTGCAACTAAGGAGCCAAGTTCCTGCTTCTGTTCTCTATTCTAACTTTGGCTTGAGGACTGAGGAAGGCTGTGCTAATGCCGATTACCTCTGAGAAAACTCACGCTAAGCAGTAGAAAATGAAGAAAAGATTATGCTCACCTTAATCACTTAATTTCTGGTCCTGAGCCCAATGACTTCACTCCCAAGAGCTGCACAATCTCTCCTCAGTCTCCTCAGGGCCCAGAGGGTTGTTCCTTTGCAGGATGCCTCCTCCATTTGTGCCCAATCTGTTTCGGGTTCTTGTACCCAGCCCCTCACTCTTTCTGCCATTGCTGCCCAGTGGTAGTATTGTAGGTTCGGTAAAGCCAAGCCCCCTTTGACTTTTCCACTTTGCAGTGTCGGTTTGGGAATTCTCGGGTTTACCCCCCCCCCCCCCCCCCCCCCCCCCAACACAAATGCCATGATTAGACTGTCTACGTTTTGTAAAAAGGCCTTGGGGATGAAGATCGGGATGGTTTTAAACAGGAAGAGGAACTCGGCAGTATGTTCATCTTGATCGCCTGCACTCTTCCCGCCAGGGAGAGTGGGAGTGTGTCCCATCGTTGAAGATCTTTTCTTACTTCCTCCACCAGGCTGGTCAGTTTCCACATGTGGATCTGTGTCCTGTCTCTAGCTACCTGGATCCCCAGGTAACGATCTGTTCTGAACCGTTTTCAATCGGAGCCCTTTCAGCTCAGTCCCTCCCCCTTTTGGGTTCACTGGGAATGTCTCGCTTATGCCCAGGTTAGGTTTGTAGCCTGAGAAGGTTCCAAACTCTTTCAGTATTTGCAGTATTGCCTTCAGTCCATCCTGTGGCTTCGAGACATAAAGGAACAGGTCATCTGCATAGAGCGAGACTCTGTGCTCTCCGTCTCCTCTCCGGATTTCCTTCCAGCTTTTCGCGTCCCACAGGGCTATCGCCAGGGGTTCGATCACTAGCGCGAACAAGAGTGGGGACAAGGGGCAACCCTGTCTTGTTTCTCTCTGTAGCTGGAAGTATTCAGAGCTTGTGGTGTTAGTTCGGACACTCACCTTGGGAGTGTTGTACAGGAGCCTCACCCAGGCGGTGAATCCTGTTCCTAGCCCAAACCGTTCCATTACCTCGAGGAGGTAGCTCCATTTGACTCTGTCAAAGGCCTTTACTGCATCCAGGGAGACGATCACCTCTGGTGTTCTCTCCCCGGACGGGGGGGGTGTAGCGCTAACAATTATACTCAAAGCCGGGAGACTAGTACAATAGAGGCTTTATTGTTGTACGATGCTGTCCCTCCATCTGCAACTGTAGACTAAAGGTCTGAGTGACTCAGACGCATATTTATACACAAGCTCCCTGTGGGCGGAGCTAGCCGGCAGGGGCTTACCGGAGGAACCTGTATTACAGGTCGAGGCATACATCCCCCTACTGCAAGTACGCATAACTACAGTGGTTATATCACCACAGGGGGGGGGGGTCTTTATCACATTCAGCAACCATCTGATGTTCGCTATGAGCTGCCTACTCTTGACAAAGCCCGTTTGGTCCTCTGCAACAACCTCTGGTACGCAGCCCTCCAGCCTTTTGGCCAGGACCTTTTGCGAGTATTTTCACATCCACGTTCAGCAGTGAAATGGGTCTGTATGATCCACATTCCGTCAGGTCATTATCTTTTTGGGCATCAATGAGATTGTAGGGCAGCACAGTGGCGCAGTGGTTAGCACTGCTGCCTCACGGCGCTGAGGTCCCAGGTTCGATCCCGGCTCTGGGTCACTGTCCGTGTGGAGTTTGCACATTCTCCCCGTGTTTACGTGGGTCTTACCCCCCACAACCCAAAGATGTGCTGGGTAGGTGGATTGGCCACGCTAAATTGCCCCTTAATTGGAAAAAATTAATTGGGTACTCTAAATTTTTTTTTAAAAATCAATGAGATTGTGGCCTATGCTAGGGTGGGGGGTAGGATGCACCCTGCCAGTGAGTCTGCGAGCATGTCCCTTAGGTGTGGGGCCAGGACTGGTGCGAATTCTTTGTAGAAGTCCGCCGGGTACCCATCGGGTCCCGATGCCTTCCCCGCCTGCATGGAGCTGATGCTCTCCATGATTACTCCCAGGTCTATTGGTGCTTCCAGCTCCCCCTGTCTGTCCCCCCTACCACTGGCAGTTCCAGTCTCTCTACGAACTGTTTCATTCCCCCGTCCCCGTTGGGGGGCTCAGAGGTGTACAGTCCCCATCCAAGGGACCATTTGTGCCAAAACAAAAACGGGGAGGACTCCGGTAAACACATAATCAGGTCCTAAAAATATTTGTAGACAGTTTCTCTTTGGTGAAGGATGGGAACAGAAAGACATGGGGCTGGATTCTCCGATTGTGAGGCTATGCCCCCACGCTGGCGTGGGAACGGTGGCATTTTACTCCCAAAAATATGGTGCAAAACGGCCGCCGATCCTCCGTGTAGCTGCCAATACAGTCCGGAGAATTGCCGGGTCCGTGTCCGCACATGTGCACGGCGGCAGCCTCCGGCAGCTGTGCAACATGGCGGCGGCCGCTCGCGGACCTGGCCTGCAAAATAATGCGCCCCTCTTTGGCCGGCTAACGCACCACGGACCACCCCCCCGCAGGTGCCACGGCGAGTTCCCGACGGTAAGAGACCATGAGAGACCCACGCCGTCGGGAACACAGCCGGTCGGGGGTGGAGTATCAGGTCACGGGCCTCAGGCAACGTCCTGGGAGGCGGAACATCGAAAGCAGTGCCGCCCCAATTTGGTCGGGAACTTTGATTCTCCAGCCGATAGCTGAACGTGATTTCGGAGTTGGCTACCGGAGAATCCAGCCCAGGGTGTGGCATTTATGGGGAAGACCAGCAGCAGGCCCCTGAGGGAGATAGCTTAAAACTTCCTATCCAGATGGGCGTACAGGCTGCAGAGCTAACAGCCATAGCTTACATGATCGGCCTCCCTGACGAATTACCCAGACTTACACTCAGACAGCATGTACGCTCGCAATAGTTTAACTGACTTCCTGTCACTGTGGGTAGCTGGGGGATTCGTCCTCAAATGGGAAACCTTTACGAGCTGTAGCTTTATTAAAATTTATTTTCCAAACTGCCCAAGGCCATGAGCACAACATCATTAAAGTAAAGTCCCACCATGGAACTTCCCCGATTGGGAACATAAGGGCAGATGAATTGGCCAAGCAGGGCGCCCAGGAGGGGGAACCATGGCAACCTCTTGTTCGCGAACAGATCGATGTCCTGACAAGTCAGCCAGACTAAGGTTGAAGAGCTGAAACAGGCCCAGCGCAGCAACCAGGACCTGAAACAAATTCAGGAAGGAGCACACACGGGCAGCACGGTGGCCTAGTGGTTAGCACAGCTGCCTCACGGCGCTGAGGTCCCAGGTTCGATCCCGGCTCTGGGTCACTGTCCGTGTGGAGTTTGCACATTCTCCCCGTGTCTGCGTGGGTTTCACCCCCACAACCCAAAAATGTGCAGAGTAGGTGGATTGGCCATGCTAAATTGCCCCTTAATTGGAAAAAATAATTGGGTAATCTAAATTTTTAAAAAAAATAAAAAAAAAAAAAGGAAGGAGCACACACTGCTGCCTTTGACAAATGGTGGCATACAGGACAGGCTAGTCCTTAAGGATGGCCTGTACATGCTCCCGCAACCAAATCATTTACCAAAATCACGATGTCCAGGGCCACCAAGGGGCAGGACCCAGGGGTGACATGTTCCGAGATTGTGCTGGTGGCCAGACATAGACCAAGATAATTGTATAGTCTGCACCCAAAAGAAATCCCGAATAATATGCCAACAAGGGAGACTGACGCCCATCCGATCCATGGAAGGCCCCTGGACTAATTTACAGTTAATTACATTGGCCCCCTACTGCCCAGCATGGGAGGTTACAAAGACATCCTGGCCATCAGAGAAACTTTTGGTAAGTGGGTTGAAACCTTTCTCAGTCGGATCAATACGGCCAAAGCCATGGCAGAAATCCTAGTGCAGCAAGTCTTCACCAGGTGGGAGCTCCCTCGCAGTATAGATTCAGACCAAGGCACTCACCTCACCGCCTAGGTGATGCAGTGGGCAATGAGGTCATTTGGAATCCAACAAACATTCCACATTGTGTATCATCCTCAATCCAGCGGGATAGTGGAAAGGAAGAACATACCATCAAACAAATGGTCTGTAAAACAGTTCAGCAGAACAACAATACCGGGAATCAAGTCCCGCCCTTTGTCCTTATGATAGTGCAGAACTCAGTTTCCAGGTCCACCGGGTTCACCCTCATGTAGTCTTGACAGGGTGGCCTATGAGAGGGATCAAACCCCTGCTCGGACTGGATTTATCTGAACCCGAGCTCGCAGCCCTTCGCCAGCAGACCACAGTCAAAACACTGTTGGAAAACATTTGAGCTGCACAACTGGCAGCAGCTGTTAAAATAGGAAAAAGAAAGCAGCAGAGTAAGGCCTACTTCGATGGCAATGTGAACCTCATGAAGTATGAGATCGGGCAGGAGATAATGCTCCAAGTCTTCCAGCCAGGCACATTCCTATCCCCCAGGTATGCAGAACCCTTCCCAGTGGTAGATAAAGCTAGCCCATTCGTTTACTGGGTACTGATGGATTCTGGGAAAGATGGGTGGTACCATGTGAACCAAATGAAGGCATTCACTTCCCAAAACAACTATCACCAGTACCATTTAACACTAGAGGGAATTGAGGCAGTGGCGCCTGACCCTGACCCCTTGTTTCCACTCCCACCCCCATGAACCCCAGATGCAAGAGCCCATTTGATGTCATGGCGAAAATGAAAATGAGTCGTGATTAAACTATGAGTGAAACAAACATGTTGGACTTTAACCTGGTGTTGTAAGACTTCTTACTGTGCTCATCCCAGTCCAACGCCGGCATCTCCACATCTTGAAAAACCTTGTGTTAGGGAATAGGATTATTTGCCCACGGTTCTGTTACTTGCCCGTCCAGTGGCTCGGTCACAGTTGTGTGATCTGACTCGCTGATGCTCACTGGATCAAGAGGAGGGACTGTGGCAAATTGGACAACGGCCTGATTTTTGGGCCTGATACATAATTGGATACTATAAATTAAGAGTTGGGCATTTTAAATCACAGTCACAGGCAGGCCTGATCGGAATTTGAACAGGCAAGTTTGAATAGACTGAGCAGAGACAGACAGTCGGGACAAGTCTGGGTCTGCCCTGTAAACAGGATATCAGGAGATAATCGGCCCAGATAAAGCTAGACTTTCTGGTACCTAGATCTCTGCCGTTACCATATATGGAGTAAGGTTACGTGAGACAAGACCTGGAGATGGGGTTGGTACCTGGTGTCTTGCAGAGTTGCAATTGGCAACTCCGTTGGGTGTTGCGATCCCCATCCTGAGACCTCATTAAATGAGGGCCAGAGAGCCTTCCGGAAAGAGGGGAATAAGAATCGGCCACCAGGACCCTCCCCAGAAAAGACTTGACGCAGAGGCAGCAGAGAGGATGTGATGGTGGACCAGAACACAGAATGAAGCAGCATGCGAGACACACCTTCACAGACAGAGGCCCTGAGACAACCGAGACACAGCAAATTACACCGGTAGCTCGATTGAGTTCATCGGCACGGGTAGTATTAAGAATCTTGGGATTATTGTAGTTGGGGTAATTGAAGGGGGGTAATTGTTTTTATTGTGTTTAATAATAAATTAGGTAACTAAATAAATGCCAATAAACATGTTGGGGAATGTAAAATATGTATGCCGGCGAAAAGGGGGAGGCCACAGTTATTACTACGAAGATGCTCACCTGTAAATATATATGTTAATTTTTGCGTGTTCTTTTTTTTTCTCTCTCTAACAATTTGTAATTTGTTCAATATAAAACATGAAAACTGAATAAAAAACATTTATAAAAAAAAAAAAATTAGGTTGAATTGTAAACTTGTATTCGTCCTTTGTTCATCTCGCAAATAAGAGCACTTATGTAAAGCTTTTGAATAATAAACTAGTCGAAGTGTCTGAAAATTTACAGACAACACAACCCTCTGTGAAAAGACATTTCTCCTCATCTCAGTCTTATTTTGAAATTATGCTCCCAACTCCCCAACCAAGGGAAACATCTTTCCTGCATCTACCCTGTTTATTATTTTAAGTATTTTTTAGGTTTCAATAAGATCATCTCTCATTCTTCGAAATTTTAGAAATACAGACCCAGTTTGCCCACTCTCTCTTCATAATACAGTCCCATCATCCCCGGTACAAGTATGGAGATCCTTCATTGCACTCCCTCTATGGCAATAATTTCTTTCTGAGGAAAGGAGACCAAAACTGCACACAGTAATCCAGGTGCGGTCTAACCAAGCTCCAAGTCAATTGAAGCTACTCATTGTTCCTGGAATCAAATGCTCTTGTGAAAAGGGCTAACATTCCATTAGCCCTCCAAAAAGCTTGTTGCAGCTGCATACTAGCCTTCAGTGACTTATGGACAAGTTCACCCAGGTGTCTTTGTACATCTGTACTTCCTCATTTCTTACTATTTGCCAGCCATGACTCCTCCAGCCCCTTGCAATCTTTTGTTTTTTTTTATAAATTTAGATTAGCCAATTATTTTTTCTAATTAAGGGGCAATTTTAGCGTGGCCAATCCACCTACTCTGCACATTTTTGGGTTGTGGGGGCGAAACCCATGCAGACACGGGGAGAATGTGCAAACTCCACACGGACAGTGACCCAGAGCCGGGATCGAACCTGGGACCTCAGCGCCGTGAGGCGGTTGTGCTAACCACTAGACCACCGTGCTGCCAACCCCTTGCAATCTTATCCAATCACTCATCTGAACATTGGCAAATGATCCTGTGTCAGCCTTACCACTACATCTTTCAGATGATAATGAGGTTTGAGGCCCAGAATCCCATGCTCCTTGGATCTTCCCACCTGACCACGGGCTGTTGGCATTCTGTGAGTCAGGTCCCACAAACTAAATGCTACCAATTCTCTCAGCCTTTGCCTTCAGTGGAATTGCTTAAATGCAAAGTACAAGTTGCAATTTTGCAGATAAACTTTAAAGAGTCTGTAATGGATATTCAAATAACACAGCTCTGTCCATGTAATAGTAATCAACAACTGACACAAACAACAGAAAAATATGATTTGTAATTGAAACTACAATTAGATTTAAGAAGAGTAAAATATTCCAGCAGACACCACCCATTTGAACAATTTATATGAATCTGTTCCTTGCATCAACAACTTTTACTTTGATGATAAAAGCGACATAACTCTTCACCTTGGTTGTTACACAGCACATTCATCTGTAAATTCACTTCCTTCAAGCATTTTGGCAGATGAAGCTACAGCACAAAGAACAATGGTATTCCACTGTCTGAAGCTTCTGTTGATTATAGCATTCCTGCTTGATTCAGCCCAGTTAAACACACAGATAGCAGTACATATACCAGACGACAAAACAATAGTGGGATAATGCGAGTCAACAAAAGCGAACTATGATATGAGACTCCATTTCCAAATCTTTCCTGTACATACCTATTCCAGAAAGATGAGGACAGAGTTCTTCGTTTCTGAAAATTGTTCTCTAATCTTTTTTCTGCCATACAATATATGGGACAGATCAATTTTTAAGTCATATATTTAACCTCTGTTTCCATTGACCTGCAACAGATTCTAGAATACAAGAACATAAGGAATGGGAGCATTAGAATCATGGCTGATCTGATGTGGTCTTAACTCCACTTTACTGCATGGCCCTCATAACCTCTCACTCCCTTGTCATTCAAAAGTCTATTGAACTCAGTCTTGACTATATTCAATGATCTAGCATCCTATGCTTGGGAAATGCTGCATATTTTAGGGCAACATCCAGCTCAATGGAGGGAGAGAAACACTGATGACCCTTTGACAGCAGGAGTTCCTCCTCATCCACGCCTTAAATGGGAGACACTTTGTGAGGGTTTCCTGCCCGCCCCCGTGGTGGGAGGCGACCTATTGTTAGCGGGATCTTCTGGTCAATGGTATTTTCCATCGAATCAACCCCCAACCACCGGGAATCCCATGGTGGGGGTTCTGCTGTTGGCCGGAAAGGAAGATTCCGCTGGCGGGAACAGCCTCAAAATCCCCCCCCCCCCCCCCCCCCCCCACACACTTATTTTGGAACTAGGCCCCATTTTGGTTCTACAAGGGAAAGCATCTGCTCAGCATATGCTGTATACTTAAGCCAATTACTAATAATTAGCATCAATCCAATAAAACAGGGTGGCACAGTGGTTAGTGCTGTTGCCTCACGGCACTGAGAACCCCAGGTTTGATCCCGGCTCTGGATCACTGTCCGTGTGGATTTGCACATTCTCCCCGTGTCTGCGTGGGTCTCGCCCCCACAACCCAAAGATGTGCAGCGTCGATGGACTGGCCACGCTAAATTGTCCCTTAATTGAAAACAAAAAAGAATTGGGTACTTTAAAAAAAAATGTATTTTAAAAACAAGAGCACGTGCATAGTTTGCTTAGTACAAATGTGAAATACCAACATTGTAAATTATTGGTACGAATTTGTTGGAAATGTAATTTGGTCTTATCTTCAAAATCAAGTGATTAGTCAGCTATGCATATTTTAGGCAGCATTTTCTGATTTGCATCACCGCATTCCTACTAGTAATTAAACAGGCCATGGTTAGTAAAGAATAAAATTAAATGTGTAACAGATGAACTATGCTTGTGTTGGATGGCAAAGTATATGTTAGGGATAGTAAATGATCACTCACTGCATTGAGCAATCATTGGTTAATTGTATGAATTAGTCTCCGTTAATTATTTTAATTATAATCAGCAGTGCAGGGTTATGAGCTCTAGCGTAACAATTATGTCAACCTTTGTTCCTAAGTAAGCTTCATATTTTAAGACATTTGCCAATCGTAGGCTGACAATGAATGATGCAATTGGAAAGAAAAGGGAAATCATCTTTATTGTTTACAGACAGCTTCATTTTTCCTTTTATTCAAACTTGTTAAAAACAAACGGAACATAATATTAAAATTAACATATCACTGTGTTGCGAGCTTCATGGATTTTAAAAAGGGTAATAAATTAAATTGGTTAAACTTCAAACGCTAAGTAGTCAAGCTTATCACATTCAGTGATCACAGAGACAAATGGCTCAAAATATATTTATTATCATGTTGCAACATTAAAGCTCATTGTATTTGTTTTCCTTCATGTGTAACTAAGAATTTGGCATTCCATGGCGTAGTTTAAAATTACTCCAAGCTTCAGAAACCAGACAAATCTTCTTTGGATAGTAAAGCAATGAATAAAATATTTAAAAGTTCATTGTAACAACAGCAAAGGTGAACTAGTCCAGAAGTTATATTGCAGACAAGACCCATTAATGGGGCTTCAATTAAAATAAATCTATAGGAGACATTTGTAAATTTGCTCCCCCAGTGCTGAACTTGGCCATATTCGAATCCACATTGAGAATGCAGGTATGGGCGTCAATGGGGTTTACAGGGTTTTCCACTTAATGGTGTAGCACAGTGGGTAGCACTTTTGCTTCATGGCGCCAGGGACCCGGGTTCAATTCTCGGTTCGGGTCACTGTCTGTGCGGCGCCTCCACGCTCTCCCCGTGTCTGCGTGGGTTTCCTCCGGGCGCTCCGGTTTCCTTCCAAATGTCCCGAAAGACGTGCTTGTTGGGTAAATTGGACATTCTGAATTCTCCCTAAGTGTACCCGAACAAGTGCAGGAGTGTGGCGATTAGGGGCTTTTCACAGTAACTTAATTGCACTGTTAATGTAAGCCTACTTGTGACACTAATAAATTTTATTATATGCACAAAATGTATTCCAAAATTCCCACCGATTAAGCATTGAGTGTGCAAATTTATAAAATGCCCAATGCTTAATATGGAAATATTTTCTTAAATACAAATTGCCTTTCGTGTCGTTAAAACATCATTTGTTTTACTTTGGAGCAGAAGGAGCAACACTATAATTGGCCTCAATGTTGAGCATTAGGTGCTATTTCACCTGTTTGCAAAGCAAATAAAGAGCAACACAGATATTGCTGAGTCAGTGTAAAGATAGAGAAAGTAGGCATAACCTCGGCTGGGGTGGAATGTAGTTGCAAGATTTTAATGGCTAAGCTGGAACTAGAAAATTCCATGACAACATGGGAATACATTTTTTTTCTGGAATTCTCTTGTATCTGAGTCAATTCCAGAAGAATCTACAATACCTCAAGTATTTTTTAACTTCAGTGAACATAGTGGGTGAACAGCCCCCTTTATACCCCCCCCCCCCCCCCCCCCCACCCAATTTCCTTTTCCATTCATTGGAATGGAAGTCAATAGAAATAGAAAAAATTGTTTTGCGTTTTGCAGACCAATTTAACTCGCATTGAGTCATAGATTTATGCAGTATGGAAGGAGAGTATTCATCGCATCCTATCTGTGTCAGCTATGTGTAGTGTTATCTAACATTAAGCCCAATGATCCTCTTTCCACACTCAGGTCTTTATGTCTGAAAGTCTAACAGCCGACTACACAGGCAAATCTTCCAGCCTTGTTTCAATCCAAACAGCTGCTTCCACCTGTCCTCTTGCAGGGTGAATTATAGAGATTTTCAGCCTCTAGCTGTGCCATCACTCCCAAATCCTGGCAGGTATGTGTCTGTAAGTTTCAGGGCTATCAACAAAACCCATCCCCTCTCAAGCCAACTCCATGGCAATGTGAATCACATAGGCCTTGTATCTGGGTAGAAATGATCAGCTATCCTTGACAGCCCAACTACCTTTCATTTTGGAAGTAAATGGAAAGTTCAAAGCCTAACTGTTTAAAACCCAAATTGACGACAACTTTCTGGGACTTTGGAGACTAGCAGTCTAATGACTGTAAACATAGATGAGACTGCTATTGTCCCTTTGTTAACATCTCACACCTTGTTTCCTGTGAAACAACCCAGGCCAACCTTTACTTTTTTTTAAATTTAGATTACCCAATTCTTTTTCTTCCAATTAAAGGGTAATTTAACGTGGCCAACCTACCTGCCTTGCACATCTTTCGTTTTTTTTTGTGGAGGTGAGACTCACGCAGACACGGGGAGAATGTGCAAACTCCAGATGGACAGTGACCCAGGGGCAGGATAGAACACGTATCCTCGGCTCCGTGAGGCAGCGGCAAACCACTGTTCCACAGTGCCGCCCCATCCTTTATTTTTAATAGCTACATCACCAAGGCCTGTTGGTAGGCAGATTTCAGAACTGGTCACATGATTCCCTTCATTTTATCCGAAATTAAAGACACAGTCCCAAAACATAACAATCTTTTGAAACCTCGTATTTGTGACAGAAGCATAATGGCAAATCAGGCACCTCAGAAGCAGTCTAACCAATAACGTAACCCATTTTTATCAATTAACCACTTAAGGAAATTAATATTGGCATGGTCTGAATCGTAGAATTCTGAATTTAAAATCCCTCCACGACAATGAACTTTATTATTAGAAAATTATTTGAGTTAAGGACACTTAGTTTTCAGAGCCATTCTAAGATGGAGATTTTAATTTACCATCTTTTTCCTAGATCTCTTTGATAGTTTAAAATACTAAAAAGTCTTGGATTAGCCCCAAATCGTCGACAATAACATGGATAACCACTTTAAAGGCCTATAGTAGTGCACACACTATACACTAAAATTAGCACACAATTACAAGAATTAGGGCCGAGATTCTCCTTCTGGGGGCTAAGACCCCAAGCCAGCGGGAAAACCGGAGCCAGCCACTCCAGCATCAACAGCCCCCGAAAGTGCGGAATTCTCTGCACTTTCGGGGGCTAGGTGGACGGCGAAGGGGTTGGCGCCGCTCCAGCCGGCGCCGAAGGGATGGCAGGAGTTTGCGCATGTGCAGACCGGCCGGCGTATTTTGGCACATGTGCAGGGTTCTCTTCCCCACGTCGGCGATGGCGGAGCCCTACAAGGAATTAATTAAATGAAAATCGCTTATTGTCACAAGTAGGCTTCAAATGAAGTTACTGTGAAAAGCCCCTAGTCGCCACATTCTGGAGCCTGTTCGGGGAGGCTGGTACGGGAATTGAACCCATGCTGCTGGCCTGCCTTGGTCTGCTTTAAAAGCCAGCACGTTAGCCCTGTGCTAAACCAGCCCCAGATCACACAGCGGCCGGCACTGAAGTAAGAAGTGCCCCCACAGAACAAGCTCGCCACGCAAATCGGTGGGCCCCGATCGCGGGCCAGGCCACTGTGGGGGCCAACCCACCCCCAGGGTCGGATCCCCCCGCACCCCCCCCAAGGACATCCCCCGCATACTCACCTGCCAGGTCCCGCCGATGTGTGAGTTGAGTAATTCACGCTGGTGGGACTGGCCAAAAATGGACAGCCGCTCAGCCCATCGGGGCCTGGAGAATCGCCGAAGGGGCCGCTGCCAACGGCACCCTACAGGCGTGGCGGGAAACCCGCCCCCGCCGAAAAAACAGCGCCGGAGAATACGGCAGCCGGTGTCAGGGCGGCAGGGCAGGATTCTCGCTGCCCCCCCGGGGATTCTTCGTCCCGGTGGGGGGTCAGAGAATCCTGCCCAAACCTCTGTCCCTATCAGAATGGAAATCGGTGGGATTAAAAAGGCAGACATGACCAATTCTGGGATTCCTGTCTCATTTCCGGCCATGTGAGATTTTCATGGCCCCAGCATAAAGGTGCAGCTAGCGGACCCACCACTCGGCAATCCCACCCTCACTTATTCCATTGTGGGTTTAAGCATTTCAGACCCCCCGCTATATGGGACGTGGAATAGTTTTGGTAGGAAGTGTCATATACCCCACCCCAGATGAGTCAAGAACCATAGGAGAACTCTAGCCCTAACCAAAAAAATCACCAGCTTCTGGTAGGCTCTGAAATACAAAATAAATGTTATTTCTGTTTCAATAGTTGGATGCTGTATTGTAAATTAGATGTGCTTTTATTATTGATTATGGGGGGGCAGCACGGTGGCGCAGTGGGTTAGCCCTGCAGCCTCACTGCGCCGAGGTCCCAGGTTCGATCCCGGCTCTGGGTCACTGTTCGTGTGGAATTTGCACATTCTCCCTGTGTTTGCGTGGGTTTCACCCCCACAACCCAAAGATGTGCAGGCTAGGTGGATTGGCCACGCTAAATTGTCCCTTAATTGGAAAAAATGAATTGGGTACTCTAAATTTATAAAAACAAATTATTGATTATGGATCTCTGTCTTGCAAAGGCAAGTTGACCATTACATTGACCATCATTGTGTAAGTGCTGACATGCATGACAGTTCTTTTCCTAAGGAGAATATGCGGAACTTCATTCAAAACTGAAGATAAACCTGCTAAAAAAAATCTCCTGTCAAGTTTTAGATTGAGATTTAAATGTCCAGCGATCTTTAGCTCGGACATTAAACAGTTTTTGGGTGGTTTGCCAGTGGTGGAGGAGGGGGAAGTGCAGCGGCTGGGGACACCACTTGGGCTAGGGGAGTTGGTGAGTTGCAATGGTTCAATGCAGTCTGGGAAGACCTGGATAGATTCCCAGCAGAATTTTATAAAAAGTTTGCTACGGAGTTGGGGCCTCATAGAATGGAAATGTTCAATGACTCATTAGCCAGGGGGGTCACCCGCCCATGTATCGCTTTGTTTGGCCCCCTTGTTCCACACTGTAACCAATCACTGTTTGTTGATGTACCATTTGTCAATGTTCTCTGTCGATTATTCTTTTGTTCTTATGTACATACTGTGTACGTTCCTCGGCTGCAGAAAGATACTTTTCACTGTACTTCGGTACATGTGACAGTAAATCAAATCTAAATCAAATCAAATCAAATGTTGGCACAAGCTTCGATTTTGCTCATTTTGAAAAAGGATAAGGATCCAGAGGAGTGTGGTTCTAATCAACTGATATCACTGTTAAATGCAGATGCAAAGCTGTTGGCCAAGGACACCTGGAGGATTGTGTACTGTGGATGTTATCTGAGAACCAGACGGTGTTCGTGAAGGGGCAAAAATTGTCCAATATTAGGAGGTTATTGAATGTAGTGATGACGTCCCTGAGAGGTCAGGAAACGGAGGTGATAATATCCATGAGTGGCCGTATGTGGGTGGGCGTATTTTTTCAAGGTACTGGGACAGTTTGGTTTTGGACCGGGGGTCAATGGCTAGATTAGGTTGTTGTATGGGGCCCCCATGACTAGTGTTTGCACTAACGCTACAGATTTGGGGTATTTTCGAGAACACAGGGGAACAAGACAGGGATTTATGGGCGAGGGAGAGGGCCTCGATGGAGGAGATAAAGTAAAAGTGGGTGGAAGAGTTGGATGGTACATTTGAGGGGGGGTTTGGAGTGAGGCCTTAGGTAGGATATATTGACCTCCTCATCTGCAGGATTGAGGTTAACTTAATTTAAATTGGTGCACGGAGCACATATGACAAAGACACGCATGAATGGGTTCTTTCTGGAGGTGGAGGACAGACACAAGCAGTGTTTAAGGGAGCTGGTGAACCACACACATATGTTCTGGTCCTGTCCGAAATCTGAGGGATTTTGGGAGCCCTTTTCCAGGAAAATGTCGGAAATATTAGGGGTGAAGATGGCCCCAAGCCTGTGGGTGGCGATATTTGGGGTATAAGAAGATCTGGGAGTGTAGGAGGAGAGAGAGGCTGACATGTTGGCCTTTGCCTCCCCGCTAGCCCAGAGGAGGATCATGGTGGGCTCCAGAGCTGCCAAGGGGAGTGGGGTGGGTGAGTGACCTGTCAGAAGTTTTACATTTGGAGAAGATAAAGTTTGCCATTCGGGGTTCGGAGGAGGGGTCCTCTTCGAGGTGGAGGCTCTTCATTTCCTTCTTTAAGAGCTGTTAAGTGTCAGCGGGTGGGGTTGGATGGGAGGACGGTTGTTTTGTGTTGTTTTCTAATTATAAAACGGGGCATTTGGGGCGATATGGTCGATGGGGTGCTTATCATGAGAAATGTATAATGTTGGATAGAATGTTGTGTTTTGTATAGAAAATGAAAATATCCTGAAAAAAAATACTTTAAAAAAACAGGAGAAAGAGAGAGAGAGAGAGAATGAGAGAGGGCTGGCCTGACCTCAATGACCACACTGACTTTGAGGAGTGAGCAGCCCAGCTGGCAGGGGAGGAACCAGACTGTAAAGATGGAATGGTTCATGGGCAGCCTCCATCCAGTAAGGATCCATGCCTAACATAGTTACATAGAAAACTAAGGGTCATGCATTCCTCTGTGTTGGAGTCAGCACATGCAGTCACTCGCTCTTTCCTCTCTCACTGGTGCCAGCGGGAAGAGGAGAAGGCCACAAGAGGAAGCCCTGTCCAAGCCCGCAGAGTCACTTTCACCCTCCACTAGCACAGAGGCACACACCTCAGTGGGTACGAGTCTAGTTCAGGCTGGGTCTCACATTCTGTTGGTCACTGCACAGATCCATGTAGGAGGAGGCTGGTAGGCCAAGCACACCAGCACGTTGAGAACTGCTGCGACAGAGGCATCTGCAACATCCGTCTGCTGGTTAATGAAGTGTTGCCGACATGTGCGTGCATCAAACCTCCTTGGAGAGGGTGACAAACACAAGACGCCTCCCACGCACACTACGTCCTCACACTTCACATTCTCATAGAATCATAAAATAGAATCATAGAATCCCCCCAGTACAGAAAGAGGCCATTCGGCCTATCGAATCTACACCGACCCTTCAAATGACCACCCTACCTCAGCCCAATCTCCCACCCTGAACCTCACCTAAAGGGCAATTTATCATGGCCAATCCATCTAACCTACTCATCTTTGGACTGTGGGAGGAAACCGGAGCACCCAGAGGAATCCCACGCAGATATGGGGAGAATGTGCAAACTCCACACAGACAGTGACCCAAGGTTGGAATGAAACCCGGGTCTCTGGCGCTGTGAGGCAGCAGTGCTAAACACTGTGTCACCGTGCCAACAGATCTATTGAAATTCCTCAGCATTATCATTATTGAATGCGAGGGTTCCCCTTCAGTTGTCCAGTTGAGCTGACCTTCCGCTTCAGCCACCTCTGTTGACACAACTCCCATGTAGCATCTTGAGATCTCCACCTCGAGGCTCGGCATAGTTACAAGCGGCCACGGTGCAAGTAACTTTTGAGGTCTAGCCCAACACCTTCCAGCCTTCCCCCATGACACCACCATCCCCCCCGCGCACCCCTCCCCCCCATAACAATTGACCCTGCTGGTGAGACTTTAGACCTCCCAATACTCATCCTACAAACCTCCCCCATGGCCCACCATCCTGTACAGGTAAATGTCCACGTTCCCCACCTTCCCGAATTGCCACCTCTCTGAAGATAGACACGCCCTTCCCCTCTCATCCGGCCTAGTGCCAGAATCCCCCCGATGCCCATTCAAACCTGCACATCCCCCCCATGCCCATTCAAACCTGCACATCCCCCCCGATGCCCATTCAAACCTGCACATCCCCCCCATGCCCATTCAAACCTGCACATCCCCCCCCGATGCCCATTCAAACCTGCACATCCCCCCCCCCCCCCGATGCCCATTCAAACCTGCACATCCCCCCCCGATGCCCATTCAAACCTGCACATCCCCCCCGTTGCCCATTCAAACCTGCACATCCCCCCCATGCCCATTCAAACCTGCACATCCCCCCCGATGCCCATTCAAACCTGCACATCCCCCCCGTTGCCCATTCAAACCTGCACATCCCCCCCGATGCCCATTCAAACCTGCGCATCCCCCCCGTTGCCCATTCAAACCTGCACATCCCCCCCATGCCCATTCAAACCTGCACATCCCCCCCGATGCCCATTCAAACCTGCACATCGCCCCCCGTTGCCCATTCAAACCTGCACATCCCCCCCGATGCCCATTCAAACCTGCACATCCCCCCCCCCGATGCCCATTCAAACCTGCACATCGCCCCCCGTTGCCCATTCAAACCTGCACATCCCCCCCGATGCCCATTCAAACCTGCACATCCCCCCGATGCCCATTCAAACCTGCACATCCCCCCCGATGCCCATTCAAACCTGCACAGCACACACCCCCCATCCGCACTTCACCAAAGTCCTTCCCGTCTTCCTGCTCCATACTAGCTCACCTATTCCACAACCCCCACAGCATCTCTCTCTTTCCCCCCACCTCCAACCATCACTGTAGGCCTCCACACCCACCCCACCTCTTCCTTGCTCCTTTCCTTGTCTAACCATCCTCCCAGCAGCTGCCCAACAGCAGTGAGAAGATCCAGATGATGGATGCTCCACTCACCCACTGCTGCAGGTGGTGTTCCAAGGCCCACGGTCGCCAGCTGCCTCCACCTTCCATGCTCCCTCAGGCCTTCTTTCAGGTGAGTATTGACATATTTAGGCCATTGGTTTGGACAATTAATGAGATGCCAAATGGCTTCATGCTGACCATGACTGGCAGCAGCACGCGTTCCCACCGCCACTGATTTTGACGCGCCATTAATATTCTTTCCCCCACTCCCCATTAAGCCATTAAGCCACTCTTAAGGCTGGAAAATCCGAATCAAAAGATCCGAAAGTACATATCTTGGTGGGGGGGGGGGGGGGGGGGGGGGGTCATATTTTGATTGACAGTTTTAAGAGGTTTTGAAAGGTTCATCTGTCTTTGTAAGTAGGTAAATGTTGCGTTTTGAATGACACTAGATAGGATTTTCGTTTTTGAATGGGCTTTTATGGATAATGGGCGGGATTCTCCGACCCCCTGCCGGGTCGGAGAATCGCTGGGGGGCGGTATGAATCTCGCCCCCGCCGGCTGCCGAATTCTCCAGCGCCGGGGATTTGGCGGGGGCGGGAATCGCGCCGGTCGGCGGCCGCTGGCAGTGCTCCCCCCCGGCAATTCTCCAGCTCGCGATGGGCCAAGTGGCCGCCTGTTTTCGGTAGTTCCCGCCGGCGTATGTTACACCAGGTATTTGCCAGCGGGACCTGGCTGCGCGCGCGGCCTATGGGGTCCTCGGGGGGTGGGGGGGGGCAGAGACCTTCATCAAAAATCATGGACAGGACACAGTTTGAGGGGTGCAGGTGAAATTTTGGTGGTTGGGATTTTACTCTTTATGTTGTTTCGAGTTGGGTTAGGGTAATGGTAGGAATGATTACAGGGGGGTATATCCTCTCTTCTGTATTAATATTTATTCTCTTTTTTGGGCTCAGTAGTGGTCAGGGATGGGGTTTTTCTTTCTCCTCTTCCCCTGGCGTAGGTTTGTATTCAATATGGTTGTGAATGAGGATCATGGGGGAGGGACAAACCTGGGAGAGGACCAAAGGCATTGTTTAAGGAATTGGAGGGGTGGGGGGGGGGGGGGGGGGGGGGGGGTAGTGGGGTGCACACCTTGCTAGCGCCAAGAAGTAAGTTAGTTAACAGAAGTCAAGAGGGTGGTGGATCTGCGAGTTGTTGGGCCAGTCAGGTTAGTCTCAATGGATCTAGAATGTTGGGGGTGGGGGGAACTAACAGTGACCGGGATTTTTTCTTTGTTCCAGCATTTGGGTGGGGCTGGTCACCATCTTCGGTGAGACCCTGACAATGATGGTCACCTGGAATGGGGGCCCAGTCAAAAGAGCATGGGATTTTGCTCATTTAAAGTGTCTGGGGGCTTGGAGTTTGCACATTTTCCCCGTGTCTGCGTTGGTCTCACCCAAAGATATGCAGGTTAGGTGGATCGCCACGCTAAATTGCCCCTCAATTGGGAAAAAAAAGAATTGTGTTTTTTAAATTTATAAGAAAATAAGAGTCTGGAGGCTGACGTGATGTTTCTCCAGGAGACCCACATGCGTGAGTAGGACCAGGTGCGTCTTCGGAAGGCTTGGGTGAGCCATGTTTTCCACTCTGGGTTTGGCAGCAGGGCCTGTGGGTTGGCAATTCTTATTAATAAAAGGGTTCGGTTTTGTTCGGAGAAGGTAATAGCAGACGCGGAAGGGCGGTATGTTATAGTCACGGGGGTATTAAAAGAGAAACAGGTTATGTTGGTGAATGTACATGTCCCAAACTGAGAAAAGGCAGTATGGTAGCACAGTGGTTAGCACAGTTGCTTCACAGCTCCAGGGTCCCAGTTTCGATTCCCGGCTGTGTCACTGTCTGTGTGGAGTCTGCACGTTCTCCCCGTGTCTGCGTGGGTTTTTTCCCACAGTCTAAAGATGTGCGGTTAGGTGGATTGGCCATGCTAAATTGCCATTAGTGTCCAAAAAGGTTGGGTTGCTGGGTTACGGGGATAGGGTGGAGGTGTGGGCTTGGGTAGCATGCTCTTTCCAAGGGCCGGTGCAGACTCGATGGGCCGAATGGCCTCCTTCTGCACCGTAAATTCTATGAGACGATACAATTTTCATGAAGCGGTTGTTGGCAGTGATACCGGATCAAGACATCCATCAATTTATTATGAATGGGGTTATGAACTGTGTGCTGGACCCAAGGTAGACCACTCTAAGCCAAGGTCGTTGGTGCCGGTGGGTATGTGAAAGGCGTTACTTGCATTTATGGAGGAAATGGGGTGGGATTCTTCAGCCACGCCCACCTCAAGATTGCCGTGGGCGGGATGTGGACCATGTAAAGGTCCATTGACCTTGGGCGGGAATTTCCGGTCACCGTGCGGGCACAGCCGGAGAATTCCACCCAATGTGTTCTCCAGGATTGATTACTTTGTCATGAGCCTGGGCTATTGGCAAGGGTAAATATGTCTGAGTACTCGGCGGTGGTAATTTCTGATCATGCCCCATATCGGGTGAACCTGGAGTTGCAGGTAGTCCGGCGGCATCATAAGGGGTGGTGGTTAGATATAGGGCTACTAGTGGGTCTGGGGTTCTGTGTAAGGATCACAAGGGCTATCCAGGATTATATCTTGAACAATGATAATGGGGAGGTCTCACCCTTGATACTGCGGGAGACGCTGAAGGTTGCAATCAGGGGAGAAATTATGGGCTGGATTCTCCGTCGACTGGATCCTCTACTTCGCTGGCAGCGCACCCACGCTGATTTCCTGATGGCGTGGTGGTTCCCACAATGGGAACTCCATTGGTTGGCTGGTGGGATGGAGGATCCCGTTGCCGGGGGGGGGTGCATGTTGATGCGGACGCGAAGGGGGAAGGACGCGCGGCTACCAAGCAACCCCGGGGGGCCTCGCTGTTATTTTTGCGGGAAAGCCAAGCACCCCCGGCAGCGCTGCAAGAAAGGGCCATTTCGTGGCGGTATGCCAGGCCCGGGCGGTCGCCGCCGTCTCCGGGGGGTGAACCGGGGCCGCCACCACAACTCTCTGCACGGGCCACATGCAGGCAGCAGGCACCGCCATCTTCATTTTCTCGAGCCACGTGCGGGCCTCGGGCGCCGCCATCTTGTTCCGCAGGGACCACGTGCGACGCGTGGGCGCTGCCATCTTGCACACCCCCAGCCATGTGTGACCCGTGGGTGCCGCCATCTTGGCTGGAGTCTCAGGACCCCGATTCGGATGACCACACACCGCCCGAGGAAAATCTTCAACTTTTACCATGCCTCGCCTCGGTAACCCTGGACCAGTCTCGGCCCCGAACGTTCCCGATCACGATGACGACCGTGCTCATCAACGGACACAAAATATCCTGCCTGGTCGACTCTGGGAGCACAGAGAGCTTCATACACCCCAACACGGTAAGGCGCTGTTCTCTTCCCATACACCCAGTTAACCAAAGAATCTCCCTCGCCTCCGGGTCTCACTCTGTAGAGATCACGGGGCTCTGCGTTGCTAACCTCACGGTCCAGGGAAGGGAATTTTAAAATTTCCGACTCTATGTCCTTCCTCACCTCTGCGCTGCCACGCTCCTAGGGTTAGACTTCCAATGTAACCTCCAGAGCTCAACCTTTAAATTTGGCGGTCCTATACCCTCCCTCACTGTCTGCAGCCTCGCGACCCTCAAGGTAGACCCGCCTTCCCTTTTTGCGAACCTCACCCCAGATTGCAAACCCGTCGCCACCAGGAGCAGACGGTGCAGTGCCCAGGACCGGACCTTCATTATCGAGGAAGGCATTATCGAGAGAAGGCATTATCGAGGCTAGCAACAGCCCCTGGAGAGCTCAAGTAATGGTTGTAAAGGCCGGGGAGAAGCACAGAATGGCCAGCGATTATAGTCAGACCATCAACAGGTATACACAGCTCGACGCGTACCCTCTCCCCCGCATATCTGATTTGGTCAATCAGATTACACAATACAAGGTCTTTTCCACGGTGGATCTCAAATCCGGCTACCACCAGCTCCCCATCCACCTGGACGACCGCAAATACACTGCATTCGAAGCAGATGGGCGGCTCTACCACTTCCTGAAGGTTCCCTTCGGTGTCACAAATGGAGTCTCGGACTTCCAACGGGAGATGGACCGAATGGTTGACCGGTATGGTTTGCGGGCCATTTTTCCGTACCTCGACAGTGTCACCATCTGCGGCCACGACCAGCAGGACCACGGCACCAACCTCCATACCGCAAAAATCCTTAATCTCACCTACAACAAGGACAAATGCGTGTTCAGCACCGACCGCCTAGCCATCCTTGGCTATGTAGTGCATGATGGAGTTATAGGCCCAGATCCCGAACGCATGCGCCCCTTCATGGAATTTCCCTTCCCCCACTGCTCCAAGGCCCTGAAACGCTGCCTGGGATTTTTTTTATATTACGCCCAGTGGGTCCCCAATTATGGGGACAGGGCCCGCCCACTAATCCAATCCACGGTTTTTTCCCTGTCGGCAGAAGCCCGCCAGGCCTTCAGCCGCTTAAAAGCAGACATCGCAAAGGCCACGATGCACTCAATCGACGAATCCCTTCTATTCCAAGTCGAGAGCAATGCGTCCGACGTAGCTCTGGCGGCCACCCTCAACCAAGCGGGCAGGCCCGTGGCCTTCTTCTCATGCACTCTCCATGCTTCAGAATTCCGTCATTCCTCCATTGAAAAGGAGGCCCAGGCCATAGTAGAAGCTGTGCGACACTGCAGGCATTACCTGGCCGGCAGGTGATTCACGCTTCTCACTGACCAACGGTTGGTTGCTTTCATGTTCAATAATGCACAGCGGGGCAAGATAAAGAACGATAAGATCTTGCGGTGGACCTCTTCCACCCGGGGGTCACTCGATTCTTCCATTTTATCAAGACCTGCAACCTGCCCTACTCCATCGAGGAGGTCAGGATTACCACCAGGAACTGCCAAATCTGCACAGAGTGCAAGCTGCGCTTCTATAGGCCAGAGAAAGCGCACCTGGTAAAGGCTTCCCGTCCCTTTGAACGCCTCAGTATGGACTTCAAAGGGCCCCTCCCATCCACCGACCGCAACACGTACTTTCAGAACGTGATTGACGAGTACTCCCGGTTCCCATTTGCCATCCCCTACCCCGGCATGACCGCAGCCACCATCATAAAAGTCCCCCACAGTATCTTTACACTGTTCGGTTTCCCCGCCTAGATACACAGCGACAGGGGGTCCTCCTTCATGAGCGACGAACTGCGTCAATTCCTGCTCAGCAAGGGCATTGCCTCGAGCAGGACGACCAGTTATAACCCCCGGGGAAACGGGCAGGTAGGGAGGGAGAACGGAACGGTCTGGTAGACCGTCCTACTGGCCCTGCGGTCCAGAAATCTCCCAGTCTCCCACTGCCAGGAGGTCCTCCCCGATGCACTCCACTCCATCCGATCACTGCTGTGTACCACGACAAACGAAACACCTCATGAACGTCTCCTCCTCCTCCGGGACCCCGCTCCCAACCCGTCTGACAGCTCCTGGGCCCATCCTGCTCCGCAAACACGCGACGGGCACCACCATAATCTCAACCTCTACCACTGTATAACGCAAGACCACCACCCCCGCCGGACTCTTTTATTTAACAGGGGGTGAATGTGGTAGTCGGTATTAGGGGTATTACGGTACCTAGGTTGAGGCTGTAAGACCATTGGTGTGGGAGGTACCTGAGACAACAAGATCATTGGTGAAGCATGCCTGCTGGTTCCGCCCAGTAAGGCGGAGTATAAGAGTCTGTGTCTAAGAGTATAATGCGCAGGTACAGAATGCAGCTGCTGGGTGAGACATCCAGTCAATAAAGCCTTCAATTGTCATCCAATCTCGCTTCTGGAGTCATTGATCGAGCATCAATGTCCCCGAGATTTTTGTTTTTATTCCAGTGCCTCCTGGTGTTCCTGCTCAAGGTGTTTTTCAGACAGATTGACTGACTGGTGACTGGGTTTATCTGGGCACCTAAAGGCCCGAGGATCAGGAGGACGGTGCTGCAGAGGGAGAGACAAACAGGGGGCTTGGCCTTGCCTAACTTTCAATATTATTACTGGGTTGCTAATGCTGTAAAAGTGCTGGAGTGCTTTGGAGTGAGGAGCTGTGGGATCCCGGTGGAAGCAGACTCGGTGAGGTGGGGGGGAAAGCCTGGAGGAGTTGGTAACGGCTCTGCTCCCGGTGGTGCCAAAGAAACACTCGACTAACCCGGTGACAGTAGCCATTTCAATTTGAAGGCTGCCTCATGGTTAGCTCCTATTTGTGCAAACCAGTTATTCAAACCTGCTAGGTTGGATGTGAGGTTTAGAGAGTGGAAGGAGAAGGGGTTGGACAAGGTGGGACTGTTCTCGGACTGTTTGCGAGCCTGGGGGAGCTGCAGGAGGAATATGGGCTTACACACGCTGATGGGTTCAGCTATCTCCAGGTGAGCAGCTGGATCAAAAAGTACTTTTCGGCCTTCCCAGTGAAACAGCCATGAACCTTGCTCGAGCGGGTTTTATACTGCTCGGGGTCAGAATGGCCCTTTTAAAGGAGGCCCTTTTAAAGGAGACAGATCAGCTGGGTCAGGAGGTTTCCTGACTCAACCTTCCCACTTCATCCAGGAAAACCCAGTCCTAAGCGTTTTAATGAGTTTTAATTCTGAATTAATTTTATAAAGATAGAAGAAATCATATTTTTCTTCAATCAATTATTTGAATACAGGCCAAGGCTCTTTCAATAGCATGACCTCTGCTTGAGAAGAGCACTGTCCCCTAGGACAGTGGGCATATGTGAAAATTACCATCACCTGCAAGTTCCCCTCTTAGCCACTCATCATCCTGACTTAGAACCATATCCTTCACTGTCAAAATGCTGGAACGCTCCCCCTAACAGCACTATGGATGCACCTACATCACAAGGACTGCAGTGGTTCAAGAAGGCGGCTCCCTCAGGGCAATGAGAGATTGTGATGGTCACATCATACAAGTGAATCATTTTTAAAAATAATATTAACAGATCAAATAAAGTGATTTACTGATTTTGCATTTACCACTGCTTCAGAATTTATGATAATTTATTTTTCATCGTTAAAAAGTCAATCTATTTTCCATATACATAAAAGTTCATTCACATGATTCCAGACAGCAGAGGTGAAGCGTCGCAGTTTTTACGATACTCCTAGGTACAGAATCACATGAGAGCCCTTAAATCATGTCGATTCCAGGTAGCCTATTCTCCACCGAAACCGTTACTTTTCATTCTTGGCTGTGGCAAGAAAAGTAAACCCAGAAAAGCTCACAATCACCATTGACTTGAAACGGGTCACATCCATAATAATCCTTTATTCCTGGTTTCAGCAACAATTCACTTGGTTGTGGCTATTTGGGGATACTTCTTTTTTTTAATCATAACATGGGAGCAGAGCAAAGATCCCGGGAAATTATGGTTCTCCTGCATAATAGCACAACTAATTTATACCATAATTTCTTGGGACTTTGAACAAACAATATATGAACCATTCCAATGTGGTAAGTCTCCAAGACACTCTGAACCGTTAATGCTTTTTATTATTATTCTCGTTTTTTTGACCACAGCGAACCCATGAGTTCAATCCATGGAGTACGTTCCTTCCAGAGAATAAAGGGATTCTGAATTGAGCTCGACCATGACAGAGGCATAATTAAGAGGCAACATGCAAATGAGACTTAGATTACATTCTCATTAAAGAGCTCTTTGGAACTGTTTTGCTGTTTAGGAGATGTAGGAGATCAAGCAGTCTATAATGGCATGCTGCTGTATATCTCAAAAATTGATTTCATTCCTCTACAATTAAAAAAGAAATAGGATTGCAATTGAAAACTCATAACTTCGGTACCAGATTATCGCTCCAGTGATCAGCTTTATAATCATGCTTAACATTCAGTTGTGGAGTTTCATATCTTACTGATAACATTATGGTGAAAATGTCTCCATTGCAATGTATCATATCTTGTACAAATTGCAAGTACAATACTTTCAATTATTTGAGCATACTTGGAATCTTAATGCAGTATGTGCTCAATTTTACCTAACAAATTAACTTTTTCTTCAAACTCAGCAAAAGACTGTCGCCGTGAAGTGTTCTTGTATAATTGCAAAATAAAACGGTAGACTTCATTTTTTCACCTTTAAGATAATTGGGCATGTGTTTTTAGAATAATTCTTGTGTTAATTAATCAGTATTTATAAAATTGTTCATAAAAATCAGTACATAGTATTATGGGCTGTGATTAAGAATTATAAAACTGCTTGGTGGTTTGTTTCTGAAGCTATACATTATAGGAACACTGGAAGGAAGCAAGTGGTGCTAAATTTAGTCATGAGTAATGAAGCAGAATAGTTAGTGATAAGGTAGTAAAGAAACACCTTGGGAACTGTGACAATAATAAGATTGAATTTACTATCAGGCTTGAAGAAGAGAATTTTATCCCATCAATCAGTGCTGAATTGACCTCACATCTTCGAGGTGAAAGGATAGTGTGCTAACCCATGGTACTAGACAGTGGGAAGGAAAGTTACGAGCCAAGGTTTCAAATAAAAGCGAGGTTAACGTCTAAATTGCAAGGAGGCACTCGGTGGTATTAAGATGAGAGGAATTATCAGTTGGCCATCATCTAAAGATAAAGGGTGGGATTCTCCAGAAAGATTTCTAAGTGTGGTAGTGAGCGTAAATTGCCGCCCAACCGAGGCTGGCAATGCAATTCAACATGAATTGGTCCGCGTAATGAGGCCTCACGGGCTTCTCACCATAAATTAAAGCTCGCCAGCTGATTCGCCGGCAGCACGCTTGCCAGTCTCCCGCTAACAAGGTCGAGCAACACTTCAAACAGCTGTCGCTCTGCCAACCCCAGCCAGCTCGCAACAATGGCGCCCAGTAGGCCGGCCCCAAGATTCGGGGATGCAGATCTGGCCAGGCATCTGGATGCAGTGGGGTCCCAGAGGGTTAGTCACAGGGCAGCCAGTGTGAGGGCTGGGAGTAGCCCAGGAGGACTGGCTTTCAGTGCCGGAAAACGGTCAACAATCTACACCAGGCAGCATGAGTGAGTAGACATCAACTCCCCCTGCCTCCCGAGACCTTTCCACCCCTACACATGCATCCACCTCCCAACTCTGCATACAACCCTCGACCTTTGCTCCACCCCCTCTCCCTTCAACCCCCCAACCCTTGCTTCACATCCTACCTCCCAGCACTGTGAACCATGTGTGTGGCTAACAATGCCCTCTCTGTGTCTCCTCAGGAAAAGCTCGTCCACAACCGTCAGGACAGGGCCCAGACTGGTGGTGGGATGCTGGACATAAGAATCCGCAAAACCTTCAAGGAGTGAGCCCTGGAGGTGCCTGGGATGGCTGAGGACAGAGTGGTCACCAATGCAGAGGCTAGCAGACGCCTCAGAGGTGAGGAACCACTGGACCCCAGCAAAAGGACCTGTCAAACATGAGTTGTTATTCCCTTACTGACTGACCCATCCCTCCCACTGACCACATGTCCATTCTCCTGCAGGTCCTCCAGTCGATGGCTCCGGCCCATCCCGGGTGGCCCCCACTCCAGCCTCCCAGGAGACCACTTTGGAGGGGAGCTCCGAGGAAGACACAATCTTGCCGTCACAGCTGTCATTCCGACCCTGCACCAGCGCAGATACACGCACCTCGGTGGTAAATGTTAGTGGTCATCACAATGCTGATGATGCACATCACGTGGAGGCAGGAACCCCCAGGAGAGACAGTCGTCAGAGGTCTGCTGGATCCCAGGACTAGCTGAGTCCCAGCCTGATGCTGAGCCTCTGGAACAGGTTTTCCCAAAGCTGATGGAGACATTAGGGGCGGGGCATTCAGAGGGAGGTGTCAGCGACACTCCAGCAGGTCCATAGCCAATTGGAGGAGGCCCAGAGGCTACGGGTGCCGGAGATGTAACGGCAATGTACATGGAGTGGCGACGGAGCTACAAGCTCCCCCAAGTTCCACCCCTCTGCCTTCACCTCTGATGTACATCCTGGGGACACACCTAGATGTAACTGTAGAGCTAGGAAGGCAAAGCTCATGGATGATCACTGAGGGCAATGGGGGGGGGGGGGGGGTGCCGATAGATAGGGGTGACAGAGTAGGGTGGGGGGAGGGGTGGCACCATCAGGAAAGTGGGGAATTGTTACACGCGATAAACACTCTTGTGCACAACCAGTATGATGCCTTTGTCACTTTCTTCCGCAATGCGGTCCGACCTCCGAACCCTTGGCCCATCTCTCCAGGCACATCCCCCCTCCCCGTGGCACCCATTCACCCTCCGGCTGTGGCCATCTCTCCGAAGCTGTGTCCCATCCCCTGGGTGTTCGGATATTTGCTGCTCCGTGTGTAGTGTTGCCTCCTTCAGTGTTCAGGCACAGTTTCCAGGCATAAAGGTGTGACTGGGATGCTGGAGAATGACTCCCACATTCTACAAGGCCTGCCCACCCACGGGAATCCACTTGGATTGTGTGAAGTGTTCACTTAACTACGATTTCCTTTTTTAAAAATGTATTTTATTACAAACATGTATCAAAACAGGTTATAACACATAAACTCCCTGGGAAACAAACTTCCCAGCAATCAACTATACAATCTGTACAAATTATTTCCGCAAGCGGTCACACCTCTCACACTCATCTGCTACCCCCTGAAAGAACCCACTTATCCTCGCCCGAGTCATATGCACCCTGTGCACCACCTTAAACTGTATCAGGCTCATCCTTGCACTAGAGGAGGTCCTGTTTAGCCTACGCAGTGCCTCACTCCATACTCGCCAATTGATCTCCTCTCCTAACTCCGCTTCCCACTTCTCCTTGATCTTCACCACCTGCTCGCCCCCCTCCGCCACCCCCCCCCCCCCCCCCCCCCCCCCCTCAGCTATCCCCAATTCTTCCCTCCCCTTCCACATCTGGAAGCAGCAGTCGCTCCAGCAGGGTGGATCTCAGCAACCTAGGGAACCCCCTCCAGCCCTTTTGTGCAAAGTCCCTAACCTGCAGATACCTGGACTCACTCCCTCTCGGCAGCTCTACCCTCTCCCATAGCTCCTCCAGACTGGCGAACCCTTCCTCCAAATACAGATCCCTCACCCTGACCAGCCGCACTTCCCTCCACCTCCTGTATACACTATCCCCCCCCCCCCCCCCCCCCCCCCGCCCCGGCTCAAACCCATGATTCTTGTACAGGGGCGTTAACACCGACATCCCTTCCACCCTAAAATGCCTCCTCAACTGATTCCATCCTAACCCAATCTATCCCTTCTCCTTCCCACCACCGCCGCACCTTGTCCACATTCGCTACCCAATAATAATGAAGCAAGTTTGGCAATGCCAACCCACCCCTGCTGCCTCTGCCTCTGTAGCAGGATCCTCCCAACCCTCGGCACCTTCTCCGCCCATACAAAGTCCGAAATGATCGCGTCCAATTTCCAAAAAACGGTCTTTGGTATAAAGATCGGGAGAACCTGAAAAATAAACAAGAACCTCAGCAGAATATTCATTTTCACAACTTGGACCCTCCCTGTCAACGTCAAGTGCAGTGAATCCCACCTCTTAAAATCTTCCCTGGCCTCCTCCGCCAGCTTCGTTAAGCCCCGTCCATTCCCTCGCTACCTGAATCTCCAAATATCTAAACCAATCCCTGGCTACCGTAAATGGCATCCCCCCTAAATTTGCCCACCGTCCCTGCACATTCACCAGGAAAACCTTATTTCTCCCTGCATTCAGTTTATACCCCGAGAACCCTCCAAACCTCCCCAACAGGCCCATAATCCTTCCCATACTCTCCAGCGGAACCGGAACATACAGCAAGAGGTCATTGGCATTGAGCGACACCCGATGCTCCCTCTGTCCCCTCATAAATCCCCGCCACTCCATCAACCGCCTGAGAGCCACTGCCAATGGCTCTATGGCCAGCGCAAACAGCAACGGCGACAGCGGGCACCCCTGCCCCGTACCCCTGTGTAAGTCAAAGGTCCGCGAACTCATATTATTCGACCTTAACCACATTCGCTTCTTAGCAATAGCCTTCAGCTGTGGGGCAGAGGCCTCGGCAGTCGATGGGGGTTATGGGTGGTCAGTAGGGCAGACAGGCAGGGACAAGGGCTGCCCCCGGAATGGGGACACTCCATCCAGAGGCTGGCGTGATGGTGTCGTGCCAGTTGCTCCCACCAGAACCTCCACCCACCCTCTCATGGTGGACCACCCCTACAGAGGGTGCCCACCCCCCAGCTGGGGGCCTCCCATCCCCCCAGCTAGCACTGGGGTGGCAAACAGAGGTTAATGTCAAGAATGTTGTTCCAAGAATATAGATGCAGTGGGGATGATATTTAAAAATCAAAAGTCACCATGATGAGTGACTTTTTAGTCATTGGCATATCCTACTAACTGCATCAACAGCCTCGTCCACTGTTTGATTCACCAGCCCCCCATAATTTGCCAGCAATCACTTTCGATAAGGAATCAACCCTAACATTGGTGTTTTAACCGGCCTGGGGTGAGAGTGCTGCCCATCATGGGAAGGTGCAGTGCTGAGTTTGTGACCAGTGGTGTGGCTGAAAGCGATCAACAATGAAAGTATCTACATATCTAATCCTCCTCACTCAAGCCACTTCCCCCTCTGTCCTCAATCTTTTCTGATGAGAGACTGCATAAAGTGTGGGCACATAGTTATTAACTTTCTCCCCTCCCTTCACCTCAACCCAACTCTTGGCCCTTCTTCATTTCAGGTGTTCAAGAAATGGAACAGGCAGGCAATAATGCTGAGGAAGAAGACAGTGAAGATAAAGAGACTCTGTCACTCAACCTTTCAGCATAGGAGCCAGGGCAGGAGGTGGAAAGAATACTCTCGATGCCTGCTTGTCAGAGGTAGCTATAGACGCAGTCCAGTTCTGCTGCAAACGACTCAATGATTATCTCAATGCACCAGGCTAGAGAAAAAGGCTAATGCAGCATGTTTTACTTTAAATGTAAGAAGTCTTACAACACCAGGTTTAGGTCCAACAGGTTTGTTTCAAATGGGCTTTAAGCTGGTGTTGTAAGACATCTTACCCCAGTCCAACACCGGTATCTCCACCTCATACTTTAAATGTGCATGAGGATAGGGTATAGTGTAAGAATGTTTGGTGTGTGGATCAGGATGTGCTGTTAGGTTAACGATGAGGGTGTGTTGCAATTGATAGTATGAGAGGTGTGTGGTGGGGGTCATGACTTCCCACCCGATTATATAACACTCCCTCATGAAGTTATATAACTTGCCCACTCCCAGGCAGGGAATTATAATCTACCCTTGATGTGCAAATGCATTCACTTACCTGGGCCAACTGAGTGAGGTCATGAAACCTTTTTGGGATCTGCTGCTGTGGTTCTATGCTGCAGGTATTGACTATCCTCACCCACTCCCACTCTCTTCACAACATCACTCTGGAGGAAGTTTTATCTCTGCCAGAAACAAGTCTCCTTCCTGACTTCAGTGTTTCAACAGAGTGAGTCCAGGCATCTGTACCTCACCATCAGGCAAGCTGCATCCTGCTTTTTATTTGAAAGCTCTGGTGATGAGGCATTCTGCCAAATGATGTTGACAGTCCGCGCAGGGAACCATGCAATGGAACCCGCCATCTTACAGGGTCTCAAGGACAGCACATGCAGACCACTGTCTACTGGATATTTGGTCAAAGGTACTTTTCTGCTTAAACCTTTCCAACAGGGTGAGGTAGTACAGCATGGTCCAACTGAATGAAACATTTTGCAACAACGTGGGCAGATCCGTCTTTTGCAACAATAGGGACCTAGACACTCAGCACATAGTGACGCTTTGGGCTAAATGTTTAGCCCGTCACCCCTCTAAGTCTGGATTGGAGGAAGAGAGGGCTGCCCATCCATGTGTCATTTTCAAGACACTGATTCCATTGGCAGCAATAATCAAAAGGGTGGGGGGAGGGAGACATAAGGATGTCCCAATTGAGGCCACTTTTTTAAAGTTCCTTTACAGGATGTGGCTAGAGCAGCATTTGTATTGTCCATCCCTGATTGTACTTGAGAAGGTTGTGATGAGCTAACGTCTTGAAGCACTGCAGTCCATGTGGTATAGTCGCATCCACAGTGCTGTTAGGGAGGGAGTTCTCGAATTTTGACCCAGTGACAGCGAAGGAACGGTGATATATTCCCAAGTCAGGAAACTTGCAGGTGATGGTGTTCCCATGCATCTGCTGCTCTTATCCTTCTAGATGGTAGAGGTCATGGGTCTGGAAGGTGCTGTCGAAGGAGCCTAGGTAATTTTCTACAATGCATCTTGTAGATGATATACACTGCTGCCATGGTGCATCATGGGAGGTGGACAATGTGGTACCAATCAAACAGGCTGCTTTGGCCTGGATGGTGTCAAGCTTCTTACATGTTTTAGGACCTGCAATCATCCAGGCAAGTGGGGAGTATCCCATCACATTCTAGAATTGTGACTCATAGATTAAGACAGGCTTTGGGGAGTCAGAAGGTGAGTTACTCACCACAGAATTCCCAGCTTCTGACCTGTTGCTGCAGCCATAGTATTTATATAATTGGTCCAGTTCATGTTTCTAGTCAGTGGTAACCCTCAGGGTGTTGTTAGTGATGGCAGCACCATTGAATGTTAAGGGGGCATGATTGGATTCTTATTGTTGGAGATGGCCATTGCCTGGCACTTGTGTGGTGATTGTCACTTGTCACTTTTCAGCCCAAGTCTGACTGTTGTCCAGTTCTTGCTGCATATGCGGCACAGACTGCTTCAGTGTCGAAGGAGCCACGAATAGTGCTGATCATTGTGAAGTCATCAGCGAACATCCCTACATCTGTCCTATTGATCAAGTTAATTTTTTTTTAAATTTAGAGTACCCAATTATTTTTTTTTCAATTATGGGGCAATTTAGCGTGGCCAATCCACCTAACCTGCACATCTTTGGGTTGTTGGGGTGAAACACACGCAGACGTGGGGAGAATGTGCAAACTCCACTTGGACAGTGACCCTGGGCCGGGATTCGAACATGGGTCCTCAGCGCTGCAGTCCCAGTGCTAACCACTGCGCCACATGCCACCCTGTGATCGAATGATTTGATGAAGCAGCTGAAGATGACTGATCACTCCCCTGAGGGACTCCTACAGTGATGCCCTGGGACCATAAGACATAGAAGCAGAATTGGGCCACTCAGCCCATCGAGCCTGCTCTGCCATTCAATCATGGCTGATATTTTTCTCATCCCAATTCTCCTGCCTTCTCCCCATAACCCCTGATCCCCTTATGATGAGACCATCAATTCATGCGACACGTGGTTAGAAGTGAACAGTGGTTTTAATCGTCTTACAACAGAGCCTGCCTGTGATGGGATGAACTCGAGATGAACTGGCAGGCAGGCTCACAGCACTGATCTTTATACTTCCGGCTGGGGGAGGAGCCATGGGCGGAGCCATGGGCAGAGCCAAGGGTGGAGCCCAGTACAAACTCCTCATCTCCCCCTATGGGCAGGGCCACGTGATTACACACAATCCGGTACAGAGTACAGGCTCAATATATGTGGTACAATACAGTGTGAATTACTGAGGTTTATAATTCACCACATTCACCCCCTGTGTAAACAAGTCCGGCGGGGGTGATGGGTCTACAAATTGAGTCTGTCCGGTGGCCGAGTTGTCCTTTGTGATCGGCGGAGCACCGGAGTTGCAGCCTCTTCCGGTGGCTGGACGATAACGGTTGGTTGGGGTATGATGGCGGACTCCGGGGGTGATTCTGTCCGAGCTTCGTACCCGACTGGTTCGACTGGTGACAGGGAGCGCTGGAAGCTTGTGGGCACGGGTGCGCGGAACATGGGTAGCGAACCGGTAGGTGCAGGGACATGGGGCGCGGCGAGTTGGGTGGGGTGTAGTGTGAGGGGTACCTCGGCAGTGGTAGTGGTGGGATTAGATCCTGCAGGCGCTAGGTCCCGGAGGGATACAGTGTCCTGACGGCCGTCAGGGTACTCTATGAAGGCGTATTGGGGGTTTGAGTGGAGTAGGACCACTCTTTCTACGAGTGGGTCAGTTTTGTGTGCCCTGACGTGCTTCCGGAGGAGCACTGGGCCCGGTGTCTTCAACCATGCTGGGAGCGAAGCCCCCGTGGTAGTGCCCCTGGAAAAAACAAAGAGCCGCTCGTGAGGGGTCTGGTTGGTGGCGGTGCATAGGAGGGACCTAATAGCATGGAGCGCGTTGGGGAGGACCTCCTGCCAATGGGAGGTCGGGAGCTTCCTGGACCGGAGGGTCAGTAGGACAGTCTTCCAGACCGTCGCGTTCTCCCTCTCCACCTGCCCGTTCCCCCTGGGGTTATAGCTGGTAGTCCTGCTCGAGGCGATGCCCTTGCCGAGCAGGTACTGACGCAGTTCGTCGCTCATAAAGGACAAATCCCTGTTGCTGTGTACATAGCTGGGGAAACCAAACAGGGTGAAGATGCTATGCAGGGCCCTAATGACTGTGAGGGAGGTCATATCGGGGCACGGGATAGCAACGGGGAAGCGGGAGAACTCGTCGATGACATTCAGGAAGTACACATTCCGATTAGTCGAGAGGAGTGGCCCTTTGAAATCGATAGCGAGGTGTTCAAAGGGCCGAGAAGCCTTGACCAGGTGGGCCCTGTCTGGTCTATAGAAGTGCGGTTTGCACTCCGCACAGATCGGGCAATCCCTGGTGATGGCTTTTACCTCCTCAGTGGAGAAAGGCAGATTTCGGGCTTTGACGTAGTGGGCGAGCCGGGTGACCCCCGGGTGGCAGAGGTCATTGTGAATGGCTTTCAGGCGGTCGTTTTGCGCGCTGGCGCACGTACTGCAGGACAGGGCATCATGGGGCTCGTTGAGCTTTCCCGGTCGATACATAATATCGTATTTGTAGGTGGAGTGTTCGATCCTCCACCTCAGGATTTTATCATTTTTAATTTTGCTCCTTTGAGCGTTGTCAAAAATGAAGGCAACCGATCTTTGGTCGGTGATGAGGGTGAACCTCCTACCTGCGAGGTAGTGCCTCCAGTGCCGTACAGCTTCCACAATGGCTTGTGCTTCCTTTTCGACTGAGGAGTGTCGAAGTTCCGAAGCGGAGAGGGTTCGGGGAAGAAGGCGACTGGTCTCCGTGCCTGATTCAATGTGGCTGCGAGAGCGACCTCTGAGGCGTCGCTCTCCACCTGAAAGGGGACGGATTCATCCACCGCCCGCATGGCCGCTTTGGCGATGTCCTCCTTGATGCAGGTGAAGGCCTGGCGAGCCTCATCTGACAGAGGAAAGAGTGTGGTCTTAAATAGTGAGCGGGCTTTGTCCACATATTGAGGGACCCACTGGGCATAATACGAGAAGAATCCCAGGCACCTTTTGAGGGCCCTGGGACAATGAGGGAGAGGGAGTTCTAAGAGAGGGCGCATACGGTCCGGGTCGGGGCCCAGGACTCCGTTTTCCACGACATAGCCGAGGATGGCTAGTCTGGTCGTGCGGAAAACGCATTTCTCCGTGTTGTAACTGAGGTTGAGTTTCTGGGCAGTCTGGAGAAATCGATGGAGGTGGGCATCGTGGTCCTGCTGGTCATGGCCGCAGATGGTGACGTTGTCCAAGTACGGAAACGTGGCCCGCAGCCCGTACTGGTCCACCATTCGGTCCATTGCTCATTGGAACACCGAGACCCCATTCGTGACGCCAAAGGGAACCCGGAGGAAATGGAAGAGGCGGCCATTGGCCTCGAACGCCGTGTAGTGGCGGCCCTCCGGGCGGATTGGGAGCTGGTGGTTTGCAGACTTCAGATCCACCGTGGAGAAAATACGATACTGGCCGATCTGATTCACCATGTCTGCAATCCTGGGGAGGGGGTACGCATCGAGGAGCGTGAACCGATTAATGGTCTAACTATAGTCTACTACCATTCGGAATTTTTCCCCGGTCTTGACGACCACCACCTGAGCTCTCCAGGGGCTGTTACTGGCCTCTATCATCCCCTCACGTAGGAGCCTCCGGACCTCGGTTCTGATAAACACCCTGTCCTGCAGGCTGTATCGCCTGCTGCGAGTGGCTACGGGTTTACAGTCCGGAGTGAGATTGGCAAAGAGTGGAGGGGGGTAGATTCTTAGCGTCGCTAGACTGCAGATAGTGAGTGGGGGTAGGGGTCCGCCGAAGCTGAGTATGAGACTCTTGAGATTACACTGGAAATCGAGTCCCAGTAAGAGTGGGGCGCAGAGTTCGGGCAGGACGTATAGCTGAAAATTTGAGTAGCTAGTGCCTTGGATCATTAGAGTCGCGACGGTGCGCCCTTGGAGGTGAACAGAGTTGGAACCCGAAGCGAGGGAGATAGTTTGCCGTGCAGGGAAGATAGGGAGCGAACAGCGCCTTACCAGATCTGGGTGTACGAAGCTCTCGGTGCTCACGGAGACAAAGAGGCACGGTGTCCTGTACCCGTTGATTTTAACGGTCATCATCGAGTTTCGGAGATGTTTCGGATGCGACTGGTCCAACGTGACCGCGCTGAGTTGCGGCTAGTGGGCTGCTCGAGCAGCTGTGCTGGAGTGGCCCCGTGATGAATGTCTGCTGAGGTCGCAGTCTTCGATTTGAGTTTCTGAGTTTGGAGAGGATGGAGCCCAAGATGGCCACCCCCGTGGATTGCACGTGGCGGGCGGCAAGGAAGATGGCGGCCCCCATGAGTCGCACGTGGCCGGCCGCGTGGTGGGGGGTTGCCAAGATGGCGGCCCCCATGGGTCGCACGTGGCAGTTGGGGGCGGAGTCGGAGTACAGGCCGCAATGTTACAGGGCCTGTCGGCCTGCGAGTTCGGAGAGAGAGTGCTCTGGGCTGCGGGAGAGTTAGGAGAGGGGGATTTCTTCCGGTCATAGTGTCCTTTGTGACTGCAGCTGCTGCAGGTCGCGTTGCGGGCTGGGCAGTGCTGCTGCGGGTGCTGGTGCTGTCCACAAAAGTGGTACGCTGGTGCAGTATGGTGGCTGGGTGGCCGCGCGGCGCAGGCCTGGGGCAGTCGCTGGTCGTGGGGCCCATGACGGGGTCATGGGGTCCGCAGGGAACGAGGTGAGGCTGCGGAACGAGACCTCCATAGTAGTGGCGGGTTCTACAGTGTCTTCTAAGTTTTGGGCCCCCTTCTCAAGTAACTGCTGTCGCACATAGTTGGACCTGAGACCTGCAACGAATACATCTTGGACAGCGAGTTCCCTCGCCTTGGGATTTGTCCTGCTTTTTGTGCACAGGACATACCTGGGCACCTTTCCACATTGCCGGGTAGATACCAGTGGTGTAGCTGTACTGGAGCAGCTGGCTAAGGGCACAGATAATTTCTGGGCTATTCTAACAATATTGGTTCGGTGGATTGACCATGGTAAATTGCCCCTCAGGGTGGGGGATTGGGCCGAGGTATGGTGGTCTTTTGAACGGTAAGCACAGACTCGATGGGCCGAATGGCCTCCTTCTGCACTGTAGGGATTCTAATATTAATAGTCACTTGGACAAAAGAGGGGTAATTAAGGGAAGCCACAACGGATCTGTTAAGGGAAATCATGTTTAACTAATTTGCTGGAGTTTTTTGTTGAGCTAATTGAGAAGGTTGATGGGATCGTGCAGTTGATGTGGTGTCCATGGACTTCAAAAAGACATTTGATACAGTGTCTCATAACAGACCTGTGGGCAAAGTCATAGCTCATGAGATAAAAGGGGCAGTGACAACATGGATATGAAAGTGGCTGAGCAACAGGAAACAGCAAGTAGTGGTTAATACATGTTTTTCAGACAGGGAGGCATGTTTGTGGTGGAATTCCCCTGGGGTCACTATTGGGACCTGATCTTCCTGATATAGATTAATGACCTTGGTGTACAGGGCACAATTTCAAAATCTACGGATGACGTGAAACATTGAAGCATAGCAAACTATGAGGAGGTTAGTCCGAACTTCAAAAGGATATAGACAAGCTGGTGGAATGGGCGGACATGTGGCAGATGAAGTTCATGCGGAGAAGTGTGAGGTGATTTCGGTAGGAAGAACACAAACACAATCGCCCAAATCTTCCAGTCTCTGGAAGATGTGCACCAGGACCTGTGGACGTTCTGATGTGTGGAAGTTTTGTTGGAAATTGCCCAGGAAGTTTAAAGTTCCAATGGGCAATTCCTTGCAGAGAGCCTGCAGAAATGTCTTGTAGTCGGAGACTTGGAACAGATTCAGGCTACTTGCCTGAAATGTTACCAGGAAATGTCAGACAGTTTAAAACCTGGTCTAACGCTTGGGTAACACCTCAAACCCCCCAATCAACTGCCCGATCCCACGACCACCTGACTACCCCCCCTGACCACCGACTAACTAGCGATCATCTGACTACTCTCCCGACCACCCAACTACACCCCCAACCAAGACCCAACTAGTGCTCCAGCCACCCAACTATTTCCTGTAGACCACACTACCTGACATACCCCCAACCAGCTAAATTACAACCATGACCCAACCCAACTACTTCCCTGACCCGACTGCCCCCCCCCCCCCCCCCCCACCCCCCAAACCAGGCCTGACTACCTTTACATGTTAGAAAATATGTGAAGGCATCAGACAAAGTGCAGAAAAGATTAATGAAAATGGTTCCAGGGATGAGGAATTTCATTTACGCAGATAGATCGGAAAAGTTGGGACTGCTTTCTTTGGAGAAGAGAAGATTGAGAAGAGATTTGATCGAGGTATTCAAAATCATGAGGGATATGGACAAGAATACATGGAGGAAAATCGTTGGCACATATGAAAGGCTCGAGATGAAGGTGGCACAGAGTTAAAGCAATTGGCCAAAGAATACTGGTGATGTGAGGGAAAAAAAGTCTTCACTCTGAGTGGTTAGAATCTGGAATGTACCATCTGAGAGTTCAGTGGTAGCAGACTCAATCGAGGCATTCAAGAGGGAATTGGTTTGTTATCTGAAAAGGAAGAATATGCAGGGTTACAGATAGAAGGCCTCAGAATGGAACTAGATGAATTGCTCATTGAGGGAGCTGGTGCAGACACGATGGGCCAAATGGCCTCCTTTCTTTTAAAAAATGTTTTTATTCGCCATAATTTTCATCATTTTTCCACACAAAAAAAGGAAACAAAAACAGAACAACCCCAACAATATAACATTTAAAACATCGACTTATAAAACAAAAACAACCCCCAATGAATTCAACAGTAAATTATCACTTTGGGCAGTTTTATTCATCTCAATTGACTTGATGGCTTTTGTCAGTTCACCCAGAGTTAGAGATTTGTCCAGGCTACGTTGCTTGCTCCTGTCTAAGATGATAGAAGACAAGGAAGGTTTGGAGCAAGTTTCCAGTCATATCCAGCATAAAATAATTTGCTGATTATTTGCATTTCTGGCTACAATGACATGCACAAAACGTCTTCTTCATAAAAAGATCTCTCTTTCTGTTCTTTTATGGAAGTAGAAAGGCAAGCTCATTTCATCCTGCTATATGGCTATCAGGGATGCCAAGAGATAATACCAGACTAAGCTAGAGTCATAGACTAACTTGTTCTATGTTCTATGAGGGACTTTAGAGGGGTTTCACAGGATGGCGCAACATCGAGGGCCGAAGGGCCTGTACTGCGCTGTAATGTTCTATGTTCTATGTTCTAACGATACAGACTCTCATCGGTTGTGGCAAGGATTAAACACACAACAGGCTACAAAACAAAGCCGAGTAGAATCTCTGGCAGCAGCGCACCCCTTCCCGATGAACTCAGTGCATTCAATGCTTGTTTCGAGCAGGAAACCATCAAACCGTTGTCAACTGCCCCAGCAACCCCAGGCACACCCATACCTACCATCACAGCTTCCAAAGTGAAATTGGCCTTCTTGAAAGTGAACCCTCGCAAAACAACAGGTCCTGACAGAGTCCCCAGTCACTGGTCGTGCACTCAGATCCTGCGCGGACCAACTGCCGAGTGTGTTCGCGGACATCTTCCACCTCTCCCTACTCCATTCTGAGGATGCCACCTGCTTCAAGAAGACCACCATCATACCGGTGCCAAAGAAGAGCCAGGTAATGTGCTTCAACTCCCTATACACACTTGACTGTGGGGCAAAATTTGGCTACAGGTTTGCTGATGACACGACCATAGTGGGTCGGATCTCGAACAAGAATGAGTCAGATTACAGGAGGGAGATAGAGAATCTAGTGGCATGGTTAAACAACAACAATCTCTCCCTCAACATCAGCAAAACTAAGGAGCTGCTTATTGACTTCAGGAAGCAAAGTGCCAAACACACCTTGTCCTCATTAATGGTGCCAAGGTGGAGATGGTTGACAGCTTCAAATTCCTAAGTGTGCGAATCACTATCAATCTGTCCTGATCCACCCACATTGACACGACTAACAAAGCACAACAGCACCTATACGTCCTCAGGAAACTAAGGAAATATGGCATGTCCAAATTGACTCATGCTAATTTTTGCAAATGCACCACAGAAAGCATTCTATCTGATTGCATCACAACCTGGTATGGCAACTGCTCGGCCCAAGACCATAAGAAACTACAGAGAGTCGTGAACACAGCCCAGTCCATCACGCAAAACCACCTCCCATATTTGACTCTGGCTGGTTTAGCTCAGTGGGCAAGCCAGCTGGTTTGTGATGCAGAACAAGGCCAGCAGCGCGGGTTCAATTCCCGTACCAGCTGAGAGTTCTGAATTCTCCCTCTGTGTACTCGGACAGGAGCCGGAATGTGGCAACTAGGGGATTTTCACAGTAACTTCACTGCATGGGGGGGTGGGTTGCGGCGTTGAGGGGGGGTTGCGGCATTGGGTGGGGTTGCGGCGTTGGGGAGGGGGGGGGGCGACGGTGGAATGCAGATCCAGTACAACTTCACATTATGCATTTTGAAAAGTTCAGTTCCGGCCTCGGGTGACTGTGTGGTGTTTGCACTTTCTCCATGTCTCTGTGTGGGATACCCCCGGATGCTCCAGTTTCCTCCCACAGTCCAAAGGTGTGCAGGTTAGGTGGATTGGCCATGCTAAATTGCCCTTCGTGCCCAAAGGTTACTGGGCTATGGGGACAGGGTGGAGTTGTGGGCTTAAGTAGAGTGCTCTTTCCAAGGGCTGGTGCAGATGCAATGGGCCTAATGGCCTCCTTCTGCACTGTAAATTCTATGATTCTAAGTTAAATCTCTCAAATGTATTTTCAACTGTTTGATTCTAGGGACTAGTCACTGTAATGGGCATCAACATTGGCTGGAAAATGAATTGGGTCTTTCTTATAAATACTGTGGCTACAACAGAAGGTCGGAGTCTATGAATTCTGAGGACAGGAACTCACCTCCTGACCCCTCATAGCATATTCACCATCTACAAGGCACAAATCAGGAGTGCGATAGAATACTTTGCACTTACCTGGATGAGTGCAGCTCCAACAGTACTCAAGAAACTCAACACCATCCAGGAAAAAGCACCTCACTTGATTGGCACCGCATCCACTACCTTCAACATTCACTCCCTCCACCACTGACATACAATGGCAGCAGTGTGTACCAGTTATGATAATAATATAATAATAATCTTTATTATTGTCACAAGTCGGCTTACATTAACACTCCAATGAAGTTACTGTGAAAAGCCCCTAGTCACCACATTCCGGTACCTGTTCGGGTACAAGGAGGGAGAATTCAGAATGTCCAATTCACCAAACAGCAGGTCTTTCGGGTCTTGTGCGAGGAAACTGGAGCACCCGGAGGAAACCCACGCAGACACAGCGATAACTTGCAGACCCCACACAGACAGTGACCCAAGCCAGGAATCGAAACTGGGAACCTGGCGCTGTGAAGCAGCAGTACCAGTACAAACCATTGTTCTACTGAGATGCACTGCAGTGAATTGTCATGTCTCCTTCAACAGCAACTTCCAAACCTTCAGCTTCTGGTATCTAGAAGTACAAGAGCAGCAAATATGTGAGAACCCTATCATCTGCAAGTTCCCCTCCAAGCCACACATCATTGTGACTTGGAAATATATCACCATTCCTTCACAGTCACTGGGTCAAAATCCTGGAATTCCCTCCCAAACAGTACTGTGGATATAGCTGCATAACATCGACTGTAGCGGTTCAATAAGGCATCTCACCAGCACCTTCTCAAGGGCAATTGGGATGGACAATAAATGCCTACCTAGCCAGCTTTGCCCACATCCTGGGAAATAATTAATTTTAAATATATTTTCATATTGGCAATTGTATTGAAACTGATTTCATAGCCTAGAGTTTAAAATGCTTCTGTTTTTCCATTTCCTTTATTGTCTTGAAAGAACGGTCTAACTTTCCTTTAAGTCTATTGCCCCTTCAAATCTTTGTTCAAAGGCTTCGAATTGAATCAATGGCTCATCTCGGGAGGAAGTAAGCCTTTATCTTGACATTCTGTTATTTGTTTGGGTCATTAAGGACAATTACCCCTCTTTTGCAAGTGTGATATCAGTCACTTTGTTCACAGCCACCGTTCATTGTAAACACCACCTCCAGACTTCCCAGGTAGACATGCGTCTCCTCATCCAAGATTAAGGTCTCCACACCAGCATGGCAAAGAGATGAACTGTCCCTCTAATGTCTGCATTTGAAGTGTGAAGATGTAAGTGTTCAGCAGAATGACTGTTGTTTTCCCTGACTGATGCTGTGGCGTTTAAATTCCTTAATCTTGTGTAGACGGCCAGCAGGGTTCCACTTGGCACAGTGTGTAAATCCCTGCTTTCCTCAGTAATCACTTCAGCTTCATTTAAATGACATGGGACAAATTTGTATTTGTTCATTTGTAGTTGGCTTCAGTACCAGCCCCAGTGTTCAAGGTGCAGAATTCTTTACTTTGATACAACAATAAAAATGGCAATTTATACTGATACAATACCTTTAATGTAATGAAATGTCCCAAGACACGTCAAAGGTGCAATATAAAGCAAATTATGATGCCAAACCACATAACGGTATATTAGGTCAGATGATCAAAAGCTGAGGTCAAAGAGTAAAGGAGGAAAGCAAGATAGAGAGGTGGAGAGTGCAGGATAGGAATCCCAAGCTTAGGGCCTAGACAACTGAAGGTACGGCCACCAACGGAGGAGCAGTTATAATTAGGAATGCACAAGAGGCCAGAATTAGATGAACACAGATACCTCAGAGGGTTGTGAGGCTGGAGGAGACCACAGAGATAGGGAGGGCAAGGCCACGGCGGGACTTGAAATTGAATTGGTTTTTGGAGCGAACAATGGCAAACGATTAAGGGCTTGCACTGTCCACTCTGAACTTTTGCTTTGTAACTCTGAGAAAGAAATAAAACTTCTTTGAAAATTTGAAAGCAAGGATGAGAATTTTCTAGTTGAGACATTGTTTGACCGGGAGACAATGTGAATCAGCAAAGCAGGGGTCATAGGGGAACGAAATCTGCTGTGAGTTAAGATGTGGAGATGCCGGCATTGGACTGGGGTGAGCACAGTAAGAAGTCTTACAACACCAGGTTAAAGTCCAACAGGTTTGTTTCAAACACAAGCTTTCGGAGCACTGCTTCTTCCTCAGGTGAATGGAGAGGTACATACCGAGATGCCTTGTTTCTTTGATTTGTTAAAAATACCAACAATTTTAAGAAAAAACAATTGATTGCCTCAAACTGCATAAAACATTTATCGAAAATAGTGTACCAGAGGCAATATCACTCCCCTGCCTTCCCTCCACCCCCACATCCCTCACGTTATTAAATTAACTGTGAGATGGTTTTATACTGTAGGAGTGCAAGGCAAGCAGTTCCCACCACAAAGAGCTGACAGCATGCGAGACACAAAATGTACTCTACAACTGTGCTGTCAGAATATGAGAGCAAAATATCGCAATGTGACTGTGGAGAGCTTATTTCCAAGGATTCAACAATGGGTCTCTGCATTCCACATTGGGATCACCCACCATAAAATCCTGAATACAGGTAAAGCAACAGGGATTGTGATACAGTCCCTCCCTGAATAGGAATACTGTATAATAAAATATAGGCAGTATATATGATCAGCCAAATTGTTTACAAACACACGTTATCGAAGGTTTCAGTTATATATTTTCTTGCAGCAATATGCTTCATCTTTACCCTCAGTTTAAAAACAAGTTTGGAAGAGGAAAATCCCTATTTAAATTCACAGCTATTCTTCATTAACAGCAGCTACTGCTTCAATGCCTTACTAGGAAATAATGAAGATCCCCTCAGGTAAGAACCCATTTAGAGACTTCCACTCCAGTTCATGAGTTAATGGCATTTTTACAGCTCATTAGTATTGGGAGAAAAGTCTGCAGCACACAAGAGTTTGTGATATGCAAATACATGCTGATGAGTATTTACTTATCTGTTTACAAAATCAAGACTGCTGGGCGGGCTTGATTACTGCCATCAAAGCAAACCAGCATTACTTATGGTGCTCTTCTGTGTTTCAAGTGACAGGGCAAACATACTTTTCTAGAAGTCAAAGATCAAAGATTTTATTAGTTCTAAATGAGGTCATTACTTCCATCAACCAACCTGCCGAGCTCCCTTTTGGATTCTTCTTAAAAACGAAGGGAATAATTTATGACAACCCAATTTTGACCTTTACCCAAACAGATCTCATTTTATTTTTGGTGATTTGAAGCATTTCACAGAGAGGTTCATTTCCTGACCTCTCCTAACACCAGTGTTACTCTGAGCCACGTGTCTCTACAACTGAGAAAGCAGGGTAGGCCTTTGCCAGATAGCTGCAGCGAGCTGTGCAACATCGATCTTGTGGGGGACACTCCATCGATTTCAATTTTCCTATTCCCTGCAGAGAAATACCAAAAAGCGTTTTTACATTTAGGACTCGTGTGGTTCTCATCGCAAGAGACCAAAAGCTGCGCATTGGTTGCCCATGTTTATATTGCTGAAGCCATTCCTCTTATCTTGACAGCAGAATCAGAGACCTACCAATTTTACTGGTTTGCAATTCTACCATCATGAGGGAAACCAGTCTGCACGCAGATTCTAAAATGCAGGCATGCTAACTGTAAAACTGCACAAATGTACCCAACAGAGCGTAGACTCTGTCTTAAATGTCTCTGCACGGGGAGTATTTCACAACACCAGACTGGGATTATAATGGGTTGTCTTACTGCTATAGTGAAACAATGCTCCTATACTAGAGTACAATATCAATGGTGCCCAAGGGGTTTTGTTGTGTTGTTGTGATATCACATTATAAATGGGCCAGTGGTAACGGCGGTTATTCAGGGGACTTTCAATCTACTTCTAGATTGAAAGGTCTATGCATAAAAGCACAAGCCTATTAAGTCTCACTCAATTGTAATGGGACTTGCACAATTTGTTTCAACATATTGCTTATTTTCAAACATAATTACGCTAATAAATATAATTTTAACCAGTTTTATTCTAATTATAATTCCAACAATTCTCTGGTGTGAAGGCTCTGAGGTCAGCAGGTTAGTGAGTTACCTCCTTTATATTTTAGACTGACTTTGATTCAGGGTGCTGTGTTAATTGTTCCCTTTACATTACAGGATGGAGTTCACCGCGCCAATGGAAATAAGAGAAACCAATGTTTAATTCACCAAATGATTTGTACAGAACAGCAGTGCCACCTTGTTCACCTGGGAGTACTGCTGCTACAGTAAGGGCCCACCATTGACATTGGCGCTGTAACGTGAGAGAGCTGTTACGTCAATGTACGTTTTCTGAGCCTGCATTAATGCACTAGAAAGACCGCGTGTCTTTGGTTAGCCCCAGAAAATGGGTGCGAGGATCGTGATGCATAATCCACATATTTTGAGTGGCATGCAGGAAGCACATGAACGTCATGCTGCCTGCTAATCTTAATGATTTCTGTGTTCAGCTCGCACTAACTGTGCTGTTCGTTGACTACATGTATCAGCAGGGGGCCCAATATTATTAGTAATTTGCACTCCTTCAGGCTAACCTACACTTCTTAAAGCTAGCCTGCACCTCATTAAGGGAGGTATATTGTAGGTGCACATTTTGTAAATGAACCTGATCTGGGAAAGAAGGAAGAATGGCTGACCACGGGTTGAAGAAAGTCTTAAATTATCAAATGCTGCGGAGTTCTTGGTGGAGGAGATAGAAAGGAGAGATGTTCTATACACTCTGAGTGACACGAGGCCCTCGAGGGCTGTAGGAAAAAATAGCTTCAGAGGTTAATACCAAAGGCCTGAGCACAGTGCTGCAAAAAACGTATTGACGTCAAGTGCCACATCCCACCAATTGCACCACTAGCCTCCAGCCACTGCCCAATTCACCATACCCCCATCGTTCACTTGACAACAATTTCTAACAATCAGGACTCACCTAACATTGATGTTCTTCATCTCACCCTCAATGATCTAGTATGGCTGCAAGCCCCAGACAGACACACATCTCACAGTTTGTACATATGCCAGCTATTTAACCACGTCAGCCACATCACCCAAATAGATTGTACCACACTCACTGACACATTCGCCTCTCCATTGCAGGAAAAGCTGGCATATAACCAGAGGTAACAGGAACTCATCAGAGCAGAAGGTGTATTGTGAATCACCATAGACAAGATGGTGCTGACCATTATGGGGAAGGACTGTTCCTGAGACCATGGTCACTGGGCAGAGTTGAAGATGGCAGTACCTCATACCTAATTCTCCTTCTCACATTCCACTCTCCCTAATCCCTAACTCTCTTCTGATTTAAAGTTGCAAATGGTAGATGCATGCACTTCTTATTTTTGCCACTCCTCCCAAAACATGTCCCATTTTCACTTCAGATTCCCAAGGACTGGAACCAAGCCAGACAATGGTAGAAGAGAGGAAGTCAGTGAAGCTGAAGGGACATGGTTGTTTAATTTCACACAGACACAATTGCTCAGATACTGGCACAGTATAATTTGAGTCGTATATTCTGGAAAGTCAGTTGGGGAAGGAGAATACTGAAGCCAATCAGTTTTGAGTTTATTTACAGAGTTACAAGCAAACATTTCCTAACTCAACCCCATTATACTTTCAAAAACTATCTCTGTACATGGGCGCAAGTCATAACTCAGTTAATGCCCACCATGAGCAGGAGGAAAGGAAATCTTAGTTTACCAGAGGGTGAGATCATATCTGACGAGGAACTCAATAGGCCAGGTTACAAAAGTAAAGGCTCCATGGTGTATGCTGTAAAACCTACTTGTGATATTAATAAAGATTATTATTATTGTTAACTTTGCACAGAGTTTGGAAACCCCTTCCAGCATGGAACTAGTGGCCAATTCAATTAACACACTTGCAGACTCAACCTTGAGGCGGCATCTGATGGCCAATGTCCCAGCTTCCATTGCAGCACAAGCAGAAGCTTGAAACTCAAGGACTGCTGTCATTATGGGTTTGGAGTGTTTAAAAGGTCTTTCAGAAAGAAAGATAGAAGATAAGGAAGGGAGGAAGGAAACCAACCACAACAACCCCCCCCACCCACCCACCCACAAACAAAAAAGGAAACCCGAAGCCCGAGGCAGACCCAGCGAGAGCAGAGGAGCGGGGGAAGGAAGAGCAACTTCAGGGTAAGGAACAGCAGCGGGGAAAGAAAGGGAGACAGCCAGATGGCTGGAGGAAAGAAAAACACCAAAGCGAAGGGACAGCGAGACGCAAGCAGCAGCGAGAGTAAGGCGCATGAGTGGCGGACACGCAGGCCGGCAGCCCCACAGGATGAGACGGAGGTACAGGCGAGCCTGAAATGGAAAACGATGGCGGACCAAGCAGCGGAGCATGAGTAGAACGCAGCGACCAGCATAAAGGAGGCGCTCTGGTCGGAGCTCCAAGCAATGATGAAGGAGACGACGCACAAAATGCAGCAGACCATCGAAGGCCCGGAAAGGGAAGTGAAGGAGCAGAAAAAAACGATTCTGGAGTTGGAAAGGGCCGCTTCGTACCAGAGCGACACGGTGATAACCCTAGAAGCTGAGGTCTAAAGATTAGTAACGGCTCAGGGAAGCCCAAGAGGGAAAGTGGAGGACCAGGAAAATAGGTCCAGACGGCAGAACATTAAAATAGTGCCAGAGGGGATAGAGGGCAGAGACCCAACAGGCTACATCACCCAACTGATGGGCAAGTTAATGGGAAAGGAGGTATTCCCAAACCCACCAGAAATAGACAGGGCGCACAGGTCGCTCCGACCCAGGCCCAAAGCCAGGGAGCAGCCCAGAGCAATTATTGCAAGGCTACACCGGTTCCAAGACCGGGAGAGAATCCTAAAGTGGGCCCAGCAAATGAAACCGAGTACGTGGGAAGGGAAGACCATAAGGGTGTATCAGGACATGGGGGCGGACCTGGCCAAAAAAATGGCTGAATTCAACAAGGTGAAATCAGCACTGCACAAACGCAAGGTAAAATTTGAGATGTTATTCCCAGCCAAACTCTGGGTAACATTTGAGGGGAAAGAGCTGTATTGTAACACCCCAGCGGCAGCTGATGAGTTCATTAGAGCTAACAAACTAGGGGAGGAGCAGACGCAACCGCAATGAAAGACATGGGGATGGAAAAGGAAGGGAAAACCAGAACAAAGAGCGGAGGACGGATCACAAACAAGGACAATGGACTCATGAACTGTGCACATGTGTGTTATGCCTTGCACGGGACTGTGCTGTCTTGTCTCTGAGCTTGTCTCCTCTCTCAATGCAATGGAGGGGGGGGGGTGGAGCGAGGGAAATGAGGTTGAGAAAAGCAAACAGGAGGGCGAGACAAGAACCAATAGGAGAAAGGTTAAACAGGGCCAGAACTGGGTGAATACTGGGAGGAGGGCCACCGTACTAGCGAGGAGGGCCAGCACGGGAGGGCAGGAAAGAAGGAGGGCCGCAGCGCGCCTCTCAGGGGAGGGAGAGTGTGTGGCAATAGGAGGGGAGAGGGGGCGGAAGGTGGTGGAGAACGCGGGTGGGGGGACAAAGGGACAGGGGCTGGGGGGGGAGAGGAGTCTGGGGAGAACGCAGAACAAAAGAGAAGCAAAGAGAAGGGTGAAATAGTGAAGCAGTACAGACATAGGCCTCAGCGGGCATGGAGCAGGGCGAGGAATCAAGAGGGCGCCGCAAACAGCCACTCGAGAGGGCATCAGGGCGGAGGTAGACCCCATAGAGCAGGGGCGCACCCGTGTGGCGTACACACAGCTGGTGGACACATTGGGCGCCCCCTGGGCAAAGGGAAACCCCTGAGCGTTGGGGCCCGACCCCATGGTGAGAGCGGTGACCCTGGCCATTTTGGACGGCCCCCTAGCAAAGGGAAACCCCGGAGTGCAGGGGCGTGTCCACCAGGTAAGTATGGGTGATCCCACAGGAGCGGTGGGGTCAGAAACCCCCCCCACCAGGATTGTTACTGGAATGTAAGGGGTCTCAACGGCCCAGTGAAAAAATCCATAGTGTTCGCTCACCTAAGAAGCCTAAAAGCCGACATAATCTACCTACAAGAGACGCACCTGAGGGAGAAGGACCGACTGCCGGTAAGGAAGGGCTGGGTGGGACAGACGTACCACTCATGCTACAGGACGAGGGCTAGGGGGGTAGCAATAATAATTAGCAAAAGGACGAGGTTTATGGGAACCAAGACAGTTACGGACCCAGGGGGAAGGTACATCATGGTCAGCGGTGTCCTGGAAGGGCAACTGTCAAACTGGTAAATGTTTACGCTCCCAACTGGGACGACTCAGAATTCATAACGAAGACCATGGTGGAAATCCCCAACCTTGACACACACCGACTGATTATGGGGGGGCAAATTTAATTGCGTGCTGGACCCACTGACCGACCGATCAAACCCCAAAACAGGGAAAAAGTCTGGCATGGCTAGGGAGCTAGGAGCCTTCATGGAACAGATGGGGGCAGTGGACCCGTGGAGGTTCCTACACCCGGGAGAAAAGGAGTAATCATTCTTTTCGCAGGTGCACAAGGTATACACCCATATCGACTTCTTTGCAGTGGGAAAATCAATGCTTCCAGGGACCATGGGAATGGACTACTCTGCGATCGTTATCTCCGACCACGCTCCACACTATATGGATGCGAGGTTGAAAACAGGCCGGGCCCAGGGCCCCACATGGAGGCTGGACATGGACCTCCTGGCCGACAAGGCTTTCAGTCAAAAAATATCGCAGGCCATAGGCGATTACATTAGTAACAACCAAAACGGGGAGGTCTCACCCTCCACGTTCTGGGAGGCACTGAAGACCGTGATCAGAGGAGAGATCATAGCCGATAAGGCAAGTAGAGATAGGGAAGAGAGGGTGGCCAGGCAACAGCTAGTGGACTCCATTCTGGAAGTCGATAGAAAATACTCCAAGGCCCCAACCGTAGAGCTGCTGGTGGAGAGGAAAAAGCTGCAAATGGACTTTAACCTGCTATCCACTAGGAAAGCAGTGTACCAACTCCGCCAGATACAGGGGGACCTTCTGCGAACACGGAGACAAGGCTGGCCGCCTATTGGCTCACCAGCTGAGAAAGCAGGCAGCCACAAGGGAAGTTGCGCAGGTAAAGGATAGCAGAGGGAGACTGGTAACAGAGCCAAAGGCTGTTAATCGGGCATTTGAGACCTTCTACCGGGGACTGTACACCTCCGAGCCCCCCGACGGGGGCGCGGGGATGAAGCAGTTCCTAGTCAGACTGGAACTACCAGTTGTGGGGGAAGACAGACGGGGAGAGCTGGAAGCACCAATAGACCTGGGAGAAATCATGGAGAGCATCAGCTCCATGCAGGCGGGGAAGGCACCGGGATCCAACGGGCTCCCGACCGACTTCTACAAAAAATTTGCACCAGTCCTGGCCCCACACCTAAGGGACATGTTCGCGGACTCACTGGCAGGGGGCACCCTGCCCCCAACGCTAGCGCAGGCCACAATCTCACTAATACCCAAAAAAGATAAGGGCTGGGATTCTCCCCTACCCGGCGGGGCGGGGGGTCCCGGCGTAGCGGAGTGGTGCCAACCACTCCGGCGTCGGGCCTCCCCAAAGGTGCAGAACCATCAACCGCGTTTGACGCCCGCCAGCTGGCGTCGGGGGTGGCCGAAAGGCCTTCGCCGGTTCGCGCATGCGCCGGTGCGTCAGCTGCCGCTGACGTCACCACCAGCGCATGCGCGGTAGGGGGGTTCTTTTCCGCCTCCGCCATGGTGGAGGCCGTAACGGCGGCGGAAGAAAAAGAGTGCCCCCACGGCACTGGCCCGCCCGCCGATCGGTGGGCCCCGATTACGGGCCTGGCCACTGTGGGGGCACCTCCCGGGGTCCGATCGCCCCGCGCCCCCCCCCAGGACCCCGGGGGCACGCTCGCGCCGCCAATCCCGCCGCCACCAGAGGTGGTTGAAACCACGTCAGCGGGATTGGCCTCTCAGCGGCGAGACTTCGGCCCATCGCGGGCCGGAGAATCGCCGCAGGGGGCAGGCCAATCGGCGCAGAGGGCCTGCCGATCGGCGCGGCACGATTCCCGCCCCCGCCAATTCCCGGGTGGCGGAGAGTTCCGGCCACGGCGGGGGCGGGATTTTCGCCAGCCACGGGAATTTTGCTCAAAGACCTGATGGAATGTGGATCATACAGACCCATTTCACTGCTGAACGTGAATGTGAAAATACTCGCAAAGGTCCTGGCCAAAAGGCTGGAGGGCTGCGTACCAGAGATGGTCGCAGAGGATCAAACGGGTTTTGTCAAGGGTAGGCAGTTCACAGCGAACATCAGGCGGCTGCTGAATGTAATAATGACCCCGCTCCCCTCCGCTTCCCATCCAGGGATAGAACATCTCCATGGACGTAGAAAAGGCCTTTGACAGAGGCGAATCGCTACCTCCTCGAGTTACTGGAACGGTTTGGGCTCGGAGTGGGATTCACCGCCTGGGTGAGTGAATGTCAGAGAGAACATCACCAGCTCTGAATACTTCAATGCTACAGTGAGAAACAAGACCGGGTTGCCCCCTTGTCCCCATTCTTGTTCACACTGGCGTTCGAAGCCCTGGCGATAGCCCTGTGGGACGTGAAAAGCTGGAAGGGAATCCGGAGAGGAGACAGAGAGCACAGAGTCTCACTCTATGCAGATGACCTGTTCCTCTATGTCTCGAAGCCACAGGAGGGACTGAAGGCAATACTGCAAATACTGAAAGAGTTTGGAACCTTCTCGGGCTACAAACATAACCTGGGCAAAAGTGAGACATTCCCGGTGAACGCAAAAGGGTGAGGGACAGAGCTGAAGGGGCTCCCGTTCAAAACGGCCCAGAACAGATTCCGTTACCTGGGGATCCAGATAGCCAGAGACTGGACACAGATCCACAAGTGGAACCTGACCAGCCTGGTGGAGGAAGTAAGAAAAGACCTTCAACGGTGGGGCTCACTCCCACTCTCCCTGGCGCGAAGAGTGCAGACAATCAAGATGAACGTACTGCCAAGATTCCTCTTCCTGTTTAGATTCATACCAATCTTCATCCCCAAGGCCTTTTTCCAAAACGTAGACAGGCTAATCATGGCATTTGTGTGGGGTGGGGAAGGACACGGGAATTCCCAAACCGACACTGCAAAGAGGGAAAGTCAGAGGGGGCCTGGCTCTACCGAACCTACAATACTACGACTGGGCAGCAATGGCAGAAAGAGTGAGGGGCTGGGTACAAGAACCCGACACAGATTGGGTACAAATGGAGGAGGCATCCTGCAAAGGAACAACCCTCCGGGCCCTGGCCACAGCAGCACTCCATCCTCCTCAACAAGGTGCACAACAAGCCCAATGGTAACGGCCACACTGAGAACGTGGACCCAGTTGAGACAGGACTTTGGGATAACCAAAATGTCCCTCATGGCCCCCAACTGCGGCAATCACAGATTCTCCCCCCCCCCCCCCCCCCCCCAGCTATGCTAGATACCACCTTCTAAAGATGGAGGCGGGACGGGGCACACTGACGGCCGAGGGCACAGACTGGCGACACTGGACAAACTGACGAGGAAGTGGAAACTAGCAAAAGGACAGTAGGGTACCCCGGGGCCCCAGAAAACACACTACTAGAGGACCTGATAGGCACAAGCAGCGAGAAGGGGGGGCTATGTGGGAAAATATAGGGACAGCTACTGGACAGATCCTGAACACCACTGGACGGGACCAGATAAAAATGGGAGGACAAGCTGGGGACAGGGTTAGGATTGGGACTCTGGAGCGAAACACTGAGCAGGGTGAGCTCCACCTCCTCCTGCGCAAGGCTAAGCCTAATGCAGCTCAAGGTGATGCACAGAGCGCCTCTGACCAGAGCCCGAATGAGCAGGTTCTTCCCGGAGGTGGAGGATAAATGTGAACAGTGCCAGAGGGGCCCGGCCAACCACACCCACATGTTTTGGGCTTGTCCCAAGCTTGCTGGGTTCTGGGCAGCCTTCTCCGAGGCAATGTCCAAGGTTGTGGGGGTGAGGGTGAAGCCATGCCCAATAGTAGCATGTCAGCCTGTTCCAAAACCTGTTCAAGGCCAGCAATGAGGAGTAAGCCAAGAAAAAAAAGATGAAGAACCAAAGGACTGTGCAACCCGGGAAGAGAGGGGGGAGAGGAAAATAGGGAACCCACAAGAGAAGAGGAAGGGTGCTGAAACCAATGGGGGGCGGGGATGGGGGGGGGGGGGGTAGAGGAAGGGGGGATATCATAGACCGATCCAGAGGGCAGCAAAACGTCCGTACAGTTAGTCAAATGAAGGACAAAACAAACCTCTCTGTAAAATCAAGCAAATTAGCGCGGGCAAGAAAGATTTTAAATATATAAGCAACAATTGTTTATAAATATGGGGAACGCCAATAACAAGATTTTTTTTAAAAAGATCTTTCAGGGTGTCACAGCTAATGAGCAATCAGTCCTCTAACAGAATACTAAGCATTGCTGAGTTGCCACCCTGGGAGAGTGGCAGGGGCTCAGTGGAGCACAAAGCTGTTGTCCTTCATGCTCACTGCCCTGCTACTCCACCAGTGCCCTTGCTGCTGTCTGCCGGATGAAAGGTTGGCAAAGGGAATAGAGTTTAAAAGTAGGTTAGATAAGGTGTTGGTGAGACTACATCTGGAGCACTCCTTACATAAGAAAGGATATAATTGCAATAGAAGCAGTTCAGAGACAATTCATGCGCCTGATTCCTGGAATGAAGGGATTATACTATGAGGAAAGTTTGAGCTGCTTGGGCCTTTCCCCATTGAAGTTGTAAAGAATGAGATATGGGTCGCGATTCAGTGACACCATTGCACCCAGAGTGGATCTGGATGCAACGGATGAATCGCGCAAGAGCGCCAAATGGGGCTCCGTGCCAGGTCAATCGCGAGTCACCTGACTCGCTCCGCCCAGTTTAAGACCGAGATAAGGATTTTTTCTCTCTCTCTTCGCCAGAGAGCAGTGGAGACCGTGATATTGAATATATTCAAAGCTAGGATGCGGTGGCATAGTGGTATTGTCATTGGACGAGTAAACCAGAAACCCAGAGTAATGGCTCTGGGGACCCGGGTTCGAATCCTGTCACCCCAGATGGTGACATCCGAATTCAATTAAAATCTGAAATTAAAAGTCTAATGATGACCATGAAACAATTGTCGATTGTCGTAAAAAAACACCTGGTTCACTAATGTCCTTTCGGGAAGGAAATCTGTCTTCTATACCTGGTCTGGACTACATGTGACCCAAGACCCACATGAATGTGGTTGACTCTTAACTGCCCCCTCAAGGCCAATTAGGGATGTGCAATAAATGCTGGCACAGACTGTGATGCCCACGTCCCAAGAATTAATTAAAAAAGAGATAGATTTTTGGTTGACAAGGGAGTCAAGGGTCATGAGGCCAGAATCAGACTGGCCATGATCTTATTGAATGGCAGAGCAGACGTAAGGAGACGTAGAACATAGAACATACAGTGCAGAAGGAGGCCATTCGGCCCATTGAGTCTGCACCAACCCACTTAAGCCCTCACTTCCACCCTATCCCTGTAACCCAATAACCCCTTCTAACCTTTTTGGACACTAAGGGCAATTTAGCATGGCCAATCCACCTAACCTGCACGCCTTTGGACCGTGGGAGGAAACTGGAGCACCCGGAGGAAACTCACGCAGACACGGGGAGAACGTGCAGACTCCGCACAGACAGTGTCCCAGCGGGGAATCGAACCTGGAACCCTGCCGCTGTGAAGCAAGTGCTAGCCACTTGTGCTCCCTGGCTGCCCTGAGTTGCTCCGAATTCTTATTTTATTGAGGCATTTGTCATTTTCACAGTTTAACAATTTAACATTTCTTAAACAACCGAGTGGGCCAACACACGCAACAACATTAAAATAACATACCGTACTACCCCCCGCCCTATCTCCTGATTACCAGTATATTAAGTTCCCTGTCCTCATCTTACACTACCATGCCTCCCATTTTCCTCCCAATTTTCCTTAAAGAAGTCGATGAATGGCTGCCACCTCTGGGCGAACCCCGGTTGAACCTTTCAAGGCGAACTTAATCTTTTCCAGACTGAGAAACCCTGCCATGTCACTAACCCATACGCCTGACTTTGGAGGCTCCAAATCCCTCCATCTCAGCAAAATCAGTCTCCAGGACATTAGGGAGGAGAAGGCCAGAACATCGGCCTCCCTCCCCCCCTAGGCCCCGGATCTTCCGATAACCCAAATATTGCCATTTCCGGACTTGGAATCACCCTCCCTTCCAGGACCTCTGACATGGCATCCGCAAATCCCTGCCAGAATCCCCATAACCTTGGACACGCCTAGAACATATGTACATGATTCACCAGGCTTCCCTCACAGCGTCTGCACCTATCCTCCACTTCCTCAAAACACCTACTCATCCGGGCCACAGTCATATGAGCCCTATGGACCACTTGAACTGGAGCAGGCTAAGCCTGGCATACGAAGAGGCTGAACTCTCCTCAAGGCCTTTTCCCATATTCCGACTTCCAACTCCCCTCCCAACTCTTCCTCCCACTTCCTCTTCACCTCCCCGATTGAGGCCCCTTTCCACTCCATCAGTTCCTTGTACATTTCCGAGACCTTCCCCTCCCCAACTCCCAGGAATATTGAAGTTGAAGCAAAAGATCAGCCATGGTCAGATTGCATGGTGAAGCAAGCTCAAGGAGTCATGTGATCTACTGCTGCCCGATGTTCCTGCACTGAAAGGCAGTAGCCTTCCACCAACCATTATTACGAATCCTACTGATGTTAGATGCAAGGGTATCCCAAAACTCAGAAGAGTAACTAGGAACACCTGTTTTTAGTGATGTATATTTTCAATTTGGTATAATGTGAGAAAAGATATGGGCCGGGATTCTCTGACTCCCCCCCCCCCCCCCCCCCCCCCCTCCCCGGGGGAGTGCGAATCCCGCCCCGGCACCGGCTGCCCTATTCTCCGGTGCCGTTTTTTGGGCGCCGGTCGGGGGTCATTGACAGCGACCCCCACCCCCCCCCCCCCCGGTGATTCTCCGGGCCCCGATGGGCCAAGTGGTCTTCCAGTTTTGGCTAGACCCGCCAGCGTGAATTACTCACCTGACGCATGGCGGGACCTGGCAAGTAAGTGTGCGGGGGCGGTCCTCGGGGGAGGGGCGCATGGGGATCCGACCCCGGGTGGGTGCCCCCACGGTGCCTGGCCTGCGATCGGGGCCTACCGATCCTGCGGGTGGGCTGTTTCCGTGGGGGGTCTTCATTCCTCCGCGCCCTCTCCGCCATATTTCCTAGGGGCCGGCACGGAGTTGAGAACCCCTCCGCATGCGTGGAAATACGCCTGCCGGTCTGCTCATACGCGGAAATACGCCGGCCGATCCGCGCATGCGCGAGATTACACCGGCCCTTCAGCGCCGTCTGGAGCTGCGCCATCCCCTCCGGCGTCAACCTAGCCCCCGAAAATTTGGAGAATTCCTCACTTTCCGGGGCTGTTGACGCCGGAGTGGTTGGTGCCGGTTTTCCTGCCGGCGTGGGGACTTAGTCCCCAGAAAGGAGAATCCCGCCCATCGAAACCCGTGAGGAATTGTCCGTTAACTACTAACAAATATCCAGTCGTTTTGTGATCAATGAATAAAGAATATTTATATTACCTTAAAAAAACACATGACAAACAACATCCAATATTATATAACTCTCTGAGTAAAATCTAATAGATAATTACCACGCGTACATTCTCTGTCCACGTTTGGGAAAACGTCTTCAGTGTCAGCGAAGATGTAATCTTGTCAGTGCAAGTTTTTGAATTTAACTGGCTGCCCTTTTAGCAATAACTTATTTTTGGGCGGACACTGTTTTCTGCAACTGGGTGTGGCTGTGATGATAGCTGCTGCTACTGAGTCCCTTTCTTCAGTTATTGTGCTATGGATATATCATTCTTTCCGTTTGAAGTTACTCACCTTGTCGACCTGGTTTTTAGCATATAACTTAAACTGCAAGAAGAGGAGGTTCACAAAAATGATCCCTGGAATGAAGAACTTGTTGTGTGAGGAAGGATTGAGGTCCCTGGGTCTGTACTCGTTGGAGTTTAGAAGGATGAGGGGGGATCTTATTGAAACTTGCAGGATACTGCAAGGTCTGGATAGAGTGGACATGGAGACGATGTTTCCACTTGGAGGAGAAGCTAGAACCAGAGGACACCATCTCAGACTAAAGGGACAATCCTTTAAAACAGAGATGAGGAGGTATTTCTTCAGCCAGAGGGTGTTGAAGCTGCGGAACTCTTTGCCGCAGAAGGCTGTGGTGGCAAATCACTGAGTGTCTTTAAGACAGAGATAGATAGGTTCTTGATTAATAAGGTGATCAGGTGTTGTGGGGAGAAGGCAGGAGAATGAAGATGAGAAAATATCAGCCATGATTGAATGGCGGAGCGGACTCGATGGGCCGTGTGGCCTAATTCTGCTCCTATGTCTTATGGTCTTATGGACTAAGAGGCCGTGAAGGTCAGGTTTCATGTCGAACCCCAACCTTATCCGTCCACTTTGAATTTATCTCTTTTCCATTCCATTGCTTTGCCCTGGTCACATATATAAACACTTGCATTTCTCATCGATATGCTAATTCGCATATCAAAACCCGTTCAGACACCTGCCCTTATCAATTCCCCTTTTTATTTTATTTGATCCCAATTTTATTTTTTTAATCTTAATTTTCTCCAATTCTTAACACCATGCTGCATTCACTGGGGTAACACTCAAAAAGGAATGCTAGGACAGGCATAGAAGACAGATGCGAAGGGATGGGCAAGGATAATCAGTTTATTCTTCTATGTAACATGGCATGGTTTCATTTATGAATTCACATTGGAATGTGTATTTTGTATTGTCCTTGATTCTTACATTGTGACCAGGAGGCAAATGTAATGTTCACTACTATCATTAGTTTGTTAGTAGTTTACGGACAATTCAAAGAGCCTTTTACTTTTTAACTTCCCTTCCTCCTCCTGTTCTTTCATCTTCTCCATTTCTGCCTCCTCTTCTCCTCACCTTCTTGCCAATTACACAGTGTCAAAGGCTATTCCCTCTTGACCTCAATGTTGTGCTGCATGCAGTTACAAAACATGCAGACCGGCTCAGCCAACTTCTGCAAGGCTCCTGCAGAACCATCTGAGCAGCAAAATGGTTGTTTTCGGATGCTACTGGTCTACTGTATCAAGATTTTGTGACGTGGAGGTGCCGGCTTTGGACTGGGGTGAGCACAGTAAGAAGTCTTACAACACCAGGTTAAAGTCCAACAGTTTTGGACTGTTGTTTTGAGCTGTTGGACTTTAACCTGGCGTTGTAAGACTTCTTACTGTGCTCCAGATTTTGTGGCAGCAAGGCTCTCGATTTTTGTCTACTACACACACGTGTATCAGTAGATAATCTTTGTGCCCCCCACCCTCCGCCCGTAGCTAACCTTTGGTTTGTCAAGGTGGTTGAAATACAACTGGCACAATGGACTACTGTCAAGATATCAGGCATTGATAAGCATAGTCACACACCACTGGAGGTAGGGAATCCACTTTGGTTCAGGCAGCAAAGTTATTATGAGGGGAATGCAATGCAATGTGTATGCAGTCAATGGGAACTTGCATTGTGGGGAGGCCCGGTGCTGTTTATGTAGGCCATCAAGTACAGGGATGATAGGTGAATAGGACTGTGTAAGGACACGATTAGAAGAAATCTGGATTACATAAGTTTACGGAGGGTAGATGCATGAGAGCAGCGAGGAGTACATTAGAATAGTCCTGTCTAGGATAACAAAGGCATGTTATAATTCCTTAATAATTTATTCCAATATTTTTCCAATAATTGATGTTAGGCTAATCAGCCTATAGTTGCCTGCTTTTTGCCTCTCTCCCTTTTTGAATAGGGGTGCCACATTGACAGTTTTCCAATCCTCATGGCGGTCACGAGGGGATATAATTTTAAGGTGATTGGAGGAAGGTATAGAGGAGATTTCAGAGGTAGGTTCTTTACACAGAGAGTGGTGGGTGTGTGGAATGCACTGCCAGCAAAGATGGTGGAGTTTGAGTCATTAGAACATTTAAGCGACTCTTAGACAGGTACATGGACAGCAGTAAATTGAAGGGTTGAAGGTTAGGTTGATCTTAGATTTGGATAAAGGGTCGGCACAGTAGGGAGTGAGTGAAGTTCGGAGCCGGGAACAAAGACAATGGCTTCAATCTTCCAATGTTTAACTGGAAGAATTTTCTCTTCATCCAGTACTGGATGGCAGATGTGCTGTCTGATAATTTAGAGACAGCAGAGTGGGTGAGAGAGGTTGAGTCGTGTGTAATCAGCGTACAGGTGCAAACTCATGGGGCAGGATTTAATGGGGCCTGTATGTGTGAGAATTGTGGCAGACAGGAGGACTTAGTTAGGGGAGAGTTGAAATCCCGGATTCCCAAATGTGGGTTGAAATGTAGGGATTAATCAGCAGCATTGCAGCAGCGGGTCAGGCCTCATGCTGCCCAGTGGTGGCTTCCTGTTTTACGTACATTCGCATCCCGTGAATACTCATTATCTGAAACCTTTTTTCAAATTACGTCCTAATTCCAAGATTAAGTTAGTGGTACACAGGAAAGTTATGGCACCAGTTTGACAGTTGTTTAAAGGGGGCATGCACCAGTCGAGCTTGTCCATTTGGATCTGAGATTTTTGTGGAATTTTGGAGAGGGGAGCAGGAGACTAACAGCTTGGATGGTGAGTCAGAAACCAGGGGTGAGAGGGTTGGGATATTTTTATGGACCAGAGGTCTTTAAAGATGGGGGCGGGGTGGGGGGGGGGGGGTGTGTGAGTGTGGTTGGGCCATGAAAGGGTGCAAGAGGAGCAGATGGGATTGGGGCATGGAAATGCACAACAGGAAAAGCCTGACATCTTGGCCGTGGTTGGGGGAAGGAACTGTCAGAACATGCAAAAAAGTCCTAAAGGACGGGTACCGTAGTGTCCAATGTTGGGTCCTTGGCTTCAAAGACAGGAAACTAGTTCTCTGTGTCCACATTTACATCGGGAAGGTCGATGCAGTACGACGGCAGGTCCGGTGAGAGCTGGATAATGGAATGTCTCAGAGGGCAAGTCAAGAGACTGTAAGGACTGTTTAATGATGATGGGGGGGTTGGTGGGACTATAGTCTAGATTCAGAGGAGGAATACCTACAGTTAGGGGGTGTTCAATGAGTGAGATGACATGTCCACTGTTACAGGGTTCAGAATGATGGCGAGAGATTTGAGGATGACAGAGATATAAACCATCAGGTGAGGAAGGGTGACTGTCTCTCCTTCTTCCCATGCATTTTTTGACTGCAACTGGTTTTTAAAAATTGAAATAGATGCAATTGCCAATTCTTTTTTTTTTTTTTAAATAATTTTTATTGAGAAATTTTGATTTTATACAACAATAACGCACCTTAGTAAAATACCGAAAATAACAATAATATTAACAATCATATACATTCGCCCCATCCCCATGAACAACCCAGCATTTTAACAACAACGCAAATTAACACACTATAAAGTTACAGAATAAACACTACAATAATGCACCCCCCCCCTCCCCCCGGGTTGCTGCTGCTATTGACCCAGTTACCTATCTCTGAGCCAGGAAGTCCAAAAAAGGCTGCCATCGTTTATAGAACCCTTGTATTGATCCTCTCAGGGCAAATTTGACCTTTTCCAATTTTATAAATCCCGCCATGTCACTGATCCAGGTCTCCACACTTGGGGGCCTTGCATCCTTCCACTGTAGCAGAATCCTTCGGCGGGCTACTAGGGACGCAAAGGCCAGGACACCGGCCTCTTTCGCCTCCTGCACTCCCGGCTCTACCGCAACTCCAAAAATCGCGAGTCCCCACCCTGGTTTGACCCTGGATCCAACCACCCTCGACACCGTCCCCACCACCCCCTTCCAGAATTCTTCCAGTGCTGGGCATGCCCAGAACATATGGGCGTGGTTCGCAGGACTCCCCGAACATCTGGTGCACCTGTCCTCACCCCCGAAGAACCTACTCATCCTAGTCCCGGACATGTGGGCCCGGTGCAGCACCTTAAATTGGATGAGACTAAGCCTCGCACATGAGGAGGAAGAGTTGACTCTCTCCAAGGCATCCGCCCAAGTCCCGTCCTCTATCTGCTCCCCGAGTTCCTCCTCCCATTTAGCCTTCAGCTCCTCCACTGACGACTCCTCCACCTCCTGCATTACCTTATAGATGTCAGACACCTTCCCCTCTCCTACCCACACCCCCGAAAGCACTCTGTCCATCGCCCCCTGTGCAATTGCCAATTCAGCACATGTTTAACTGTTTATACGCTGTGATCTTAAAAGGCACAATCAGACAGGTTTTCTTAAGTTTTAACAAAGAAAAGAGGATAGTTTTATTGTACTTAATGCAGTCGAAGTAAAAATAACAAAATACATTCCGACCTTCGTACACACACACATTCAAAATTCACATACACTCAAATAGATTACACAGTGTGAAAGAATAGATTTAAACAAGAGTCCTGTAAAATGAAAGGGGTATTTAGTTCATGGGGGTTGGTGACTGGGTTGGCTTCAGGCTGAATTTGCGGCTCCCTGCTGCTTTTACTCACTGACCCTGATTATTCCAGCAGCTGATGGTTTATCTGTATCTTTAGTGAAAGTGGTGCTGGGTTGACTTCTTTCAAAAGTTTCTGTCTACAGCACCTGGATAGTCACAATCAATAGACAGGGTTCAAAAACTTACAAGTTAGATAGGGAGAGTGAAAGAGAGAGACGAAGGAACTCTGGCTCTTGTTCCTTCAACATCTTGGCTGCTTGTCCTGTTCTGCAGGGAAAGCAGATGCTTATACCACACTATATGGTGGCTTTGCCACATAAACTTCCCTCTCCAACTGCTCAGGGATCCAAATAAGGTTATGGCCAATGTATTCCAATGATAATTTTATTAGATCATGTCTGGCCATCCGCTTCTCAGAGAGGGTCCTGTCGTCCAAATGGTTTATTTATCTCCACCCTGTTGAGTACCCAGATGAGTATCTGGATGCTGTGCTAATGGATTACACATTCTCCTGAGGTCATTGTCATTTGCGGGTTTTTGCTGATGGGTAGCTCAATGGAATTGGAGTGTGTAAGGTGTAGTGATGCAAATTGTGCAGCCATCGTTGGCTGCGAATCCAAGTCACCGGAATGCGGGTTTAATCTCTTTTTTTAAAAAATTCAATTCAAGGTTTCCAGCCTATAGACTGAAAAATAATTTTTTTGATATAAAGCCAGTTTTGTGGGTAGGGGACAGTGATGTTCAAAGGGTCTAGAGTGATGGTTTAAACTCAAAGATGACAGAGGGCGAGTGAATGGTGATGGGTTTCAGATGGAGTGCAATTCTGGGCTGCGGCTGGCCATTGTTTCAAACTTACAATTAAGCTGTTAGAAACCTAGGAGCAAGTGGGAGGAGGCCATGGGTCTGGGGAGAGGGGTTTAGGGTGTGGCCCATGAGAGGATTTGAAAATCTCCTTGCTCAACAGCTGTATGGATGAAAGCAATGAACGCCTAGGTGCTCATTTAATTGCCTGTCTTCTTCACACAGTTAACTTGGTGGATTCGCTATGGATCCCTCCACCCCCCAACCAGGATGGCCCCCACACACAGAACTTCCAGGTCCCACCGTGTGGGACCATATGTGACCCACGCCGGCGGGACTCGGCCGAACTTGGTGGCCACTTGGCCTGTCGGGGCCCAGAGAATCGCCAGGGGGTCAGCTTTCAACGGCCCCTGACCGGCCCGGCGGCGATCCCGCGGGCACCAGAGAATCGGCGCAAGAGAATTGGTGAACCCGCGTCGGGGCAGCATGGCGTGATCCTCCTGGGCCTATGTTTGAACAATACACCTAAAGATGGACCCCTGGGGGTGGGTTCCTGATGTCCTGCAGAGTTGCAATCTGCGACTCCATTGGGTGCTGTTACCCCTGCCCTGAGGTCCAATGAGCTTTCTGGAAAGGCACAAAGAGGGTTATAAATATCAGCCACTCAGGACCCTTCCTTGCGAAGATTCGGAGCTAAGGTAGCAGATAAGATTCGACGACAGCTAGAGGCCAGAAGGAAGCAGTGTGCGAGACCCACCTTCGCGGACGGAAACCCCAAGGCAACTGAGACTCAGAGAATTGGACACGCAACGCGACAGTGTTCATCAACACCGGGTTGCATTAAGAAACTTGGGATTATTATTAATTGAGGTAATTTAACTGTTTTACTGTGTTTAATAATAAATTTGGTTGAATCATAAACTTGTTTTCGTCCTTTGTTTATCCCGCAAATAAGGGCAACTGGCTAAAATATTTGAGTGCTAAACTGGGAAAAGTATCTGAGTTTTTCCAGACACTTGACTGGTCTGGATGAACTCTTCAGCACACACCACAGAGACTATAATGAATAGTCATGGTCTGCTGTGAACTGTGCAATGTGACCATATAACACGGAGAACCATTGTAACAGGAGGAGTGGGAGGAGCAGCACACTTCCTCAGATCAGGATGAATTGGATGAGCCTGAGGAGAAGGTGAAGAATGCGAAAGAGCCTTTACTGGATGGAGAGGTGAGATGGAATCCTTTTAAAAATAAATTTAGAGTGCCCAATTCTTTTTTTTTTCCAAGTAAGGGGCAATTTAGCGTGGCCATTCCGCCTACCCTGCACATCTGGGTTTTGGGTTGTGGGGGTGAGACACACATAGTTACGAGGAGAATGTATAAACTCCATATGGACAGTGACCCGGGGCGAGGATCAAACCCGGGTGCTCGGCGCCATGAGGCAGAAATGCTAACCACTCCGCCATCGTGCTGCCCTCCAGTGTGAAGGAATCCTAGAGACAACCTAATATAGACCCAGTGCATTCAAGAGTGTAATACTACATGGTGATGCTCCCATCACTGGACACCCATTGCTTGCTTGGGATGTCTAACAACTCCTGCCGGCCTCCTTGATACAGTTACCTCCCACCAGCATTCTCTGCTGCCTAAAAGAGACAATTGAACGGAAGGCAAGCTAAGCTTACAAATTTAGCCATGTCCAAGTTTAGTGAGTATAAACCTGGGCACTAGCATGAACATTCAATAAAGACTGATACACTCCGTTGCCACTGTCTGTCGGTGGTGGAGGGCTTAAATGTTTGCGCATGCGGTGCCAAACAAGTGGGCTGCTTTGTCCTGGATGGTGTTGAGTTGGTTGAGTGTTGTTGGAACTGCACTCATCCAGGCAAGTGGAGAGTATTCCATTACACTCCTGACTTGTGCCTTGCGGATGGTGGCGGCCTCAGGGGAGTTAGGAGGTGAGTTAGTCGCCATGGAATTCTGAGCCTCTGACCTGCTCTTGTAGCCACAGTATTTATATCACGGGTTTAGTTTCAGGTCAGTGGTGTCATGATATGCAAACATGCAGCTAATGAACACATAGACTAGGACACGACCAATGAGCAGTCAGGACACTCAGGGGTGGTATCTCACTATAAAAGGGATGAGGCATTCACACCCCGCCTCTTTCCACAGACCAACATCTACAGAGTGAGACAGGGCTTATCCTCAGCATCACACCCCAGCACGTGGCTTAGAACATAGAACAGTACAGCACAGAACAGGCCCTTCGGCCCTCAATGTTGTGCCGAGCCATGATCACCCTACTCAAACCCACGTATCCACCCTATACCCGTAACCCAACAACCCCCCCCTTAACCTTACTTTTATTAGGACACTACGGGCAATTTATCATGGACAATCCACCTAACCCGCACATCTTTGGACTGTGGGAGGAAACCGGAGCACCCGGAGGAAACCCACGCACACAGGGGGAGGACGTGCAGACTCCACACAGACAGTGACCCAGCCGGGAATCGAACCTGGGACCCTGGAGCTGTGAAGCATTTATGCTAACCACTATGCTACCCTGCTGCTTAAAGCAAGGTTGGTTCAGTTGGACTGAGTTACTACATTTAGATTAGCAGAGAGTCGAACTCATTGAGAACTGTGTTAATAGTTCAATAAAACACATTGAACTCACTTCAAAGTTTGGAGCATCTTTTACTCAAAACTGCATCAAGTGGCAGCTGGTGTTATTCCAAATTACATAACACAACAAGTGGTAACCCTAGGATGTTGTAGATATTTTAAACATTGGTCATTTCTGATGTTCAAATAGGAGAATTGCTGCCCAAACACTGAGCACATGAGCTGAGAGTCCTTCTTTTCCTCCTCATCCTCCCACATGAGAAATGTCACCAGCTATGCCTGCACAAAATGCTGAAAATTCAATGGCAGGATAAGTGCCCCAATATCAGTGTCCTCTCTCAGGCCAACAGCCTCAATGTCGAGACACTGGTTATGGTTAACCAGCTCCATAGGGTGGGCCACGTCACCCGCGTGCCTGACATAAGACTCCCAAATCAAGCTCCCTCCTCTGAGCGTCATTGCAGCATGCGATTACCAGGAGGGCGGAGGAAATGTTTCAAGGACGTCCTCAATGCCGCCCTGAAAAAAATGCAACATTCCCACCGATCTGTGGGAATCTCTAGCTCGAGACCGGACAAACAGGAGAAGAAGCAACCACACGTTTTGAACACTCAGATCCAGGTGGAGACCAAGGGCAAACAAAATTCTAAACTTCCCACCCACCCACCTCATCAAAAAACTATCTGCCCCACCTGTGGCAGAGCGTTCAGATCCATCATTGGGCTTTTTAGTTAGTTCAGGACCCATGACCCTAGAGTGGAAGGAAATCATCTTCAGTCCAGAGGGACAGCCTAAGAGTTAGACCAGCAAGCATATATCAAAAAGGATGGCGGTAGAATTGGCCTCTGAATCGCGGTGATATGGTTGCTATGCCTAATAATCTCACATGTTAACATGTTTGATGAGGAGAGGGCCGTGTTTGGCTGTGATCATCTCCCATGTCCTGCTAAACTCAGTGGCTAAATTCACACGCTGAGAATGATGACAAATGAGAAATACCAGTGGCCACAGATGGATCCTACTAAGTAAGGCATTAGTTCAATCAGAGGAGGGGGAAGAAAGCTTTGCGAAATGAAACAGAGTGGAAGGTAGATTTTGACCCCATAAAGAAAAAATCACATCTAGTATATAATTCTACAAATTTCTATAAATTCTACTTTATATTCATAATTAAAAGTCGTCAGAATTGTTCCACTGACAGCATAATCTGGGACACTAATTAGGTGTCAACTTGGCTCAACTGGCAGCATTCTTGCCTTCTCTTACTCTTACAGGTTTAATGTAGCAGCAGCTGCCAGAAGCTGAAACAGCGCTATGCCATGGTATACTGCCGCTGTGCCCATGTGCCACTTTCCACTGGGCACATTCCTGCTATTCCACTTCCTTCTTACTGAAAGTGCTGCCTGAGCAGTAAATTGAACAGTGTTAGTTTGATGCTGGGGAGCTGTTCTGCATGACGTTGTGTTATGAGTTCATGAAGGAAATGAAGAAATATCGGAGGTGATCTAGCAACTGCCCGAATCGTGTCTGCAAGGGGGGTGTTCTGACAGAGAGATGGGAGAGATGCCGTGGCTGCATTATCAATGCTCAAGACCCAATTGGTGCAATTTTCAAACAGGCCTTTAAACACGTCAACAGGTCACCAGCTTTGAGACCACTGAAACATGTAAGCTGGGGTCTTAAGCTAGTCAAAGATTTGAATTGCAAATCTGAGGTATAAAGGATATGACAGTGCAGCTCATTTGGCACCTGCAGCTCGCCAACAGCATTGAAAGTGGCCCAAAACCAGCAGTAGCTCAGTTTTTACAGTAACAATCTTTATTATTGTCACAAGTAGGCTTACATTAACACTGCAATGAAGTTAGTGCGAAAATCCCCGAGTCGCCACACTCCGGCGCCTGTTTGGGCACACAGAGGGAGAATTCAGAATGTCCAATTCACCGAACAGCACGTCTTTCGGGACTTGTGGGAGGAAACTGGAGCACCCGGAGGCAACCCACGCAGTCACGGGGCGAACGTGCAGACTCCACACAGTGACACAAGCCGGGAATCGAACCCAGGACCCTGACGCTGTGAAGCAACAATGCTAACCGCTGTGCTACCATGTCGCTGCTGTTTTCCTAGCAGTGGCTTCAGGTGGCAGCATGGCCCCTCCACTGACTTTGTCATTACTTTGAGCAGGAATGTAATTTCCTTTCTCCTGAACTTCTGGGATTGAAATTTCAACATATCTGTAAACTATCAGCAATTAAAATCTTGAAAATAAGGGTAGAATGCCCTTTAATTGAGCATTGCATATTGCTGAAGTTGTAGCCCAATTATTTTCACTGTCCCTACCAGCATCCTGCCTGTGCATTCAATTGAACTGTGAACAGAGCATAGTCATATGAAGTTTAAAATCTTCTCGGGAAAATTACAGCAGCCTGGCACTTACTCAGCCTTTTAATGAATTAATTTTGTGCTTACACGGGATATTTCTTGGTTACAAACCAGATATTCATGTTGCATTGTAAGTATCTCTAAACACACCTCCCCTTACGTTTTGATGGTTTGTTCAATTACAGCTTTATGAAATAAATTAAATGTTTCTTCATCTGTTGAAGGCAATCCATAATTTATGATATGAAATGCATATTAATGCAAATTAGTCATGCCACGTGTCTTATTTTAATGATTCGTGAACACACCTTGAAGCTGCACAATATGTGTTCACTTCACAGATCGAGCTCACCCCCAGTGGCTAAGTTGTCACAAGGGGTAAATTTCTGACACCAAGCTTCCAGCTGGGGCCCTCAACTACCAGAAGTGCATATCTGAAATTTGGACTTTTGCAGCACATCCTAGCACATAGAGATTAGAATGTAGCACAAGGAGCAAAATCATCTCCAATGTGGATTAATCCACCACCCTTCAAATAAACCCACACTCCTCCTATTGGTACTTGTGGAACCATATCCAGGCCAGAGTCTTTACGAGGGGACAAAGCTGTGAAAAAGTGTCTTAAGACTGAAGCACACCAGGTGGCACATAGTTAAACTATTACTTTGTTGCCTGTAATATTCTCTGCGATATTGCGTCAAAGTTTGTATTCAAAGGACAGCAATATGCCATGCATGACCTGAGTTAAGGAACAGACAAATCCGAAGCAAAGAAATCGGATAGAAAACTACCACTGAGGAACTGTTTAGGATGTATGAAAACAAATCATGCGTTAGCAATCAGCACAATCGATCAATTATTAAGGTGACTATTCACAAACTCAGCATCCAGTTGACCCACATCTGAGCTTTCAACCTATGCCACTCCATTGCCTGTAATTTCAAGTCTGCTTCTGCCTATTGTCTGCTGACATTGTAAACTAGAATGTTGTTACCTTCAAATGCAACTATTTACAATGTCCGCCTGGCCAGTCTACCATCCTTTCTTTACTCTCTGTAAACATCAGTTTATTCAAAATTCTGGGCCTCGCATTTTAACTTCATTCACCTTTCAGCTCTTGCTGACCTATGTTGGCTCCTGGTTAAGCAAAGCCTTGATTTTTAAAATTTGCGGCAGAATACTTCGTTCCTGAGACTAAGTGCTGACACTGGGGCAGGATTTACGCAGGTTTATGACATCAAACCTGGCACCACACCTGGGCCGATTCAACGACCGTTGAGGGGCTAGCACCGACACCACGTGGAACACAATCGATTCCAATGAGAAACGGTGCTAGGATTAATCGTCTTCGGTATAGACTGGAGGGAGAGTGCCGGACCTGCGGCCCCTTACTGTGGCACAGCATCATGGTCGGCGGGCCTGAGTAAAGGGCAGTCGCCAGGGTGGAGATCTGTCTCCCGTGAGGAAGTACGACGCCGCTGAGTTCCGGTTCCCCGTGACACATGTCTCACCCCCCAATACAATCCTCACGCCCGCCACCACCCCCACACCACCCTCACCACCCCCCCCCACCACCTTCACCCCCTCACCACCTCACACCCCTGCTCCACCACCACCCATACACCCCATCCCAAACACACCCGCTCCCTAACACCCCCCACTCTCTGGTGTGCCCAACCCACACACGCTCTGGTACAACAGGTGGAGGTAGGGACACCCGAGGGGGCAGACGGTCGGAGGGCAGGCCGACCCCAGGGACTAGCTGCCGTCCAGACAGGTTTTGGGTTTCTGGAATGGACAGTCCCATCATTGTGGAGATGCAGTCGCAGAGGCAGGGATTATATGATGAATTGTCGGCGAACATCCAGTACCTGCAAGCACAGGTGGAGGAGTCCACCCGCATGCAGGAACAGGAGGTAGTGCCGGCCATGCATGCCACTCCGGCCAGCAGCGCACGGATGGTTTCTGTGGTGGAGGCTTTGGGCGAGGGGGGGGTGATGTATGGCATGTCTGTGCCCCTGACTAGTACCCCCTAGTCGGTGAACCTGGAGGGGAGCACCATCAGGTGTGCCAGGGCAAAGGCGTTGTGCACACTGACAGGGTATTGGGCGCAGACATGCATGAGGCACATCTAATGGTCACACACCAGCTGCTCATTCATCGAGTGGAACCCCTTTTGGTTTGTGTATGATGCCCTGTTATCCCTTAGGGGACATGCATCCAGTCGATCACCCCCTGGACCCGGGGCATCATATCGATGGCGGTGAACCCCGCTCCCGGGCATCCTGTGGGCTCAGTCCACATTGAAATGGTTGTATTGTGCGACTGGGCATATGAGGCCTCTGTGACAGCACGGACGGCACAAGCTCCGTGAGATTCCCGGCAGGTCCCCACTCGGCGCCTGGAAGGACTCCATTCCAGGGTATAGAGATTCAGGGCGACCATCACCATGACGGTCACCAGGGAGCGGGTGTCCTCTCCCATTCCCTGCAATGCCAGGTGTGCCGTCTGGTCCCCCTGCTCAGCCGGAATCTTCAAAGGCATGCCCGGTCTGGCAGGTCCTCAAATGACAGGCACTGCCAGTACACACGAGGCCTCATGCACCTTCTCCTGCTCGGCCTGTTGAGCCGCCGGCTCTCCATCCTCAGGGGCTGCCTCCTGTTCCTCTGGGGAAGGCTTCGCTGCTGCAGCTTTCTCCTTCTTGAGCAGCTCCAGCTCATACGATGCATCCCCCAGGGCTGCGGCGACTAGGAAGAAGGCCACCACTGCTGGTTGAATTACAATATCCATTGTCTACAGGGGTGAAGGCTGACATGTTAGCATGGTGCGTAGCCCCGTGTCCAACCTGGTCCAAAGGGCAACATGGTGGCCCCAGTTGGCACTGCGGACCCTCCCCCTCATACCCCCTGCACCCCAAGCCTGTTGGTGCCTGGCATCGTGGGGGCCTCTGGCCTTGCGCCCGTCCCTACTGCCAGGGGTACAGTCTGCTGCCCATGTCAACGATATGCCCTGCGGCCCCTGTAGGGGCTACTGTTACCATTATCCTTGGGCAGGGTGTTTGGTGCCCCGTCAGCAGGTGTAGGGGGGTGGTATGGCTGAGGGTGGAGTGCGAGGTGGTGGGCAGAGAGAGTGGGGGCAGGGATGCATGGGTGGTGGAGTGGGGTACCCATAAAGCTGGGTTAATATCAACAGTGGCAGAAATAGTCCCTTTGGTGAAAGACCTCAGTTGGTGGTAGGACAGGAAGGCTGCCCACGAGCCTTCCCACCACGGATTTAATCGGGATGGAGGCGGGAAGATGGCTGGGAAGGAGGGAGAAAATCAAGAGGAAATGCGAGATCAGAAAAAAAAACCCAGAACGATACAGGAATAAGGGCACAGACAAGGTAAAAGATGAATGATACCCAATTAATTTTAAGATACAGCTGAAAACCCATTTGCAGAGCATCTTTAACTTGGTCGTTAGAAATAAGAATTTTCTTTTAAAAATTAAAAGGTTGGGTGGCATGGTGGCACAGTGGTGAGCACTGCTGCTTCATGGCGCCGAGGACCCGGGTTCGATTCCGGCCACGGGTCGCTGTCTGTGTGCAGTTTCCAGATTCTCCCCATGTCTACATGGATCTCGCCCCCACAATCCAAAGATGTGCCGGGTAAGTGGATTGACCATGCTAAAATTTCCCTTAATTGGAAAAAAAAAATTAAAATTAAAAACTTAATTATGGTCCTTGGCTCACATACATCATAAATGCAACTGGATATAATATTTCCAAGAGGCATTAATTTGAACATTCTGAGCCTTCCCAGACACATTACTATTTGGGGCCTCACGGTAGCATGGTGGTTAGCATCAATGCTTCACAGCTCCAGGGTCCCAGGTTCGATTCCCGGCTGGGTCACTGTCTGTGTGGAGTCTGCACGTCCTCCCTGTGTGTGCGTGGGTTTCCTCCGGGTGCTCCGGTTTCCTCCCACAGTCCAAAGATGTGCGGGTTAGGTGGATTGGCCATGCTAAATTGCCTGTAGTGTAAGGTTAATGGGGGGATTGTTGGGTTACGGGTATACAGGTTACGTGGGTTTGAGTAGGGTGATCATTGCTTGGCACAACATCGAGGGCCGAAGGGCCTGTTCTGTGCTGTACTGTTCTATGTAAGAGAGAAGCTTAAACCAGTGGGTGCATCTCCCGCGTGTCCTCCCTCTCAAGATGTTATGAATGACAGCATTGTTGGTTCATAGAATGTGCCACCCATTGTGGAAACCATTTTGGAGATTTTGAATGTAATGTAATGTTTTTTGCATAGGTGGCATGTGGCACAGTGGTTAGCATTGCTGCCTACAGCGCTGAGGACCTGGGTTCAAATCCCGGCCCTGGGCCACTGTCCGTGTGGAGTTTGCACATTCTCCCCGTGTCTGCGTTGGTTTCACCCCCACAACCCAAAGATGTGCAGGATCGGTGGATTGGCCACGCTAAATTGCCCCTTAAATTGAAAAAAAATTATTGGGTACTCTAAATTTATTTGTGAAATGTTTTGAGCATAAAATAAACAAATCTGGTGGAAGAATGATATAAAATGGTAACCACAGCTCATAAATAGCAATTGTGGAAGTAATTTACATTATTCTGGTTTGCAGAGAAGCTCTGTATAAAAGTCCTGAATCTAAAATGTTTTATCCCACAGATTCTGTATAAGAACACTAATACCAATTGCAGAGATAGTTTGGGACAGAGCAAAGATGCAAATACAAAAAAGATTAAATTTTATTTATTACTTTACCTTCAGAATAAAAAGCCACATCTCAAGCAATGATAAGAAATAGCTGTTTCACCCATATTACATACAGAGATATATTCCAGAAATGGAAGTGATTTATGGAACGGCTTACATTGCAATGAAAGTATTATTCTGCAGGAACCATTCAAAAAAAGGTTTATTCTCTCTGGACACTTAGGATTTTTTCTCTTTTTCCCTTGGAGATGGCTCCCTTCCCCCAAGCCAGCACCCATTATAATAACAGGACACCGGCTCACTGCAAGCCGTCCAATAGTGTGCATGTGCCTCTCACAGACATATCTATTCCATTTCCTCTAGTAGAATCCGCCCTACATCTTATGACTGGTGCAGAAAACAAATTCACAGAAGTAAGAAGCTGGAATCCACAGAGTTGAGCAAGACAGTGTAATGAGAGTGTGAAAATATTTCAAAGTTGTTTGAAACAAAAGATTACCATGTGTCTGTTATGCACTGCAACGCATTTTTCCTGATAATTGTTTTGGCATGTTTCCAAAAGTGAAACCAAACAACAAGCTGAGGTTGGGAGAATGGTTTTATCAAAATTCAAACTGGAGTGACTGAGGGTGCTGGGAGCTGGGCATGTTGATCAGAAAGATCCAAAATCAGTTGTGTACCTGTGCTGAGATAATTGATCTTGAATGGAATGTTTCAGTGGTCCTGGATGAGAACGGGGAGCATTTGGAAACTCAGCCAGAATTTTTGCTTCTGCTTGCAGTCTAAATGATTGATTTTGTGTGCACGGATGTGTGTGCAAGTGTCTGTACATCAGGTGAGGAGAAGTTTGGATTGAGCCCAATAGCCTCATAATACTCACCATCCAGGCTCACACATCAATAACAATCACTTGAGTAAGGTGGGCCTCACGGTAGCATGGTGGTTAGCATTAATGCTTCACAGCTCCAGGGTCCCAGGTTCGATTCCCAGCTGGGTCACTGTCTGTGCGGAGTCTGCACGTCCTCCCCGTGTGTGCGTGGGTTTCCTCCGGGTGCTCCGGTGTCCTCCCACAGTCCAAAGATGTGTGGGTTAGGTGGA